>NC_136785.1:16216929-16756929 GCF_947034865.1 Barbatula barbatula
TGCCAATAGCCTGAAACCCAACTAGTGTAACACAGACTTTCTGGCAAAACTCCTGCAGACCAAACAAGGAGTGCTAGACAATCTAAAACTTTGCAATGGGTGGGGGTCCATGAGACCGTTCCAGAAAACCCCCTTGGATTCCTTGCAAAGTTTTGATGCAAACTGCCAGAATATACGTATATACAAGTATCCAACAGTCAGTTGCAAGAGATTTTTATAACCACCCATGAGTGTAAGTGACCAGTCATGAGGGTGAGATGTTTGGGAAGGATGCTCTTGCGTGACAGCTTTTTCGGTGAACGAGGAAACGTTTAAGCTGATAAATGACATTCAATCGGTTAATTAGTGTACTCTGTGACAAATGACTCCATATCTTCTGGGCGTCATTCGGCCTTTAAGACAGGTTTTGAAGTTCATTGCGATTTATTAGTCCCTCTTCAGTAGAGAAATACACATCATTACAAAGTCTATTTACGTATTGGACCTGCTTGAAAGCCTCCATTATCTCACAGGGCACATTGAGCTGTAAGGACGTGTTATTAATTCAAAAGTCCATTCTTCAGGATTTCTAAGGTAACACCCAAGTTGAGACTCGAGATATGGTTTGGGCTGCAGAGTTTATTGAAATCTGTGTTGTCAACCTTCAATAATGTGTTCCAATACACACCCATTCCATGTTTCTCCATCACTCACATGATTTCATGTGTTCCTCAAGGACTCGTAACTGGAGCCGGGCCAAGAATATTTAAACCTCTGACGTGAGATTATATTTCTCCATGAATGAGTGAATGATGGTTCTGCTCCCTAAATGTTCCTTACCCAGAACAGAATATATCGCACAAAAAAAAAACGAATCTGGTGTGATTTGTTTCTGCTTTTGATTGGAGAAAGAAGTGCTGTTGGAATCCAAAGAATATCTGGCAGGCAACACTTCTCTTGGTGAGGTAGAATGTTTCAACTTTTTTTATCCCATTCCCCTCTCTCTTTCTCTTTCCCTGAATATCTTTCTCTGTTTTGTGGCCAATGCTTTGGCTCGTGTTGGCAGAAGTGACCCAAATAAACGCACCAGTCGTTTGGAGGGGGGCTAGGGGTGGGACTTGAAAAAACACGATTGTACAAGACTCAAGTGTGTTGGTTTCCCTAATTACGTAGTGTTTCTTCTTTTTTTTTAAATACCTCATACTGACCCCCCTACACCAACCCACCCACCCCTATCCTCCTTGTTCAAGACACGGGTGTGCAGTGATTTGGTTTTGGGGGATAAAACCCTCGGTTTAGGAGTGGAGAGGGATATTACAGAGCAGGATGGTTTGGAGAAAGGTACCTCTGCTCCTGCACGGATTTCTACTGCTGGTGGTGTGTAGACCCTCCCTTCAAGGAGGTAAGGTGTCTCCAGAATTCTCGTTTAGGGGGTTTTCTATCTTATTGCATTACAGGTGTACTGCAGCCATGGAAACAACCGCATCCCTCACTCACACTGTTGACAGTCCATGACTACAGTCAGATTGTCTTGTGTTGACTGTGTTCTTCATGCATTAGCCATGCATGCATTCGTTTTATATATCGAAAGTATAGTAACCATGTTTTTTTATCCATTGACTACCTTGTGGATAACCATGGTTTACTGCAAAAAAAACAAAGGTGAAACAATAGTTACTTGTAGCACATGTAGTAGTCATGGCTACTTTCATAAGGATTGTAGTAGAAAAAGCAAGGAACTTATATTAAAACTTCTCAGGGATTGCTGATGTATTGTTGCAGAATAGGTTTATTTTATGTTCAATTGGTATGTCTGAGATCCAGTTCCTGCTAGGTTTTCAAAACATAACTATTTTTGTGGAGGAGAGGCAATATTTCTGGCTGAAAATTGAGGAAAAGTTACAAACAAAACATTAGGTATCAAGATTGGAATTCAAATGTTTTGGCATTAGGGATTTGACTCTGTGTCCTATCATAGCCACAGTACTAACATCTACAATCAAAATACAGTATCTATCCCATATAAGGGACATTTTATGTATAACTCTATAACATATCATTATTAAGAGGAGTACATTAAAACACATGATTTATAGTTAATGCAAATATAATTGTTAAAACGTTTCCAACTTGACATGTTTATGGAAAATAAAGGATCTCAAACAACTTTCTAGCCCAGATCATTACATCATACTCTAACAACCTTAATGCTTTTGCCAATGGGTTTGTGGAAGAGAACAGTTTTGTTTTCTAGTTCAAAGCTCTTGGACAAGGTTAAAGGATGTTGCTCCCCATATGATTCACATCTATTCTCTGTTCCCCAATCCCTTAAAATCTTAACCAGTCCTGTGATTCAGGCAAGAGAACACAATGTCTTTTGGGACTGCATTCAGTGCTGTTCAGGGCTTTAGATGAAAGACTAGATGTGGAGATTTGTTATAAGCCCCTGGGTATGTGGCATCAGTACTAACTGAGAGAAGAAAATGGTCTTCATAAGCTGGTAATGTGTTACAGGAGTGAGGTCCTAATATGCATTGTCAGACATAACTATTTAATTAAAATGATGGAATCGCGGCACAAAACTAAATTAAAGTCATGTTCACAGTATTTCTTCAGATTTGGTCATTTCTACAGTTTGCATGTATGTATGTTTCTCGAATGATGACTCATTATTATTAAAACGTTATCCTGTTTTACAAAACACCTATTGTATTCTCTTAATTCTCTTCATAGTTTAGCATACTCTGCTGCTTATTCATTTTATGCTTTTCTTATTAGTTTGGACAAGGTCAGGCACAGATATCATCACAACTAAATGGTTCCTTATGTTCTCCTCTAGCATCATGAATTGCACTGAACTCATTAATACAAGGATTTATTAATGTGCTCTTTTTCTCTTAGGAATCTACATACCAGCTGGTGGAGGGGCCGGAACTGGAGCTGGATTAGGGACTGGTGTTGGGACTGGAGGATTTGGGCCAGGATTAGTCCCCGGAGGAGCTGGAACTGAATTAGGTGTAGGAACTGGTCCTGGTGGAACTCTCGGTACAGGGCTGGGAACTGGAATCAGACCTGGAGCTGGTGGGTATTTACACTGTTATTTAGATGTACTAGTATTTTAGAGGCAACAAATATCCTGAAATGTTATGCCAGTACTTTACTTATCTTGTCTGTGATGCTTTAAAAAGGCTCTTTTCAAAGGTTGTTGGAATTACAGGTTTCAAACCATAAGTATTATTCCTGCATAGCTAGTTGTTTACCAGTATCTTTACTTAAAATGGAAGTTACCATTATGCCTTCTTTGCGGGTACTGAACCTTTATGTTTACTCTAATTTTTTAATAGGTTATGGAGGTGGTGGTGTAGTTCCTGGAGGACAGGTTGTTGGAGGTCTTGTCCCAGGCGGAGTTGGTCCTGGTGGTTATGGTACTGGAGGACTTGGTGCTGGTGAGTCTTTCTTTCTTTTTTATTCCACTTTAAATCTGTCTTGCAGTATTTAGATATTGTTTTAAAATAAAAATATTGATTGATTAAGTAATATTCACTAAAGAGGACAAAAAGTACTACTATACTAACATATATGACCTTCTTCCACAGGGCAATTTGTCAAGCCACCTAAAACAGGTATGTGGTTACAGCATGCTACATTTCTAGATTCATATTATTAATAAAGATTGTCAAAGGTAATATGTTGGCCAATACAGATTATGGTATTGTTATTGTATTTATTGGCAATTGCCAATAAATTGATATCAGGTATGAAGATAGTTTTGCCATATTACAGGAGGATATGGAGGTCTAGCTGGAACTGGACCAGGTGCTGGTCTTGGAGGAGTTGGTCCTGGAGGAATAGGACCAGGAGGCATTAGACCTGGTGGCATAGGACCAGGAGGCATTGGACCTGGTGCTGGTTTTGGAACTACAGGCCTTGGAGCAGGTAATGATTTTTAATTAATTTAGCATCCTCAGTGCAAACCATGGTCAAAATTTTTTTTCTTAATCCACATGACAATTCAAAGTATTTTTGAAAAACAAACGTTTCATGTATTTGTCTGTAGGTGTTGGTGGCAAACCTCCTAAACCAGGTGAGCTGAAAGCAACAAAAGTATTCCCATATATTTGCAATTTGTAGAGTGACCAACCAATCTGATCTCGTAGGAATTCTTAACTTTTTCAAGGTTGCTACTTTGTATGAATTTGTATAATGTGACTCATACAAAAACATACAATTATTAGAAAAAAAGCAATATTGAAGCCTCTCCCCTAAACCTAATCTCACTGACGCAAAAACAAATCATACTTATAGCTAAAGTTATAAATTCTTGTGAGATTGTGTTGGACTAACTGCATGTATTAAGCAAATGACACGTTCGCTGTTATTACAGTTAACAACAGTCTTGGTTTTACAAACAGGATATGGAGGTCAAGGTATTCCCATCACTGGAGGTCTTGGTGGCCTTGGACTCAGACCTGGGGGTACTGGCATCGGAGGCTTACCCTGTGGGTTTAATTTGGAAGACTTATTAATATTATGAGTATTTAGCATTATCATTATTATATTATAAACAAAAACTCATTCATAAGTTGTTTCTTTGCTAGGGTATGGTGGTGCAGGTCTAGGTACTGGTTTGGGTGCTGGAAATCGTGTTGGAGGGGTTAGTCCTGGTGGAATCGGTCTTGGAGGAGCAGGAACAGGTGAGAATTAAATTAAATAATAAATATCTGTCTTTTGATTGTGATAAAGTTATCTTAAATACATAAGATTTTGCTTAATTCAGTTATTGTTCCTGTTTTTAGGTGTGGGTGGAAAGCCCTACAAAATAGGTAAGTAATCAGCTGGAATGTTTTAACCTTAGAGATTTAAAATTAAGTTAACATTTTGGTAGCTTTATTATATTAAAATGTTATTTTATTTAAACAATTTTCTTGACTATGGAGGTATTGGTGGCTATGGCCCAGGAGGGGTTGGACCTGGTGGTGCTGGACCTGGTGGTGCTGGACCAGGTGGTTTTGGACCTGGTGGTGTTGGACCAGGTGGTTTTGGACCAGGTGGTTTTGGACCTGGTGGCATTGTACCAGGTGGTGTTGGACCTGGTGGCTTCGGAACTGGTAAAATCTCTTTTTGTATATAGTAAATTTCCCTACACTTCTTTTTCTTTTAGTATTTATTTGCTTACCTGTGTTTATATTGACATACATAATTGTACTCTGTCACAGGAGCAGGCAGAAAACCTGGAAAACCTGGTAGGACTTACAGTGGACACACTGATCACCATCACCATTATTCAGAATTATAGTCAGCTTCATAAAAATGTTACTATTAAAAATTGCATAACAATGTTAAAATAACAATGTACATTATCTTCTGCAGAAGACAAAGATTTTGAGAAACACAATTTTAGAGAAACTTGATAGAACTTGAGAAGCATATTGGCATGCAGATGTTGTCAAACTGTATTTATCCTCAATTGTCAAAATGTAGGTTATGGTGGGCCTGGGGGATTTGGAGGCCCAGCATTTGGTGGGACTGGATTTGGCCCAGGTAGTACAGGAGTTGGGACCGGTGGTGTAGGAATTGGTCCAGGTGGGGCTGGATTTGGCCCAGGTGGTGCAGGAGTTGGGCCCGGTGGTGCAGGAGTTGGTCCAGGTGGGGCTGGATTTGGACCCGGTGGAACTGGAACTGGGCTTGGAGGAGCAGGAGCAGGAGTTGGACCTGGTGGAGGTGAGTTTTGAATGGCATAATTAAATATTCTGAAATATTACTATCAAAAGCTTGTAACAGTTTAATCCTTTATTGATCCTAGCACAATTTCTCCCTCAAACTGGATTACCAGGAGCTGGAACTGGGACAGGTACTGGGATCAAAGTTGGAAAACCTGGGAAAGCACCAGTGCCAGGTAACTAGTGTGGAGACTTTGTTTGAACAGCTTTAACAAATCTTTGATGTGAGTGTTGATTCTGTATTCTCTCTTGCTATAACTCAACAAGGCATTGGAATTCCTGGTCTCTACCAAGGGGGTATTGTTCCTGGACAAGGTGGGTGAATATTTCATTGTGCCTGCATGTTTCTATGTGTTCTACAATTATGTATAAAGATTAACAATATTTTTGGTTTTTAATAAGGTTTTGGTGGTAGAGGTGTTCTGCCAGGTGTAGCAACTGGATCTCAAACTGGTGAGCTTATTTTAATCACTGGTCAATTTACTTATTTATTCAGCAATTAAAAATTCTCTTTTCATTTTTCATTTTACAGGTCAGTTTGGTCAAGATGCACTTGGAGCCAGTGGTAATTGACAAAAACAGTTATTTAGATAAGTATGAAATCTAAGTAATTATATCAGAATAAGCTAATTCATCTTTTGTCACGAAGGAGGCCGTGGTGGCTTTGGTCAGCAATTACCAGGCATATTCCAGGGATATCCACTCATCTCTCCAAAGTCTGCAGGTATCAATGGACAATACATCCATTTACCCCATAGTTATTTAAATTCTTCAACCAAATTACTATCTATACTCATCATACATTATATCTGGTACAGATATTAAACTGGTTTAGATACAAATTTTTATAAAACAGATTTATATTTCATAAGGTATGTAATTTTCCTATTTCTTTGTTTATTCAAGGTAAAACTGCTGCAAAGTCTCAGGCTAAAGCTGCCAAGTATGGTAAGCCATGTCAAATAAGACTGTTTGAGTACAATAATAATAGTGTATTTTAAAGAAAAATGTTTAGACAATGTAATATTGTCTTTTTATGTGCTGGTGTTGTGCCTGGACTAGGTGGAGGACTTGGAATAGGTGGCGTACCTGGTGCAGGTGGGGTGCCTGGATTAGGCGGTGTACCGGGAGTAGGAACTGTACCAGGAGCAGGAGGTGTACCCGGAGTGGGCGGTGTACCCGGAGTAGGAGGTGTACCTGGAGTGGGTGGTGTACCTGGTGCCGGCACTGGAGTCTATCCTGGAGCTGGTGGTACCTATCCTGGTGATTAATTCTTGATTAGCACAAATTACAAATTTAGAATAGAAAGATATCTGGATTATTGAAAATCAAAGAAGCTCTTTGTGTAAAACCTTCCTAAAGTTATCTAATATCAGATGAAACTCTTTCACCAGGAGCTGCCGCAAAAGCTCGGAAATATGGTAAGAAAACTTCAAGACGCAGGTTATATACAATAACACAGCTGAATCTCAACAATCTCAGCAAATACAAAAACAGAAGATCTTATTTCAAATTTTTTGATTGCTTATTTTTCAGCTTCAGGGATAGGGACTGGTGGACTTCCTATTTCTGGTTTGGGAGTAGGTGGTGTTGGTGCTGGAGGACTTCCTGGTTCTGGTTTGGGAGTGGGTGGTCTTGGTGCTGGAGGACTTCCTGGTTCTGGTTTAGGAGCTGGTGGTCTTGGAGCTGGACCTGGAGTTAGTCCTGATGGTAGATAGCTTGACACTTGAAATACGAATATTAGATGCGTTTTTAGTGAAAGTTAATGAATATTGACAACGTAGTAATTGCCACAATTGTTTTGTGTTTCAGCATATGCTGCAGCCAAAGCAAGGAAATATGGTAAAACACCATACATACCACATTTTCAATTAGCTACAAAAGTACAAAAAGAAACATGAACACATCCTGTTTAAAAACTTGTTTTGGCATAAACCTAGAAACCTTAGTAAAGATTTTTTCTTTACACAAGTAATATTAACCAAACCTAACCAAATGCAACGCAGCTACACCAATAAAAGGTATATTTTCAGATATTTTGTCCTAAGCAGACACGGTAGCGATACGCAACAAGACACGGGTTTCTATTTTTAGAAATGGTTTTGGCGCGAGAGGGTGAACAGAGCTCTGTTTTGTGATGATTTTTGCGTCCCACCTCTTTTCACATTCAGTGTGGACAAAAATATTGCTTATCGCAGGAACCTTATCAGGTAGCATTTGGTTAGGACGCAGTGTTACAACAATGGGTTTTCATATTATTTTGTTCAATCCCTGCACCTACATTGAGATTTTATTATTCTTTGTAGCTCAGCTTGGAAGACCTTGGGGGACTTTAGGTACTGGAGCCCTACCAGGTGGTGGTCTTGGAACTGGGGCACTACCTGGTGGAGGACTTGGGACTGGTGTACTACCTGGTGGTGGACTTGGGACTGGTGTACTGCCTGGTGGTGGACTTGGGACTGGTGTACTACCTGGTGGAGGACTTGGGACTGGTGTACTGCCTGGTGGTGGACTTGGGACTGGTGTACTGCCTGGTGGAGGAGCTGGAGGACTTCCTGGTGCTGGAACAGGTATCAAAGGATACAATCATTCTGTACTTTATCAATTCAATTGTTTTGGGGGTTTACATTTTTAATACTCTGATGCTCTGCAGGCTACGGAGCAGATGCAAAAGCCCGTAAATATGGTAGGGGCAAGAGTTTGCCTTTTATTTAAAACTTCAATGTGCAGTACAGCTCTGTCAAGGAAATTCACTATTCTGTTGACAGTACTTATGACCTAAATTTCTGCTTTGACTTTTTTTAGCCCTACTCAGAGGTGCCGGTGCAAGTGTAAACCCAGGACCTGGATTTGCTCCAGCTGTTGGTGGACTACCAGGTGCTGGTTTGGGACCAGGGGGGACAGGTGCAGGACAAGGAGCAATTCCAGGTGTTGGCTATGGACCAGGAGTTGTTCCTGGAAGTGGTTTGGGACCTGGAGGTACATTAGTATTATCTCCAAATTAAAATGCAACTTAATGGGGAGGTCACCTGGTGTTACGTTCCTCCCAGTCTAGGTTAGGAGAAAACGTCATTAAGAACTAAAAAAAAAAAAAAAAACTGTCTCCTAGAATTACACCAGAGATAACAGAAATGTGTTACACAAATGTATTTATGTAACACCATTTGGGAAGTTATCAGACTTCAGGAGTGGGAGAACAAGCCCAAATAAAATACATTAAACAAAGAGCCTCAAACTATAGGGCCAAATTCTAATCTTACCTTATTGAAAATCAAAGGAAATAAACAACAAAGAACATCTTCCTGACTCCCTCTCTACTTTAAACAGGAGAAAATAATTCAGTAAATAAACAAAAGGGCACCCACTCCCTAGACTTCCCAGTTTAGGTATTTGTACAAAATTTACAGGGGAACGGAAGACAGAGGTTCAGTTTTAAAAATTAGATTCAATCTCAATATAGCAATGTTTACGAAAATAACAACACAGCAATAAAAAAAAAACACAACTTGACAGTTAGCTAGGTCAGTCACCACTGAGCAATCATAAAGCATAGACTTAATCAAAATATACAACCAGTAGTAAGCAGCCACAACAACAAAGAAGAAACAACACACTGCTGCCCTTCTCTCTCGAGATCCGTCAGGCTTTAAAGCTTTTATTGAGAAGGCGACCAACGCAAGAGGAGCTGTTTTCAATCAAGGAGATCACCTTCAGCTGGTTCTGCACACAAAAAAAAACATGGAAAGCAAAACCCACCACTACTGCCACCTAGTGGTCGGAAACACAGCATAGACAAAGAAAATAATAATATAAAAATAAAATTACACCGTAGGACGTAACACCTGGACAGGGATTATTTTAAAATAGGAATAGGTCTGAGAAAATGTAAATAGTTTTTACAAAAATTCCTTAATCGTGTGCATTTTGAGAGAACACAATTGCACGAGCCGCACTGCTTTCTCATGTTGTGCGCGTGGAATATTTTGGAATATTTTCATCTCGATGTGGCACCGATGCGCCTATAAAAACGGGGGCGTCGCGACAGCATGTCTATATTTACAATAAGGAACTTGTGCGCGCAAAAGACGATGTGAATCGGCCCTTAAAAAAATCTTAGCTGAAAGATTGAAAAGTGTCACAATAAACAAAAATTAAACAGCTTAAAGCAATGCAGTATCATTGCACTAATGTCTAAATATGTCTACTTTTGAAATTCCAGGATATGCTGGGGCCAAAGCTCGCAAATATGGTAGGGAAAGGTTAAATATTCCATAATTCGAGGTTTTGAAACCATTTAAAAAAATACACCAAATTATATCCAAACATTTTGATCCAAAAAGGAGTTCCTGTGGGAGCTGGTGGAACAGGGTTAGGAGCAGTACCAGGTGTTGGTGGAGCTGTTTCTGGAGGAGTACCAATTGGTGGTTATGGACAAGGAGGGGTGCCTGTTGGTGGTTATGGACAAGGAGGGGTGCCTGTTGGTGGTTATGGACAAGGAGGGGTGCCTGTTGGTGGTTATGGACAAGGAGGGGTGCCTGTTGGTGGTTATGGACAAGGAGGGGTTCCTGTTGGTGGTTATGGACCAGGAGGTGTACCTGCTGGAGGATACAGACCTGGCTCTGGAGGTATGCTGACAACCACTGCATTATATATCCAATTTAAGGATTGTGTGTTGTTTTCTCCTGCTTAGAAATTGAATTTTTTTATCACACTTTGAATGCAGCATATCCAGGTGGACCCAAGGCCTTAAAATATGGTAGGCTATTATAAATCAATATACAGTAATTCAGCACACTTCTTCAACGAGTTGATCAATTATTTTAAACCAATGTTTAGGTCCAGGTGGGAGTGGAGGAGTTCCCGGAGTTGGAACAGGCGTAGGGCCAGCTGGTGGTTATGGTACTGGTACTGCAGGAGTTCCTGGAGCTGGATTTGGGGTTGGAACAGGATTGCCCGGTGGTGGTGTTGCTGGAACAGGAGGCATAGGAGGGCTTGTGCCTGGCTATGGAACAGGCATTGGAGGTAATTTAAAGATGTTGTAGTTTACGCAGGCATAGGAGGAAGTGTTCTATTCATGGTTTACTGATCTTTAATTTCAATTTGTTTATTACATATATTGCCTTAAAGGATATGGACCTGGATCAAAAGCAGCTAAATATGGCATGTGAAAATACACTACAGTGCATACAGTACATTTACAAACAGCTACAATTATTTTGCACAGTTCAACAGTGGTTTACGATTTGTTATATATATATCAATAACATAAACAAACATGTTATATTTTAAACTGCATCATTGTAAAGGTAAATGTACATATTAAGCATATATTTTACATATTTAATAATAGTTATTACCAAGTGATATTTAAAAATAATACTTTTTGACTCGGTCGACTATAAAAGGTTTAGTTTTTTAACACATACATATTTTGACAGGTTTACCTGGTTCTGGAGGAGTGTTAGGAGCAGGAGGCGTGCCGGGAGCTGGAACAGGAGTGGCAGCAGGCCCAGGAGGTTTGTTAACAGAAAAGTTCACCAAAAAATGAAAATTGTGTCATAATTTACTCACCCTCATTACTTCCTTTTTATCAACTGAAGTCAATCAGAGTTATAATATCGGCTCTTCCTAATGTTCTAATGCACAGGGAAACTGATTTTGAAGTTTCACACGTGATGTAGACACACAAAGTTCATGCGAGAATATACACATGCAGAAGCAAAAAGACAGGAAGAGCCTTCATATTATGTATTATAACTCCAGTAGAGTTTAACTGAATAAAGAAAGACATGGACACCCGGGATGGCATGAGGATGAGCAAATTACAAGATCGTTTTCATTTTTAGTGAACTATTCCTTTAAGCCTTCAAAGCAAATTAAACATTCAGTTGTTTTTTCTATATTAAGATCCCCACATTTAAATGTAAACATTTTGCAGACCAAGCTCGAGTCCTAACTTCAACATTAACTTTTTGAAATGCTAATTAAACAACTTCTTTAATTCAGTTCTGCCTGGAGGGATCGGGACCGGTACTGGATATGGGGGTTACGGAGGTAAAGATTTAACATTCCTTTAAAATATGCACACAGTCATGCACTAATAACTAAACTGTTTGGTTCTGAACCTGCTGTTTTCTAATATTTTAATCTGAAGGTTATGGGGGTGCAAAACCACCTAAATATGGTAAACAACTTACTGCTGATATTTCAAAGACTGTAATAAAGTGCGTACATGCAAACATGTAGATTTAATCTCATGTATCTGTATCAAACAGGACAACCTGTTGGTGGGACTGGAAATGTGTTAGGTGGTTTAGTACCTGGAACTGGTGTAGGTGGTGCCACAGGAGTTGGACCTGGTAGGTGGTTACTGGAGAAACGAGACTAAAGAGATTTGAATTGCATGCAGAACTAATTACTATTTCTACATTAGGTGGGGCTGGAGGTATAGCTGGTACCAAGGCAGACAAATATGGTGAGTGTTCGTTCTTTATCCAATGAGGTATCTCTCGAATGGTTTTACAATTCTGTTTCTCATTTTAAAACCAGTGGTGCCAGGTAGTGCCCTTGGAGGAACAGCTATTCCAGGCAGTACAGTCTCTACCGGCGCAGATCGCCTTAAACCTGGAGTTGATGGAGGTAAGGAAGTTAATTTTTGAAAATGACCTGAATATGCTTGGGTGTACTATCCATAATAGTTTCATAACACTGAGTCTTACTTGGCACTAGTGATTGGCATCCCTGATGGAACAAGTGGTGTTGGAGAACATCAAGGTGAGTTACTTTTTTTGATCAAGACTTATAGGTCCGGTTTCACAGATAAGGCTTAAGGCTAGTCCCGGACTAAAATGAATGTGTGACCGGTCTTAACTGAAGATATCTTGCCCAGAAATATCTTAAGATATATCAGTGCCATTGTTTCGTCTCGAGATGCACACCAGTAATGTATTCTTCTTTTATAAAAACGACATAAAGGTCTCAAGCCATAGAGTATCAATTCAATATATAACAGATATAAGCATTCACATTTAATTTTCCAGTAGAAACTATGTGAATTGAGTAATATATTATTTAGGCTACTTCCTTACTATTTGAGATATGATATTGTCTATTAGCCAAATGTTACAGCATTCAAATTGCAATGTGTTGTTTAATCTGCAGGTGGAACTAAAGCTCCCAAGACTGGTAAGAAAATGTCACTTCTCTTTGGTCCATTCTACACATGTGGTTAAAAATGGAGAAACATTTTATGGGTAATCTATGCATGGAAAATGCCAAAATGCATGGGTTGAAAATGCTAATCTGGATTTTGGATTACAAACCGAACATCTGTATTGTATCATAATCATAACCCCAAAATTAAACTTTGAAACATACACTAAGCTTTATAGAAATATTGTAGTGTAAATCTCCAGGCAATGCAAATTACTAAGCAAATTATTTTGTGGACTTAATATTTAAGTGATATTATCCCACCCTCAAAAAAAAGTGTCATTATTTGCTCACTCTCATGTAATTTCTTCTGCAAAAGAAGATATTTCGAAGAATGTGCTTAACTGGCACCCATTCACAAAACCAATGCAAGTTGTTCTGTTACCAACTTTTTCAAAATATCTTTTTTTGTGTTCTGCAGAAGAACGAAAGTCATACAGGTTGAAATGCCAAGAGTAAATGATGACAAAATGTTCATTTTTGGTTGAACTATCCCTTTAAGATAAAATAAAAGTCATTTTGACATTTTAAGAAAAAAGGTGCTTTCACCTTTCAGCTGCTAGTTTTATTTTTAATCATTTTAACTTCACAGAATCTGGAGGATCAATAGAAGGATCAGGTGGGTCTATTGGAGGTGGTCCGGGGGAGATACGCATTTAAATTAAGAACCTTCACTCCTCCTGTTCCTCACTGGTGGAATGAGCTGTTGACCTCCACCCGATCTGCTGAGACTACAGCTGAAGACGCACTCTTCTGCAAACACTTGACTGATCCATAAACAAACTATATCTCTTAAAAATTTCTTCTGCTCAAGCTTGTGTACTAATCTTGCTTGTACTTGGCATTGTACACTGTGATGTTCCTTAGTGTCCCCCAAATAAATACATCAGAATAGAGCATCAGAATATTTCACTTCCTACAGTAAACTGGATGGATCTGTATAGGGTGCTATTTAATAGTTCTGTATACTTTCTCTTTTATTTGTCTTTGAAGGTGTAACGGATGGTCTTGATGGAGTTACTGGGACAGGAATACCCATTCTAGCTGGAGGAAAACCAGGTACACGTTTTGTTTTGTTATCTATGTTTAGTCAATGTATTTACTTCACATCTGGGACTTTGTGACTTAACTTTGCATAAAATAAAACATTGCTTCAAGCCACAAAAGCTTAAAATATATTTGTGGAAATGGCAGACATTTTCTTGGAGGACCCTCTATAAATTCTCTATTTTGAATTTTAATTTGATCAGAGGAAAGACTGGATTACCCTGCACCATAATATCATCGATTTGTTTTCTATACCACTAAAAAGAATCAAACAGGAGATTACCAGGTTCTGCATTAGCCTATATTGAATTACACTTCATTGTCTACTGACAATTTTCATCTTAACTGTTGAAGCCTATGGTATTTCTCCAAGTGTGTACATATAAAATATATTAATATAAAACTGTTCACTAGAGTTAGTATGCACCTAAACATATTTTTCTATAACATAACGTCGGCAATGGCTGAGGCATCAATTTCCAAAAAGGAAAGAACTCTTGAGATTGCTTATTAGTTTTGAAAAGAGAGGTACGTTGTGTGAACGTAATCACAAAATGATTAACCAAATACTTAATTTACGTTTTAGATGTGACTGGATCTGCTCAAGGTGTGTATTATCTATGATTTATCCACTACTATTGCTGCCGGTGAGTCGTTTATTAATATAGTTTAATATAGGAGGATAGTAACACAGTCTTGCAGGTGGAACGGGAGTACCATAACCAGAGAGTAAGATTTGGTCTTATAACCTAACAAAGATTAAACAAATTGGAGCAGGAGCTGTTTATTTTCACTGTGAAACAGCAGATGTTAATGTTACAGCAGCGACCTCTAGCGGTGCATGAGTCTCTCTGCATGCGAATATACAGTAGCCTACTGTTTATAACGCATTCATCCAAAGGGAGTTTAGCTTGCGCATTTAGCTTTTTATTGCATTTTGAAATATTTGGCATGCTTAATATTTATCATTAATAATACAATTCTGACATAATATTCAACTCTGATATTAAATGCATTACCATTCATGTTATGTGGTAAAGAGAATTGGGATGGTATATGCTGGACACATCAGTTATTAAAATAGATTTGGTGTATGTGCAAGCTCATAATCATTAACCAGTGTTAATGTCAATGACTACAAGTAAATCATTTTGTTTTTGCTTAGGAGTTGGTGACGGTGGGACGCTACCAGGAGCCAAACCACTTAAACCCCCAGGTTTGTATACAATAGTTTACATACACAATAGAACATATCGATTCCCTCTGTCCTGCATGGTTATGTTTTTTTAATTTATTGTTACTGTAGTTATTGGAGGTGGCGCAATTGCTGGACGTGGAGACACCCCAGGCACTATTGACGGAGGACTTGGAAGTGTAGGCACAGGTCCAGGAGGAGTCGGAGTTGGTGTAGTTAAACCTCCTAAAGGTTATATATCTTAAACATATTGACTACCTCACTTCATAAATATTGAACCTTTTAAAAAAATGATATAAAATGTTTATATTAACAGAAAAATTATTTTGATTTTGTTTATAGTTTATGGCGGTACAGTTGGAGCAGGAACTCTGGGTGTTGGAGGTGTTGGTCCAACTGGAGTTGGAGGAGCAGGTCTTCTGCCTGGAGGTGGTGGCCTGTTACCAGGAGGCGGTGGCCTTATACCAGGAGGTGCTGGCCTTATACCAGGAGGTGCTGGTCTTGTACCAGGGGGTTCCGGCACAGTTGGAGTGCAGAAACCAGGCAAAAGTAATTACAACTTTAATCCATTTTTTTATGTTTTTGGAGTTTTAAAAAGACGTGATACACTTGGTAAATACATTTAAATGTTATGAAATGTCCCCTGTGTAAGGATTTGTAAATCTGCTCTAGGTTATGGTGGAATTGGAGGTTTAGGACCTGGTGGGATCCTGCCAGGAACCGGTATATTTGTTTTCTTGTTATTTTATGCACTAGGGGAGATAACATGGTCTTGTTGACACTGTGTCCTCTAATGTTTTTCAGGCCTCAGGTTTCCAAGTGGTGCTGCAGTGGGCATCAAACCAGGAAAAAGTACCCGAAAACATTTTTACAATTTCATTTCACATTAGTCACTTAGCACATGTTTATTCAAAGCAAATGACGAACATCTCAAGCATTTCATAACCCAAGATAAATGTATTATTTGATCTTGCTTCGGTGGCAGCTTATGGAGCAGGAGGCACCCTTGGGGGTTTGGGAGGTCCAGGTGGATATGGAACAGTACCTGGTGGTTATGGTACTGGCCAAGGTGGTCTGGGAGGACTTGGAGGTAAGATCTTTTAAGTGTTGCTTTTGTGTGTAATGTGTTAGTTTTTACATCTTTAATTCGTTTTCTTTTGCTATTTGAAGTAGTTTCAGTTTTTGATGGATTTAAGCCATATGAAAGGAAGACAGGGAACAGTTTATAAAAGCACACCACTCATAGCATTTCGTCATATCCAGGTTTAGGCGCTGGAAAACCTGGAAAATCTGATTCCTGTTTTATACTATATAAAACATCATTATAATGAATTATAATGTCAAATCACATGCTATTTTCAATTAATAAACTTAGTAATTTAGCTTGACTGCTGGCAGATGCAAAAATGTGTATTGTGTTATTGTCGTTATTGTAGGGTATGGAGGTTTGGGTGGAGCTGGAACTGGGGGTGGTCTTGGAGGAGTTGGTGGGATCCCAGGCGGAGGTGCTGGAAGTCCATTAGGGACTGGATGTACATTGTTTAAGCATATAGACATCGTATTTAACAGTTATATTTTGCATTATCATATTTATATTATATACAAGAGTATGCTTTACTATAATGTGATTAGATTTCATACTTTGTGGGAATTTATTTAAATGTCTAAAGCAAAAGGTCTTCATTTTGATATGTTTTTTTTTCAGGTCTCAGGTACCCAGTTGGGGCAGGAGCAGGGAAACCTGGTAAAACAGGTACATTCATTTACGCATTTACATGTATATAATCTGTTTTAAAGTATTAACAGGCTGTTTTATTCTTCCTGTTAAGTAATCTGGTCACTTTATATCAGATGAATGGATTATGTTAGCTTACCCATGATTTTCTTCCTCTGCCCTCAATATAGGTTTTGGCACAGGTGCCTTGGGTGGTCAAGGCTATCAGCCAGGTCAGTCATTACATCATCTTTTAATTTTCTTTCAAGTTTCTCTTGAATGCTTGCATGAAGATGTTGGAAGGATCCAACCTCTGCATATACGTAGAGTCACAGTGATCTATTCATCTTACAGGCGGTGTAGTGCCAGGATATGGCACTGGTGTGGGTCCTGGTGGTGCTTATCAACAACCATATCCAGGTAATAAAGAGCAGAAATGCATTGGGTCAATTATTTTAAGTCAATTTACTAAAGTTTTGGTTGTATGTGTAAGTCGCGTTTCCCTGTGCAGGTGTGACATGTGTTTTAATTGTGTGATGTAGGATATGGTGGTGCTGGTGCAGGTGGAGCTGGAAGTGCGCCACTTACGCCTCAACAATGTAAGACTTTTACACAGTACACCAGTGAAGTGTGCTTAACCGTTTGATAAATGCCCATCCGTTATTCACAGACCACATGTTTCTTGTGGTTTTGTGTGCTGGTCTGTTCACCGCTTTTAAATGTGTGTTTTATGTTTTGTTTTTTAGCGAAAGCAGCCAAATATGCAGCACTTCAAGGTTTTCTAGGTGGGGGAGGCTACAGAGGTACGTAAGCAAATTTACACTGAAAATGCTCGATTGTTTTCAACTCATATTTGGATCAAAAGTCCAGTGGTTTGAATCATTAATGTTGGGCTAAAACAAGCCAACATAGGTTACTAGAACCCAACCAATAGTTGGGTTTGTCCGTTTTTGAAAACAACCTGGCTTTTTTGTGCTAATAAAAATATAACAACCTTTTTTTCTGGTTCATGCAGCAAAACATACATTCTTTAAATATATATTTTTATTATTTTAAAATAATTTAACGGTTATTTTAAGTGGGAAATATAAAAAATTATTAAAAAATCTAACAGTTAATTTCTCTAAAATGCACTTATATGATTTAAGTATTTATTAAACAAATTCAATTTTTTCTGTCTGTCTGTGTCTTTTCTTGCAGGAGGCGCTGGGTGTCAAGGCAAATACTGCGGAAGGAGGAGGAAGTGAGATACCAGCTGCGAGAAATGACCTCATACTAAACAAGTGGTGCTACTGCTTACTCTCAAATGCACTTTTTACAGTTAAAACAGTGCCTCATGTAATGACGGTGTGTGACAGAGAATTTCAACATCAATGATATTAACCGTATGATTATGTGTGAACTGAACTAGTGTCATGTAAACCTCTTTGCACTGTAGAAGATCTCACTGTGCATTTATTTTACAAATGTTATGTTTAATCAACTTTCTTTTTAAAAGAGCTTTTAATGATTTTAATATGATTTGCAACCCGACAGTTTAAAGTTACATTCAAGTAGACCTTAGAGGCCTATCAGTTGCTCACTTACACATACTGTAAGAAGTTGAATATCCAGACATGTGATGTCTGGAGACGTGTCGCTGCTATTTCAGGACGATCTGTGACCATGGAGGCAGCGGTGTCATAGGCTACGTGTTCGGTCCACACATAAAAACACATGTAATTCTGTCTCATGCTGTCGTAAAGCAATAAGAATCTCTTCACAACTGTTTGCGTATGACTGCATTATTACCCCAATCTTTTTAATACCCCAAGTCATTGAAATGAGTCACTTCAAGAATAGTCATTTAGAAACTTTAGAGCGAAATGTTAAATGTGCAATTGTTTAAGTTCACAGTACCTGCCAAAACAGTCTATAAGTACTGAGGGTTATAAGCTGTCTTCAAAGATACCTCAGGAACTTGAAGCGGTTTCTTTTCTAGTTTATCTGACCCATAAGACCTTGTTTTTTGTGTGTTTGTTTGTTGGTAACGCTTCTTAAATTAAGGATATCTATGCATTTATCCTTTCTAGTTCTGAGGTTTGTAAGCAATGTGTGTCGAGGATGGTGTATCTGTGTTTGTATAAGTGCAACTATTCAAATGTGACCTGAAAGTTTGAGAACGGAAATTCATAAATCTAGCAGTTTTTTGATTTATCGTTCATTTTCAGTAAGGTGCACTTTTTACAAATTCTTTGGTGAAATTCCATCCACTTCACTTTTTTTATGACTTGATTGTGCCTTTTATCTATCAAACATTTCTAGAATAAACTGTGTAAAAACAAATCGTGTTTTTTATTTCACCTACTTACTGTAACTGCGAGATGCAATAAAAACAGATGCTTGCGAGAAATAATTCTGAGACACCTTAAAATCAAATACGACTAGACAAACATAAAGTTTTGCTACGTTTTAAGCATTAGCATCGTCTCAGATGTGTCTTCAAAGGTAAAATAGAAATAGACACACATTGGACAATTGTTGGCATACAATAATGGCCTAAAGATGATAAATTAATGTGAATTTGGTTTTGGAAGAATTTGACCTGTCGTTTTAGTTTATATTGAATTGTGACATCGGTGGTCTCTTGACAGATTCGAGTGCATTATAGGATCTCAGATCCTTTTTCAATTTACTTATCAGGAAGAAAACCTCTGAGATGGAGATGAGATCCCGAAGCTCATTTGTGTTCCTCAATTGTAATTGTTTTTGGGTGCAGATATGTATAAAGCGTGTATGGCACACCAGATGGCAATATGTAAATTCTCAAAGAAATCGACTTCAGATTTTGCTCAAAGGCTTTTTGGTTCAACTCACACAATCTACAGATCCAAAGCAAAATTTTCCCTTCTCTCAAAATTATTGTGCGTGGATGCACTTGTCAAAGGACTGGGATGCTCGTCTGGTCGTGAGGGTTCTCAGCAGGTGACACTGCTCGGGTAACTCTATCCTCCGACAGCCTGCATTCTTCCGCAGTCTTCATAAGGTGCGCTAAAGTTAGGAGGGGTGGGCGGAGTTAAACTCTCTTCAGACTCTTGGCAGGAAGCAGTGCCGCTCTTTGCATATCCAGAAATGAACGAAAACTAGGACTCACGGCAAAACAAATGACCGGGTGAACCTGTTTTGCTGAACTTTCTCCACCCACTGTAGTGTCTTTTCTCCACCCCTGGAACGAGTGAAGGAGAAGACCCAGTGCAGGACCACAACTGCTGCTATGCATAAGTCTTGTCAGGACCTGTATTGCAGGAGAGGAGGCAAAGCTAGGTAAGAAAGATGGTGCTTGTTTTGGTCAAAATTGCCTTAAGTTTTATTGACAACATTAGCTGTTGGGCTGTCATTTGATTAACGGTGTCATGGGACATATGCGTCTCACAAAGAAGCGCATTTTGGGCGAAAACTAAAAGAGGAACTTGTTGTTTATTTTAAGATTATTTTAAGATTTTGACTTTTTTTGTGAATGTGAGTTTATAGATTGTAACTTTGTCGCATAGATGAATTGCATGAAGGATCTTGTTTAAGACAAAAATATGTGTTTCGTGTAAATTCAGACTTGATGTTTGTTGTTTTCGCTCCCACTTCTCTATTCAGAATCCATTTTGCATTCATTCAAGTAGACTTTTGGACTCACATACAAACTTTTTACAAAAAGTCAAAAAAAATAATAAGGATAGGCCTATACCGTAAAAAACGTTCAAAAAATGTTTAATTCCAACAGTGCGAACAACGTAAAAAGTGACGTTACGAGTTTTTATGTTATTTTTACCCGGATTGCAAATTTTCAGTCTGTTCCTGTAATTTTACGGTTTTGTCGTATTATAAAAACAGTATAATTCTGTAAAATTACAGTCGATTTTCATTGTACTCTTTGAGTCAGGTTAGCGGAGGAAATGCCCACAAATACTGTGTGTCACAGAGAAAGTCTATTAAACATATAGACTGTGCTCTGCAAACTGGATACTGTGTCAATATGTCTTTAAGTCAAGTCAAGTCAGCTTTATTTATATGGCGCTCTTTGCAATTTTCATTGTTACAAGCTGTACAAGAAAACATTGACTGCAAATGCAAGTCAAAACACAGGTCAAATATCAGACATTCCCTTATAGTCATCTAACGTAAAAAGGTTTGTAAATGTCTTCGTATAACATTTATTCTGCATAAGTATCTGAGCAAGCTTTTAAATGACTTTCAAATTTACAAACATTTTGCGGTAACATTTCAATACACACTTGATTTTTGACACTACATGTGTTTTTTGTTTGAGAGGGCTGTATCTTGTTCTATGGAGGGATGGGAGAGCAGATAAGAACCAGATGTGAAACAAATGGCAGGCATCCTGTTCAGATGTGCAGAGAGAGGAAACGCCTCTTCGTTGGCTCGTTGCACTCGGTCTTGCTCAATATTACTCTAAGTTCAGAGCCGATTTGACAAACAAAATACTTAATTTTTCCAAAGTGCAAATGCCATGAGGCCTATTAAAAAGGTTTATTGCAAAGAAACACGTTCAGGCTGTTCCTCGTTGTTGAAACAACAGCACAACATTGTTATTTGTAATGAAAAAGGTTATTTAGACGATTTACAGCATTGTCTTAGAGAGCTTTTCACGGAAGGAAGTTTATTTGATGGTTCTTCCTGCTGTGAACCCATAATTTGCACCTATCTGCTTGTTAAAGGGATACTTCACATAAAAATGACAATTCATCATTTACTCACCTTTACTAACCAGACAGATTTTGCCCCCCATTGACTACCATCGTAGGAAAAAATACAATGGTCAAAAGTGCCCCAGAACTGTTTGGTGTCCTACATTCTTCAAAATAACTTGTTTTGTGTTCAACAGACAAAACAATTATTGTAATTTCTCCTACTATGGGAGTCAATAGAAGGCAAGACTCTACGAGTTGTTCTATTACCTTATTATTGATTGCGGATGAGTTGCAAAGCAGTTGAAATTGCTTAACTTATGATAAAGCATGTTGATTTATTGATCACATAGTCTAAATAACAATTCTAAACATTCTTTCACACAGTTTGAGTCATGAGGTTTAATCTATGCTTAAAATGAATTAAATTGAAAAAGTAAATAATAAAAATGTGATTTAAATCATTGTCTGTTTCTTTCTTTGTTAGGTGTTGTGAATGTAATTCGGTTCTTTCTCACTGGTACTATGAAAGAGATGGACAGTTCTTCTGTAAACAACATTATTTGTTACGATTTGGAGAACAGTGTCATGGCTGCACCGACTCAATCACTACTGGTCTTATTATGGTAAGCACATAACCCTGTCTAATCATCTTAAGGTAAATACACACTGTCAAATCGTTTTAAAAACACGGAAAGCTTTGGATTAGGTGTGAGGAGGAATGCTCAGCTCAGTGATTCTGAATACCACTTATACATTGACATCACAGTAGCATTTCCCATGTAGCACAACAATTTTTTTACATTTATCTTTGTTGTCCCAGATACCCAAAGCATGATGTGATAAAAATCTTGTTTATTCAGGGCAAAGTTTTGAAAACTGTAACACTGGATTTCTAAGGTTTGTATATTTACATCTGTTATACATATTTTATAAGTATATGCGCATTGACTTTTCTAAACTTTGAAACTATGGGCTGTATGTCAAACATTATTTGGAATATTTCATATGTATACTTACCACAGTAATGATGAGGCTGGAGAGCTGGATCCAAATGCAGTAAATGTATTTAGTCAAACCAAAGAACATCAGTACAATAGATAACACAGGAAACAGGAACTAAGGAATACAAACTAAAAGTCCACAACATCCCGGGGAAACAAGAGGCAGATATGTGACAGAGCCCCCCACTCTAAGGAGCAAATTCCAGATGCTCCTAAACAATATGAAACAAGTCCAGGTGGAGAATGGGAGGGATGGAGGGTCAGGCCCGTGAAGGGGAAAAGGACCTGAGCCGTGGAGGAGAGGCAGACCTGGGCTGTGGAGCAGGGCCTGATGGAATCCAGGGCAGAGCTGGAGGTGGAGCCGGCAGGGCTGTTAGCCTGGCCGTGGCAGGCAGGGCTAGACAACATGGAGGTGAAGGCAGAGCTGGAGGCCTGGATGTGGTAAGAGAAGCCAGTGCAGCCATCTTGACTGAGGCACTTGGCATGGAAGAGTCCCGAGCGTCCATCTTGTCAGTAGCCTCTGGAGCAAAAAAAAGCAATACACAGCCAAGACACACCACAAGGCTCCAACCACAACCGTCAGAGCTGACTCCAGGGACAGGACCTCAAGAACAGACGCCTCCAGGACCACCGGACATGGGATCACCGTGCTTGGGACTTAGGGACACCTGCCACCCGACCATCTTGTGAACGGGCTCAGGGTGTGTGCTGTCATCTTGTGAACGGTCTCAGGGCAGGTGGCCATCTTGTGAACGGGCTCAGGGCTGGCATCAATCTTGTGAGCGGGCTCAGGGCTGGTGGCTATCGTGTGAACGGGCTCAGGGCTGGTGGCCATCTTGTGAACGGGATCAGGGCTGGTGGACATTTTGTGAACAGACTCAGGGCTGGGGGCCATCTTGTAAACGGGCTCAGGGCTGGTTTCCATCCTTTGAACAGGCTCAGGGCGTATGGCCATCCTGTGAACGGACTCAGGGCCAGTGGCCATCTTGTGAACAGGCTCAGGGCTGGTGGCCATCTTGTAAACAGGATCAGGGCTGGCGGGCATCTTGGGAGCGGGCTCTGGACTTGCGACTGTGATGACCGGGCTGGCCACCATTAACGTGTTGTGAGCAGGCTATAGCCAGTCCAGCTATGTGGTCAACGGAGCCCGATGCCTGCCGCCCCCCTCCAAAAAACAGGTCCAAGAAATCCTGTGTTCGATCCTCAAGGGCGTGGCAGCCCTCGCGTAGCACAAGTAAGCGAGCTCCTGGGGATAAAAGATCTGCTGAATCCATTGTTGGTCTGGTATTCTGTAATGATGAGGCTGGAAAGCTGGATCCAAATGCAATAAATATATTTAATTAAACCAAAAAACACAGGTACAAAACACAAAGAGATGAAAAAAGAACATTCGTACAGTGCAACATAACACAGAAAATAGGGACAAGGAATAGAGGGTATGGTCCATACAACACTTCAATGTCCTTTGTAAGTCATAGGGAAGTCCTAAGGATCACCGTTGAGTCCAGCTGCTTGTAATTTCAGCAAATAATTGCGTGTTTTAGTCCTGGTTTCTTTGTTTCTCCTATTCTCCTCAGCCATGTTGCTGCGTGTTTTACCACTCAGGGGAACGTGTCCTGGCACTCAAGGGGGGCGTGTCCTGGCATGTTCACATGGGAAAGTGACATCAATGCATACCCTCTATACAAACTAAAAGTCCACAACAACCAGGGGAAACAAGACACATGTTGACACAACCATAAGCCTTGATCATAATGTTTTTGTAGTGTTTTTTGCAGTTTTACAAAAATGTATAGTTAATGAAAATAAATGATGATGTCATTTTTATGTGACTGCTTGAAGATTTAGACAGTACATTGGAATTGTTTAGCCAAATTAAATGAATATAAATATAATTTAGCTACTTGTTTTAAAAACATGTCATGTTACAAAAAGGAAGAATAACCGGTAGTTGCTGAGACTTGTTTATTTTTTTTACTAAACCAAAATCAACATCTGCCATTCCAGCTTTTAGGGAGTCATTGGCTGGAAGACATTAAACTCAGTAAATTCGTATGTCTTTCTCTACTAGATTGCGCAAACAAACAACATTCCTTGCACTGATGACTGTAAACAGACAGACTGTCTTATCATGGCTGTATTAGACTGGAACTTTGTAGTTTCAAATCCTTTTCGTTTTTTTCATGGTTTCCCTCTTTGACCTGAGGGCGGACAACACCTCCCACTCCCAATCTCACTTCCTCTCATTGTGCTGCTTCAATTCTAATCCGTCATGTCCCCACCTCAATACCTCCCTTCATTCTTGGTTTCTCTGTTGAATTCATGATAACCTTTAATGGAAAATAGTACACTGATGTTGCCTCTTCCTTCCCTCCCTGCAGGTGGCTGGGAAGCAGAAATATCATCCCGAGTGTTTCCTCTGTGAAATCTGCAACATGTTCATTGGAGACGGCGATTCTTTCACTTTAGTGGATTTGAACACTTTGTACTGGTTGGTTTCAAAAGCTAAGACACAGACCAAATGTATTAAATAAATCTGATTCTGATTATTATTATTATTATTAGTAGTAGTAGTAGGAGGAGGAGGAGGAGGAGGAGGAGGAGGAATAGTATCATTGTTACTACTACTACTACTCTAATAATGATCATTATTATAAGTATTACTACTCATATTATTATAGTAATAATAATAATAATAATGACTGTTATTATTACCATTGTTAATAGAATTATTATTATTTATTTATATATCAAATTATTGTGATGCATTTAATAACAACGAAATTATAATAATTATTATTATATAACACGTACACATTATTATTTTGCTTAAACAATACATTTGAACAATGCATTTTATTTTGAACAGATTTTCAGGGTTGTGATATCTGTCTTTTTTATCTAATTTTTACATCACTTCCTGTCTGATAGTGGACAATGTTATTACCAAAAGGCAACAACGCAGGATTCAGTATCAAAAGGTTCATGCCTTCCTCATACAGTTATGTCGATGTCATTTCCACCCTCTGCTGAAACCAAGCGAGGTTTAACTTTCGCTGTGGAACAGAATCCTGTCAATGACGCAGGCCCCATGATCCGTGTTTCTCAGTAAGTCATCACATAAAACTCAATTACACCTCAACAAATACATTTACGTTCAATTTATCCGAATTCCCCCAATTCCTTCGAAAAAACAGACTGGACGTGCACTGCATGACCCCTGAGTTGAAGCCTTTGATCCATGTGGGAGACAGGGTTCTTGAAATCAATGGAATCTCTGTTCAAAACATTCCACCAGATGAGGTATATCCTTCCCTAGATAATAATACACTTTATCACACGTCCATGTGTAACATATTATGCTTTAAATGTCTTAGTTAGATCTGGTGATTCATGACACAGAGCATTGGCTGCAAATCACGACTGAACATGACCCTAAAGACCTCACGAAACACAAGGACTTATCAGGCCTGCTGGGGGAAGAACTGGACCAGCCGGGAACATTAGGATTCTTACCTCTTCCAAGCAGTAGACGAACATGCATTCGACCCCGACATATTCTGTAAGCATTTAGCTGATTATATTACATTTTAACACTTATATTACATTTTCTGAATAAAACCCTTTGAATAATTTCATTCAAAATCTGACTCATAACTTAATAGTGGAACACAAAGAAAGGTATTCTGAGAAATGTCTCTTTGATTTTTTGTTCATACAGTGGAAGTCAATGTTTTGTTCAGAGGTGTATAAAGACCTCACATTATGAAGTGTTATGTTTTGATTACCTTAGAATGAGTTATTTCTATCTATAGTACACCCTTGCAGGGAATTCACCCTGTTGTTTCTACAGTAGCCCTGAACGGACAAACTTCTCTACAGAGTGTGTTTCGTAAATATATTATCTCCTTCAGCAAAAATGACATCTTAGTGCTGTGTCAGCCGGTTAACATTATGCCTGTGTCGATAAATCGGTTTGGCAGATGATAAATTCTTCAGATATTATTAAACTTAACTACTAGATGTCACTAATAGCTCTCTTGTTGTCTCTGGCAACACAATTCATTTGTCTTTATGTCCCTCTGCAGGCGCAGCTGCAGTATCGACAAAGCTCCATGCTCACAACGACACTCCACACTCCTGTCCCATAGAAAAGACATTAATCGATCCGAGTCTCTGCGTTTTGACTCTACTGATAAAACACAGCGCATTTTCCGTCCTTCTGACCTTGTATACGGTGAAGTCCTGGGGAAAGGCAGTTTTGGACAAGCCATCAAGGTAAAGCAGAGAAAGAGCTGGTAAAATATTTTGATGTTGTTTGTGCAGATTGAAATTCAGAACATAGAACGAGTTGTGCAATATCAAATCAGATTCATACAATAGATATGATAACCTCATGCTTGGTTTTGTCAGGTGACACATGTGGAAACAGGTGAGGTGATGGTGATAAAGGAACTTCTTCAGTTTGATGAAGAGACTCAGAAGACATTTCTAAAAGAGGTTTGCGGCTTGTGCGTGCTTATAGATTTTCAGACTGCTCAGGATGATTTCTAACTGAACGATGTTTGGCTGTAGGTCAAAGTGATGAGATGCCTTGAACATCCAAACGTCTTAAGGTTTATCGGCATTCTTTACAAAGACAAGCGGCTAAACCTGATCTCCGAGTATGTGCAAGGAGGAACTTTGAGAGACACCATCCAGAAAATGGTTTGCATGGGTTTTTTTCTTATCACTTGCCAAACCTGCAGTCATTAAAAATAAATAAATGCAATAGTTCAAGAATAAATTAAAGGGATACTTCCCCCAAAAATGAATCACTTTTAACGGTACATTTAGTTCTGAATGTATTTTTGCATTACCCTTTACCTAAATGAATATTTTATGTATTTATTATTTACACTATATTTATGCATTTGTATTTTATGTTTCTTTGTCCTACATGTAGACAATAAAACCCAAATCATTTTTCTCTTAAACTAGGACAAGGGTCATCCCTGGAAACTGAGAGTGAGCTATGCCAAAGACATTTCTGCTGGAATGGTGAGTAAACAAAAGTGATATTTTCTTTGCAGAGTTAAAATACGATTCAACATTGAAAAGTACAAGCAGTGATAACCTGTACTGTTAAACAGTATCTAAACTATGCAGGAAAACATTATTGCATGGACCTTAACTTCTTCTTCGTAGCTATTGCCTCATCACTTCAGACTTGTTTTGATAGAGTTAAGAATCTGAAGCAGTCATACTGTAGCAGTCAATTTTTGTGATAAATCTTGTCATATGAGTATGCTTTCAAATAACCGTCTGTTCCAGCCCCTACCTGTTTTGTGTCTAAAAATGGCATAACAAATTGTGCGAATTGCACTTTTTAAACTTTTCAGTGAAAGAAATGTTTCTCTCTCCATCACAGACATACCTGCATTCAATGAACGTCATTCACCGGGATCTAAACTCACACAATTGCTTCGTCAGAGAGGTCAGAAAACATTCATTTTCATAAATGCAGATGGATTACCGTGCAGGATTTGAATGTGTGACATTTTCCTCCCAGAACCAGTCAGTGGTAGTTGCAGACTTCGGTTTGGCTCAGCTTGTGAAGGAGGAAAAGAATGCTTCACCTGGACAAGTGTCCAAAATGAACAAGTTTGGACGTAAAAAGCGATATACTGTCGTGGGGAACCCGTACTGGATGGCGCCAGAAATGATCAACGGTGAGATTTATGGATGATTTCTTTAGTGTACTGTTGAGATCTAAGGATTGCTGTGTTTTACTGTATTTACACATTCTTTTCTCACCTGCAGGAAAAGACTATGATGAACATGTTGATATTTTCTCATTTGGGATACTGCTTTGTGAGGTAAATATAAATAAATAAGGAATAAGAAGTTGTGCTATATTGTGAATATAGACTAAAAGATGTGCCTTAATTCCTGTTAAGTGACAGTTCATCCAAAAATGAAACCCTCTTGTCATTTTAAACCTTCATCAGCAGAACACAAAAGAAGATATTTTGAAGAAAGTTGGTTACCGAACAACGCTGGTCCCCATTCTCTTCTATTGTATGGACACAAAACCAATGCAAGTGAATGGGTGACAGTTAACAACATTCTTCAAAATATCTTCTTTTGTGTTCTACAGAAGAAAGAAAGTCATAACAAGGGTGAGTAAACGATGACTATCACTTTAAGTCATGACTATATACACAATATAGCACAATCTTGACTCAAGTGTAACCATATGTTTCATTAGGACACAGTTGTCATGTTTCGTATTGCAATATTATCGAGGTCATCCTCACAATAGAATATATTGACCCTGTGAAATCAGTATGTTGCAATGCAACAAATATAATCTGTACAATATGAATTCGAAGAATGCCTTTTTTTATATTGACATCGATATTCTCTTTAAGTTTTCTTTTGAAATCTAACAGAACACGCGAATGTATTTCTCATGGCAGATTATCGGCAGGGTTTATGCTGATCCAGACGACCTCCCCCGCACGCAGGAGTTCGGTTTAAATGTAAAGGAGTTTCTGGAGCGCTGTTGGTCCCAAGATTGCCCTCCGGTGTTCTTTCCCATCGCGGTTCTGTGTTGTGCCTTGGAGGCTGAAAAAAGGTGCTTGTCATTCAAACCACATAAACAAATGTCATCATGTGGTTTCCCTTACGGAACAAAATATAATGCAACCTAACCTAAATAACACATTTCCAAGTGCTTTGCACAATTCCTTATGTGTTATTAGATTTATTGCAAGATTTATGTTGATGTATTATTCTATATATTTTAAAACACACATTAAATGATTTGACATTTTTACAGGCCCCCTTTTGATAAATTGGAGGAGTGGTTCGGCAACATGTTGATGCACTTGGAGATGACATTTCCTCTAATGTCAGAACTGGATAAAGTCTGTCAGTCATTTTGGGACGAGCACAGCCAGTCGAAACAAACGGACGGGATGCCATCCAAACAACCGGAGTTTGGCAAGAGCTGAAGTGGGGTGTGCTGCTGACTATAAAGCAAACAAAAGCACGCAGGGAATCACTGATGTAATGATATAATGAAGTTGGAAATCTTCCTGATAGTGAGGCCCCGCCATTCCTACAGCAGTCCACGTCTTCATAAAATGATATTGAATGAGCTACTTTTTAACCTTACAGTAGGCTCATTTTAAACAGTATGTCAACCTTTTATTTATTGTGAAAGTCAGTCAGTGTTATCTTTTATGATTTTTTTCATATTTATGGTTTTATTTGATGTAATTCACACAACATGTTATGTTTTTTAAGACCACTGTATGTGTTTGTACGAATACGCTGCAGTAATGTACTGTACTGTATATCGGATTCAGAGGTGCTGTCATATCAATTGTTCAATTTTATTAATAATAGCCTTATTTTAGGCTATACGTGCATTTCATATAGGCGAACTTAATACATTTCCTTCATCGTGTCAAGTATATTTGTAATATGTATCCCACTTTTAACATACTGTGAATGTGCTGTCAAGCTCTTCTGAAGGAATAAACGCGTTGATGCTGCCGCGCGAGCGGGTTTCCATGGTTTCATCTGAATTGTATTTGAAATTGAATCCTCAACGGCTTTTTATTTCATTAACCGAAGCCACGTTTCTTACTTAAAGTATTAGTTTTATACATATATTGCCACTTTACGTCTTTTGAACATATTAAACACCTTTTTGAGTTCAAAACTAGCAGATATTCGTTAAATTTCCTCAACGATTGCTAAGCGATGGACAGCCGCGGTGAGTGACGAGTAAACCGTTAGCCTGTTTGATACCAACATGCTCAACGACTATTGATGGATTTGTTCGATTAAATGTAGTTTTAATAAATTAACATGGACGTTTACTGTCTAAACCACGGAATTCGCAGACCGTGGAGTGTTTGTACATCATCTTTCATTGAATTGATAGAGAGACAACACGATATGTATCGTTATAAGTATTCACCTTTTCATTTATGATATCTCTCCCAACGCTTCGTCATCTTTGCTGTCTGAATGTCATTAAACATCAGCCCCAGAGGGAGAGGTAGGTGTCATCTTTTAAGGTGAAATACAATAACAAATTTTGTCCTAGTAGAAGACCGTCAAAGTCCAGTTTTACATTTTGATTTGGTTTATTGTTAGTGTTCTGGCATGGCGGTATTTGAGTCAGAAAGCTATGACATGGCCGGTTCTCCTGCCGGTTCCTCCACCAGCACCGCTGAACCACACGATGAAGAGGAAACTGTGGATTTCTCACAGGACCCCTTCTTCTTCTCCCCTCCGCCTGTACCAAAGTCTCATGACACTGATGATGGATCGTCTTTTAAACCCAGGACTCAACTGGACCCCTTTGCCCTCTTGGAGGTAGAGAAACACACATGCACAAATTCAACGAAAGACATAAATGTCTTTTATACACGTTTGTACTTTCCAGGACCGAGACAGGGATTATTCCGTCATCAACAACAACACACTGTCAAACCAAGAGAAGCAATATGTCGGCATTGACACACTTCTAAACCAAGTCCATCGTAACTCATTGAAAAGGGGATTTGAGTTCAATCTAATGGTCGTTGGTAAGAAGAGAAAGTGATTCATAATAACACACGAAAAAAGTTCAATCCATTTTGTAGGAATGTTTGGTTTGGTCTTTCTGAATTCTAGTGTGATGTTTTTGTTTAGGTGAATCTGGTCTAGGCAAATCCACACTTGTTAACAGCCTTTTCCTCACAAACCTCTACATGGACCGGCACGCTTATGACGTCTCGGGTACTCAACATTACTCAGCACTACACGCAGGGTTTCCAAAGAGGCCTGTTGTGAAATGTATGTTTTTTAATCTAACAGAGAAGATAACACAGACAGTATCAATAACAAAGACTGCTGTCGAAATCGTGGAAAACGAAGTAAAGCTGAAGCTCAATATTGTCGACACTCCTGGTTTCGGGGACGCCCTCAATAACAGTAAAAGGTATTCTGCATTTCAAATGATGTTCTTCCAAATCTTCACATTACACTTTTGTTAACATTGATCATTTTTTAGTCACTTGTGTGTTTAGAAAGGTCTTATCAAACATACAGAGATGTTGTTACACATGGTTTTGTAAGCAGCTGGAAGGCTGCGGTGGATTATGTAGATCAGCAGCTGGAGAAGTACCGCAGAGATGAATTCGGGCTAAACCGCAAGAACATGAGGGACAACAGAGTGCACTGCTGTCTGTACTTCATCTCACCTCATGGACATGGGTAAAACTGGAAGCACTTCTATAGTTATTATTTGAAGAATTTGTAATATTAGTTATTGGGACATCTCTTAAAAACATTCCTGAACCGCCCTCTGGTGGACAGAGATGGAAATACATTCATTTCTGTTGATTTTGAGTGATTTTAGGAGACACTACATTGACACTTTGTATTTGCTATGAGATCTAGGCGATTAACGCATTTTCCTTGTGCTGTCAGACTCAGGCCAATTGATGTGAGATTTATGGCGGCCCTGCATGGGAAGGTCAACATTGTGCCTGTGCTGGCCAAAGCAGACAGTCTGACCCCGACAGAGATCCAAGAGATGAAAACTCAAGTTAGTATGCACTAAAATACGTTGCAAACACTGATTGACAGATGGTTTTAGTTTGGATTCTGATACACATCCAACATCACAACAATCCACATTTCTTCTGAATTATGGTATTCACAAATAACGTTTGTGTCCATAGGTAAGAACTGAAATGAACAAATACAACATCCATTTCTTCCAGTCACCGGAATCTAATCTGGAAAATAATGATGTTCTCGGGATGCAGGACCTAAAGGTTTAATAATTCATCTTGTGTTTTGTTGGCCTTGCGTAATTTGTATTATTGATGTGATCATTTTATGATGTTTCTCTATGCTCTTATAGGACATTATACCCTTTGCTGTCATTGGCAGTAATACAGTAGTGGAGAGCAACGGCAGGAGAGTGCGAGCCCGTGTCTACCCATGGGGTGTTGTTGAAGGTACACACTAATGTAATAAAGTGCATTGGATAATTATGGATGTTTTACAGACATATGGTTATTTTGATTGTGCCTTTGTCAGCCGTCTGCATTATATTTAAATACTTTATACATTATATTTAAATATGAACTACTCTTTTAACATTCTTTCTTTTTTCTCTCTAACAGTCGAGAATCCATCTCACAGTGATTTTGTGCTTCTGAGGAACATGCTGATCCGCACACACATGCAGCACCTGAAAGATGTGACGCATCAGAAGCTGTATGAGAACTATCGAATAAATTACCTGTGCAAAAACCCTCATCTGGTAAAAGTGACACACACACACACACACACACACACACACACACAGTGGCACTGTGACACACGCAACTCGTGCTTTTGTATTGAGAGAATTCTGTGAGACTGTTCATAATAACTTTATTATGTTTTACCAATAGGTGAATGAGTAATGGTGTAACAGAAGAGGACAACAGAGAACTTGCTAGTTAAAACAGAAACAAATGTTAGGAGAAGATAATAAATAGGCTTAGTACAAATAAAATGAATTTAACATAAAAATACAATTCAGGGAAGAAGTTCTGAAAAAATGATTATATTGGGTGATCGTTTTCAGGGGTGGATTTACGGGATGCAGGGTTTTTCATGACCCCACTTTGTTGAATGTTTGAGGTACATACATTGTTTTAGGGTATGTCAACAACAAGTTGAATAATACAATTGTTGTATGTTTGTACATTTTGAATGAATTGCTTTCTGTTTCAATAAATACAACAACATAACCATTGAAAAACATGTTACATGTCAAAATATACAAAATGGCCACAAAATAAAAACATCACTGTTGAAAACGAACAAGACATCTCTAAAACAAGTTAAACTCCAAGCCGGTGAGAAATCCAATCCGACAGATGAGGGAGCAACATTTTCTTGCTATTTCTAAAAATTTGTGGATAAATAATTAAGATATTAAGGAAATCTTATTTATGATTTTTCTTTCTGGTTAACATTGCATTAAGAAAAAATCCAGATATCTAGGCCTACACTCAGTTATAGACACTGTGTTTATAAAAAAACACTCTTGTTCTGATGATGACTACTGGAAGTGTGCATGTCACAGCTCTCACTGATTCCACTGAGCCGTTGCCAGATCCCTTTATAATCCAGTGCACAATTGGCCTCAGTCACTGTAGTAGCTCTGTGTGTTTTGCGTGCTGGACCGCTTTTTTCATCCATAAACACTGAAGATTTCAAGTGATTAACCTGGCTGTACCAGTCGTGGATATTTCTGTTCTAACTGCATTGACAAACTGGAGGAAAGAAGAAAAGCAATTTGGATAGCTATTGGATGTTAACTCAGTCGTCTGGGAATGGAGCATTTGTCATCGACCACCGATCGGTTTGTGAATGCGATGTACAGACAGCACGGTAAGGGAATGATTGACAAGAAATGCAGGATTATAAAACAGCAACGTGGGTTTTAAAGAAAGCAAATGTTAATTCTCTCTCTCTCTTTCTCTTTCAACACATGCACACTTGCACATGGACCAGGTCATGAGGTATGGATTTATAACTACTTATTTACCCATTTTTGGCTGACAACTGACATTCATTTACAGTGTTAAGTAGTATGAATGCCATGTCTGTAGTAGCAACCCCCACTTCTCCAACATCTTACTGGAGATGAGAGTATTAGTGTGAGGCATTAATCTGTCTGGACTAACTAAGAGTGACAGGCTGGACACAGAGTCACGTTGTTTGCATTAGAGTTTGTGCAACTTTACTTTCTAAGCTGTACCGTAAAGATAATCTGTGCCTTTTATCCGACAGTGAGGAAAACAATAAAGCCATTCATCTGAGGTAGTAAATAACATGAGAAATGTTAGAGAACGTTTTAACAATGTTTGGAGACACGACTCGTTGGAGGAGAGAGAAAGTAAAAAGTAATGCTTTGTGCAGATATCCAGTATAGCCATTGACGACTGTGAGGATGCCGAACTGGCCTACACCATGAGAGACCTTCCCCCCAGAGCCGCTCGGACCTTCCCTGGACGCGAGATGCCCTCTACGAACAGAGAGATGGATAACAGCACCCGCCCTCGGACCCCAGGAACGCCCACTTTCACACGCCCCGCGAGCAGAAGTGTCCCGGCCCCAGAGATAGAGATACCCCGCCGCGGCCAGCTCAGCTCCATGAGTTCCCTGGAGTCTCCTCTCAGCCCCTCTCGACCAAAAAGTCCCTGGAGTAGATTTGACCCGTATGATTCTGCAGAGGTAAAGTAAAAGCGGAAAGAAGCCCACGAATCATACACAGACAGTTTTTCCATGTAGAGATTGTATCTGCATCTGAGACTTTTTGTCCCTGTTAGGATCAAGATAAGGAGTATGTTGGGTTTGCGACGCTGCCTAACCAAGTGCATAGAAAAACAGTGAAAAAGGGATTCGCCTTTACCCTTATGGTGGCAGGTAATGTCATCAAATATAGTCCAACGTATCTGTGAATTCCACAAGACACATTTTCGCCATAAGGTTGCATCATCTGGATCTCCCGAAAGGCTATGGAAAGACCAAATTCTCATTTACTTTTCTGTGTATTTTTATAATATTGTACAGGGGGGGTCAATCACAATGTCCTTCACCTATATTATTTCTTGGAGGTTATATAAAAAATTTTTCCATTGTCCTCATGCTATTATATTTTAAAGGCCTGTATTTTAAATAAAAACTATTTAGCATAAGAAACCTATTTAAGGTTTTGTTAACTTTCTCTATTTGTATTTCTTCAGGTGAGTCGGGTTTGGGGAAATCGACACTTGTCAACAGTCTCTTCCTCACAGACCTTTACAAAGACAGAAAGATGCTGAATGCTGGGGGTATTTATCCCATTCATTTAGTGAGTACATGCAAACCCTGGGAATCAAACCCGTAATCTTGATCAGTGATGAAATGGTACTTTATACACAGAGCGGATCACACAGACAATAGAGATCACCAAACACACGGTGTCCATTGAGGAGAAAGGAGTGAAGCTGAGACTCACCATTGTAGACACGCCGGGCTTCGGTGATGCTGTCGACAACACGGAGAGGTGCGACAGCGTACAGTAACCATTATCAAGTGATTGTTTTGTTCTCACTACTTATTTCATTCAACAACTGTGGTTTTATTTTTATAGCTGGAAGCCGGTTGTGGACTACATCGATGAACAGTTTGAACAGTACTTTCGCGATGAAAGCGGACTCAACCGGAAGAACATTCAGGATAACCGCGTACACTGCTGCGTCTACTTTATCTCGCCTTTTGGTCACGGGTGAGATTGTGTTGGCTGTGCTCTAAATATCTGATATTGTTCAACCACTTAGGAATTTAAACTCGACGTGTCATTTTGGAATTTCATTCAAGTAATTAGTGACGAGATTTGTAGCCTATTCATTTCTCAGTCTCAGGCCGATGGATGTGGAGTTCATGAAGGCTCTACACGAGAAGGTCAACATAGTGCCTGTGTTGGCCAAAGCAGACAGCCTGACTCCTGTGGAAGTCCAAAAAATGAAACTGAAGGTGCGTGCGTACAGTATATACACGCTGTAAATACACACCGTTGAGGTCATAAGTTATATCAAATTGTTTAAGTTATGATGATCCCTATTTCATAAGCAGAACAATCAAGTTTCGAGTTTGTTGTACTCGTGCATTCATTTTGAGCATTAAGCGAGTTAACTCTTTTTGCATTTATAGTAAGATGATAGGTCTTAAGATAAGCTAAACATTTCAGCTACATCAAGAATGAGCACACAACCTTCACAGAGAGCGATGCAAGTCACGCGTCCACTTTGGCACCTCCCACAATAAGCATAAACACCACTCTTCTGAACGATGGGAACACCAAAACAAATCTTTAAATATTAAAGATATGTTAACATTGTCATAAAACAAGGCTTTATCCTTTCGAAAAACGCATAAAATAACACCTAATTTCAAAATGCAGTTCTAATGCAGTTACACGCAGAGCATGCTGGGAACTGAAAATCATTCTCAACAAATTGTGTTGAATTAACTTAAATTAAGTTACAGTTTAAATAAACCACTCAAAAGGAAGAATTAGTTACAGGAACTCAACTATTTAAGTAAGTTAAAATGTTTATATAAAATACAAGTTTAAACTACTTTAGCTGTTTAATAACTTTGAACATTCGGGTTTACGGTGGGATCAGTGTGTGTGTATTAAACCCAGAGTTGATTTGTTCTCCTCTATTAGATTTGCGAGGATATCGAGAGGTTTGGCATCAGCATATATCAGTTCTCCGAGTGCGATTCAGATGAAGATGAGGAGTTAAAACTTCAGCACCAAGAACTAAAGGTGTTTAAAAATGTGCTCCCGTATTTGTCATGTCATAGAATCTTAGTTTCTAACGTGGTTCTGTTTTGTTTCAGGACAGTATTCCATTTACAGTGATCGGCAGTAACATTCTGGTTGAGAGCGCAGGCAGGCGTTTCAGGGGTCGCCAGTATCCCTGGGGTGTGGTGGAAGGTACATGAGCGTCCTCAGTCAAATCTCAAATTAAAATCTGACTAATGTAATTCTTCATGTGTTCCGGGTCTAAGAACAAACACAAGCAAGCGTCGCACTACATTTTAATCCCATGCATATTGGATGGCAATATAAAGGCTCTTGTAAATCACGCATGCATTGTTTCTGTATGCTCGTTCAGTGGAGAACCCCACCCATTCAGACTTCTTGAAGCTGAGGAACATGTTGGTGCGCACACACATGCAAGATCTGAAGGACGTGACACGGGAAACGCATTACGAGAATTACCGCGCTCAGTGCATCCAGAACATGACCCGCATGGTGATCAGGGAAAGGAAACGCAGGTCGGAAGTATGCACACAGAAACACGTTCAGGAAAAGATTTTCTCGCTCTGTATTTCCTTTGCAAGAAACCGGTGCTGATAGAAACAATGAAGCTTAAGTGACATTAGATAGCTGATGTACAGTCATGTCACGGTATGAAAAGAGTCTCTCTAGATAAAGACTGGACTAGATGAGTCTGATTTCTCCAGATATTATATTTGTGTATCCACATGTGAACTCCTACAGTCAAATTGATAGTTGTTATGTCGATACTAAAGTGCCTCTCTTGTGGATTGTCTCACTGTATTTTGATGATGTCACCCATTCAGTCTTTGTAATCAGCTGAGAGACAGCGCTTCAGCTCTGCCTATACCTCTGGGACCATTGGACAGTGAATCTGAACATCTTATTTGGGAAAAAGACGAAGAGGTAATGTCTCAGCATTTTATATTAGACAAATGTCTTTGTGTCTCTGGAATGAAAGATGTTTCTCTTGCTATGTTAATATTTTTAACATATCATGCTGTTCTAACAAAGCGTTTTTAATCTTTTAAGTGAACCGTTTCAGTCTGGGGTTTTGCATTAGCATTACTAATTCATTTATAACAAATTAGCCTATACTTTTAATAAAACACGTTTTTATTTGTCTTTGCAGTTGCGGCAAATGCAGGAGGTTCTGCAGAAGATTCAAGAACAGATGCACCATGGACATTAAAACAGCATTGCAGTTCTGTGACAACATACTTTTATAATATTTTTTGAACTCAAAAATAGTTTTGATTGAGATATAGCTGGAAATGCGTCAGGTTCGATGCGTGTAACTGCAGTGCATGTGTCATCTTCTTGTGTGTTTTTGAACAAAAGTCCTTCAGAATAATCAGAAAACAAAGTGTGAATGTGCAGCACATTGTTAAGGTAAAATGTGAAATAATTGTATTTTTAAAAGGTGTTGTAAATACAATGTGTTATTGTGTTACAAATGATAAAAGACCAGAACGACTGACTTGTAAATGTCATTAGATTTATTATGAATCGTCATTATGTTTTTGTAGTAATCTAGCAATATTTTATACGTTTTATTACTATTATTTCAGTTAAACATGGTGGACAATTCGATCCTAATGCAGCCCAAAATGTACAGGCGATATATAACTTAAACTTTCTCCATAGGGAAAATGCACAGTTTTTCATATATATTATATGCAATATCAATGTAGAATGAGGTCTAACGGTCCCACCCACATCATACAGTATGATACATGGTCCCAAAACTAAAATGAAAGGGGGGAGGGATTAACATTTAAACCAACCAAAAAAACAACAACAATATACATGCAAAACCAGGCATCAGTATTATCCTAAAATACATCCACGTATATGTGAATGCGTGCATATACCTCACATATACACTTACATTCATTCACATATATATATATATAAAAAAAGAAAAAGAAAACACACTCAATTTCTCAAAGGTTAAGCTATTTTTGATGGTATTTTAAGTGAGTCTGTGAAGCGCAGGATCTATTCATCTCCACATCCCCAAAAGAAGAAGAAGAGGGAAAACACACAAACAGAAAAGGGGTGAAAATGCCAAGTTTTGGGGGCTTTGCAGCAGGTCGATGATGAGGAGCAGAAATCACAGTGTTCAGTTTGAAAGTGACAGTATATAAAGCAAATATTCAGATACTTAGCCAAAGCATCAGCATAAACCAATGGATTCAGACAGGAAAAAAAGAGAAAGAGCAAAGTTTGTGCAGGTTAAACCAAGCGAGCGCTTTTAACAAAAAAAGGTATAAACAGGGCATCTCTGACTGCTAGTGATAAATGGCCTTTAGTCCTGGAAACGGAGTCAATGCAACTGTTTTTAACCTCTTAAAGCCAAATGCTTATACACAAGCCACCTACAACACCACAATTCACAAAACAGCGTGTCAACATAAAAAAGGACAAATGGAAATGACGGACAGAAGGAGCTGCTTCATCCCAAGACTTCATTTGATGTTCTTTTGCTGCTAGTGTGGATTCTGATAATGCCCGACAACATTTGTCATTATCTGAAGTGTTAATAGCGCATTAGGTAGTTTAATGTGAGATATTTTGAGCACTTGGAGTTTATATGCCTAAATGTGGTCATATATGTCTATTAAAAACGAGCACTTGTGATTTGATTAGTTCGTTGCATTTCTTCATCGACATTTTAAGACTGATGCGGAGACCGATTGGCGTATAACATCTTAAGTCTCGCGATAGGTAGTCGAAAAGTACACGTTCGAATTGCTCTCGCGATACTTTGCTATTAAACACGGTTCAGTCTGCGCAGCGCATTGGATTTGAAAGACAGCGATGTCATAGCATCGCGTAGGCAGCAGGTGACGCCATCGGGCTTGATTTGGGGCTTTAGGCACTTGCATTTCCTCACGAGACACTTCCGAGTGACCTGATCTGCTTTTTTCAAGACAGTTTTAAAAGCCCCTGTTAAAAAATGTACCCCGGTCACGTCTTCGTTGCATGCTTTCGTTACTTTTGGGCCAGTTTAAGCACTCTAGTTTTTGATTGACATGGAGGATTTTGTTTTTGTGTTTTTTTGGTGAATGGATGTAAAACAGGAGATCATTGCAGACTTGTATATGAGAGCAAACAGAAAAAGGATAGCACGAAATATAGAGGGAAGGAGAAGAGGACTGATTTGTTTTTAGCACTCCGATCTCACATTACTAAAACTGACACTCACTGTCTTATAATTTAGTTAAGCAAGTGCATTACAAGTAGCGTATACCATTCCAGCGCTGCATGCGATGGCACGCAAGCCCCTTTCGCACGCATCCGGTCCTGATGAAACCCCACCGATGTAAACTGGGATCTAGTCACTCATCATCCAGCTAGCGTGTTTCATCTTCAGTCTCTGGTGAGTTGCTACAGAGAGCTCCTTTCATTCGGCCCCAAAGTCTTTCTGCTTCTTTCAGGCCAGCTTTAGCGTGCTGACGGGAAAGGGGGGTACAGTTACCATAGTTACCGCCTGGCCAACCAGCCCGGTGTGATGATGGGCGACCACCGCTGTTGGCTTCCCCACCATGGCCCCCTGTTGGGCCCCGGCCGGTGTGCCGTTGACCTGGGCATGAGTTTGAGGGTGGTGTGCCAGCGTGTGCGTGATGTGCCCCACCACTGCCGGCTGCGAGACAGCCACTGACTGAGGGTAAATGGCAGTGGGTAGGTGGGTCACTGGGTGCACAGTGATGTGTCCGATAGGCTGGCCGCCGTTAGAGGGCACAATGTGTGCCAAGTGTTTAGGCCCAGCTGGAATGACGTGGTTCACGGCTTGGATGACAGAGGCGTGGGATACAGACGCATGAGTGATGACTGTCGGCTGAGAAGGGGTGAGCATGTGGGAAGGTGGTGCAGGAGCGATCGCCTGAGGGGTGACCACTGCGGGCTGAGGCTGGGTGGTTGGAGCGGCAGGTTTGTGTTGGATGGAGATGTGTGTAGAGAGGATGGTGGGCAGAGGCAGGGCGGCACGGGGCTCTGGCGGCAATGGCGCAGGGGGTTTGGGTGGCGGAGACGAGAGGCTGTCTTCCTCTATGTCTTGGTCAAAGTTGTCTTCACCCTCTGTAAAGAGTGAAAATTGGTACAGGTTAATAGAATTTTAACTGCATGGGTCTCTTTTTGTCCCACATTTATTAAAGATATAAATTGTAAGATTCATTTTTTTATTATTAAATTAGCTTAGCAAATTTGTTGATATAAAAGTGTAGTATGAAAATTATTTAGAAATCAAAAGTTCTTCCGCAGGCCAAAGCTTTAACAGCATATACTGTAGTCCATCTGCAACAATGTCTTTTTGATGTTCAGACACTTGAGGGGTCCAGTCATGATGAGGCCATAAGCAGGAAGTATACTATCATATGATATCATACCAGCACAGATGACTCTGTAAAGCTGCCAAATTATAACACGGGCAAGTGTGTTACTGAAGAATGTTGAATGGCCAACATTATTGAACCTGAATGGTGTTGTTACGCAAATTGCATGCAGAGAGGGCATTTACATACATAAAGTCTGAGTCAACAAGATACAGTAGCAAAAGAATTGCCTGTTTAATTCTATGACTTGCTAGGTGAAAACTGTTGATTTTTTTAGTTTTTTGTGCCAAAAGTCACCAATCAGTAAATACAACTGGATGAAACTTTTTTTTAGAAATGTAACGGATGCTTCCCGTGGCAAAAATGTAGATGCTAACATGATGCTAGCCCATTAAAAAAATGCAAACTTGATATAGCATGATGCCAACATCTGGATGTTTTAGCATGATAACATATGACATTAAAATATTTTAGCATTATGCTAGCATTATCTGACATGCTTTAACATGATTCAGCATGATTAATCTTGACTTTACCATGTTTTAACATGATGCTAGCATGTAGATGAGGTGTATAAGCTGGCTCCTAAAGGTTGCTAAGGTGTTTTTTCTATCGCTAGGGTATTTCATCTGGTTGCTAAGCCTTGTTAGGATGTTTAAGACATTTATTCTGTGTCCTTGTGTATATATACACATACACTCACCTAAAGGATCATTAGAAACACCTGTTCAATTTCTCATTAATGCAATTATCTAATCAACCAATCACATGGCAGTTGCTTCAATGCATTTAGGGGTGTGGTCCTGGTCAAGACAATCTCCTGAACTCCAAACTGATTGTCAGAATGGGAAAGAAAGGTCATTAAAGCAATTTTGAGCGTGGCAGGGTTGTTGGTGCCAGACAGGCCGGTCTGAGTATTTCACCATCTGCTCAGTTACCGGGATTTTCACGCACAACCATTTCTAGGGTTTACAAAGAATGTTGTGAAAAGGGAAAAACATCCAGTATGCGGCAGTCCTGTGGGTGAAAATGCCTTGTTGATGCTAGAGGTCAGAGGAGAATGGGCCGACTGATTCAAGCTGATAGAAGAGCTACTTTGACTGAAATATCCACTCGTTACAACCGAGGTATGCAGCAATGCATTTGTGAAGCCACAACACGCACAACCTTGAGGCGGATGGGCTACAACAACAGAAGACCCCACCGGGTACCACTCATCTCCACTACAAATAGGAAAAAGAGGCTACAATTTGCACGAGCTCACCAAAATCGGACAGTTGAAGACTGGAAAAATGTTGCCTGGTCTGATGAGTCTCGATTTCTGTTGAGACATTCAGATGGTAGAGTCAGAATTTGGCGTAAACAGAATGAGAAAATGGATCCATCATGCCTTGTTACCACTGTGCAGGCTGGTGGTGGTGGTGTAATGGTGTGGGGGATATTTTCTTGGCGCACTTTAGGCCCCTTAGTGCCAATTGGGCATCGTTTAAATGCCACGGCCTACCTGAGCATTGTTTCTGACCATGTCCATCCCTTTATGACCACCATGTACCCATCCTCTGATGGCTACTTCCAGCAGGATAATGTACCATGTCACAAAGCTTGAATCATTTCAAATTGGTTTCTTGATCATGACAATGAGTTCACTGTACTAAAATAGTCCGCACAGTCACCAGATCTCAACCCAATAGAGCATCTTTGGGATGTGGTGAAACGGGAGCTTCGTTCCCTGGATGTGCATCCCACAAATCTCCATCAACTGCAAGATGCTATTCTATCAATACGGGCCAACATTTCTAAAGAATGCTTTCAGCACCTTATTGAATCAATACCACGTACAATTAAGGCAGCTCTGAAGGCTAAAGGGGGTCAAACACAGTATTAGTATGGTGTTCCTAATAATCCTTTAGGTGAGTATATATATTATACCCTTTAAAACTCAAATGGGCGGATTTCTGCATGAATGTGTGTGTGTGTGTGTTTTGTACCTGTACCTGATGCCGTTGATGTAGAAGCCTGGTCGTCTTCGGGCTGGACCGTCTGTCTGAGGATCCTGTCGATCTCCATGATGTCCATACACTGACTCAACTCGTTCTTCAGCTCAGCAAGTCTCTGCTGGGTGGCGATCTTCTCCCGCGCCAAGCGCTCCATCTCGTGCTCATACTCCTTTTCTTTTCGTTTTAACGTCTGCAAGAAATGCTAAATTACACTCCGCTCAAACACACCCCAGGAGTATTGTCTCTGTTATTATTACATTATTATCATTATAATGACTCATAACATGAATGCTCATTCGCCCACAATCACACAATTTTTACAGTTAATGGTGGGTGAGATATGACATTCTTCCTGTGTTCAATAAACAAAGACATTTATACAGGTCTGGAACAATAGTAATTTTTAGGTGAACTATCCCAATTCTCAATTATATAATCCAATTGAATTAGTAGTATTGTTTTGATTAAATAATGTTTGCATTTTAAAATTGTAAACGGATTTTAAAACATACATTTTAGTTTTAAACATGTTTGTGTGACTTTTAAACAAATACAGTCTTTAAGAAACATCACTGCTATTCTGCTCCACAGAAATCAACGTCACCAAATTGTTATTCACTCCTCAATAGCTCTTCAGCTGTGACTACATTTTGATATTCATTGTGCATTTTCAGAGCAGAAAATTCCTGCCGTCTAAATGTTATTCCCATGTGTGGAGAACACATGCTAAGCACTGTAGGAAACGACGCGTGTGTAAATATGTATCTAACAACTAATCTACAAAGCATTTAAAAACGAAATAAATAAATAAATGAGAGGACAGAGAAAAAGAGAGTAACAGTGTGTTTTGGAGTCACGATGGAAAGAGAGGGATGTGGCAGTGACACAGGCAAATGACTTGCTGACCCACTTTTTGCATTAGTCAGCTGACTGAAACATCAAACCAGGCTAACAGGAACAAACCGTTGAGGCAATTTCACCACTATAGCAAGAGCAGGTATGTCTCGCGGTTAAGGAAGGTGTGGAAGAAAAGCAGACGTGCAAAACCTGAGCGCAGAACTGCTCTGTGACAGCATGTTCAACATATGTGATCATGCGTAAAAGTTGTAGATTTTTAATAGCGCAAAGCAGTTTACACTCCCGCCCCATCTGACAGAGCCCGGAGCACATGATGACTCCGACACACATCGGATGGCTTTGTCCTCCACCTCTACCCCATTACATGCCAAAGCAAATATGTAACAGCACGGGCATGTTGGCTACCAAGAAACAGGAGCCTGCTAGTCCAGAAAAATCTTAAGCAGTCAGACAATGAGCGTGTATGCAGATGATGGTGGTAATCATGTGTATGGGGTTATATAACTCAGTGATGCTGTATCAAGAGAATATAAATGTGGTCAATGCAGTAGGTTGAGAGTGCAAAGACAGAGAGAGAAAAAGAGAGAGGGGGAGTCTGCCCTACTGAAGCCTGATCTAGGATTAGTCAGATTGGGCTGCCTTGCATTAAACCCCCTGTACACAGCAGGTCAACATTGAACAAACACCCAGCCAAGCCAACATATGGCATTTCCTGAATGGACAATGCACACTATGCTGTTTTATATACATATGCAAACTTTCACAAAATATGAATATATACATATACAAAATACACAAATCTAAAAACTAGTTTAATTGATTTTACAAGGTTTTATAAAGAATCTGTCATTGAATTGTGTTTGTGCATAGCTCGCTGCCTTATTGCTAAAGTATTCTGAGTTGTTGTCTGCGTGTTGCTAGGGTGTTCTGAGAGGTTGTCAAGGCGTTGCTAGGGTGTTCTGGGTGGTTATCAGGGCACAGCTAGGATTTTTTGAGTGGTGGCAGGGTGTTGCCAGGATCTTCTGGTGTTCTAGGTGGTTGCAGGGTATTCTTAGTGGTTGTCGGGATGTTGGCTATGGGGTTCTGGATGGTCGCAGGATGTTGCTAGGGTGTTCTGGGGGTTGTCAGGATGTTCCTAGGGTGTTGTCAGGATGGTGCTAGGGTGTTCTGGGGGTTGTCAGGATGTTCCTATGATGTTGTCAGGATGGTGCTAGGGTGTTCTGGGGGATGTCATGATGTTCCTAGGGTGTTGTCAGGATGGGGCTAGGGTGTTCTGGGGGTTGTCAGGATGATGCTAGGGTGTTCTGGGGGTTGTCATGATGTTCCTAGGGTGTTCTGGGGTTGTCAGGATTTTGCCAGGGTGTTCTGGGGTTGTCAGGATTTTGCCAGGGTGTTCTGGGGTTGTCAGGATTTTGCCAGGGTGTTCTGGGGGTTGTCAGGATGTTCCTAGGATGTTGTCAGGATGGTGCTAGGGTGTTCTGGGGGTTGTCAGGATGGGGCTAGGGTGTTCTGGGGTTGTCAGGATGGGGCTAGGGTGTTCTGGGGTTGTCAGGATGTTCCTAGGGTGTTGTCAGGATGGGGCTAGGGTGTTCTGGGGGTTGTCAGGATGGGGCTAGGGTGTTCTGGGGGTTGTCAGGATGTTCCAAGGATGTTATCAGGATGGTGCTAGGGTGTTCTGGGGGTTGTCAGGATGGGGCTAGGGTGTTCTGGGGTTGTCAGGATGGGGCTAGGGTGTTCTGGGGTTGTCATGATGTTCCTAGGGTGTTGTCAGGATGGGGCTAGGGTGTTCTGGGTGTTGTCAGGATGGGGCTAGGGTGTTCTGGGGGTTGTGAAGATGGGGCTAGGGTGTTGTCAGGATGGGGCTAGGGTGTTCTTGGGGTTGTCAGGATGGGGTAGGGTGTTGTCAGGATGGGGCTAGGGTGTTCTAGGGGTTGTGAAGATGGGGCTAGGGTGTTCTGGGTGTTGTCAGGATGTTCCTAGGATGTTGTCAGGATGGTGCTAGGGTGTTCTGAGGGTTGTCAGGATGGGGCTAGGGTGTTCTGGGGGTTGTCATGATGTTCCTAGGGTGTTGTCAGGATGGGGCTAGGGTGTTGTCAGGATGATGCTAGGGTGTTCTGGGGGTAGTGAAGATGGGGCTAGGGTGTTCTGGGGGTTGTCAGGATGGGGCTAGGGTGTTGTCAGGATGGGGCTAGGGTGTTCTGGGGGTTGTGAAGATGGGGCTAGGGTGTTCTGGGGCTAGGATGTTGTCAGGATGGTGCTAGGGTGTTCTGGGGGTTGTGAAGATGGGGCTAGGATGTTGTCAGGATGGTGCTAGGGTGTTCTGTGGGTTGTCAGGATGGGGCTTGGGTGTTCTGGGGGTTGTCATGATGTTCCTAGGGTGTTGTCAGGATGGGGCTAGGGTGTTCTGTGGGTTGTCATGATGTTCCTAGGGTGTTGTCAGGATGGGGCTAGGGTGATCTGGGGGTTGTGAGGATGGGGCTAGGGTGTTCTGGGGGTTGTGAGGATGGGGCTAGGGTGTTCTGGGGGTTGTCAGGATGGTGCTAGGGTGTTCTGGGGGTTGTCTGGATTTTGCCAGGGTTTTCTGGGGGTTGTCAGGATGTTCCTAGGATGTTGTCAGGATGGGGCTAGGGTGTTCTGGGGGTTGTCAGCATGTTGGTAGGGGGTTCTGTGTGTATGTACACCAAGGCTGCATTCTATTAAGAATCTTGCTTTCAGTATTTTTTTCTGGCACACTCTGGACACATCACATTAAAGGGACTGTGATACTTTAGTTACTTAAGTATTGTTTAATAAACCAAAATGTGGTTTATTATGGTGCCATGACAACATTAACACTGATAAAACCAAGACTGAAATCCCATCTGAACAAACCTCACTGCAATACACAAAGTCATTTATCTCTTAAAAGAGTGCACATAAAACGGGAACTGAATGACCCCAGGTCAGTTTTGACGAATCCCATTTTTTTGTGTGTGAAGCAACTGAATAGACATCCCTACTGTCTAGATATATACAGATCCCACTGGATATCACCACGGCAACAGCTGGAACCCGCCATGATCTCCTTGGCAACGGTGCAGGGAAGGAGCAGCGTGGTGATGAGAAGGTGTAATAGCAACGCAAGGGCTAATGCTACTGGTTCACACTGACCTCACATATCACTCATTGCGTTAAAATTTGCGTTGTATGACAAACCTTAAGTAAGACAAACGTAAAAAAACAATGCTTTATAAATCTATATATGAGCCAGACCAATAGGGAGTACCATTATATGAGCCATCACTTGCCCTATTCAAAGCATTATTACAGCAAATTCTGGTCTTGTCAATTTATGCAAAAAATTTTTAATTTACCAATAGACTGATGAATTCACCAATTTTAAACTGAGTGTATAAGTAACAGTGTCAAGTATTCCATCAATTCCAGAATCGTCCTAAGTTTTCAAACATACAGTCCTGTTGTCAAAAGTGATGTCTAACTTTGGTCAATTGACGTCTTCACTTATCTTTCAAATATATCATTAGATATGTATTAAAACTTTGTATTGATAACGTACAGTTATACTTGGAGAATAAATTGAAGCTTTCTTTGAGATCTTTGAGAAGAATTTAATGAGGCTTGGCAACAAATTACACATATGCTCAACCTTAGCCCTCGAAAATGACTACAAAAAACTGCCACAAAAGAAAATAAACAAGTATTGATAACAGATCAATTGCGGCTAATGTTTGCTTTACCATGAAAGCTTTGTTTTTCAATGTATTTTTGAATAAACCCATATTCCGTGATATGCTGTATTTAGCTTTTTTTGGCAAATAATTATTGGCTAATAAATATCTTGTTTTATTCATTTTGAACCAAATGTTGTGAATATTTGTATATGTTTACAAATATTGTTGTGAATATTTTTAATATTGGTCTGGCTCATATATCGCAAAAAAATCGGCGTGTTTTCAGATCAACTCTGATGGGGTCGGTCCAAGATTTCTGCTGTCAATTGATGATAGCATAGAGTCCAATTGTGCCTATATTACATTACTCTCTAACCAGCGGATTTAAAAACAAAAGAAAGACGGACAGTTTTTGGCTGAATCTAAATCAAAATCCACAAAGTAAGATTCAGTCTGCAGACACACGCAGCACATGGGGAAGGACTCCCTGCTGTTTGCTGACCACTCGCTCTATTCAATGCGGTATCCATGGTTACCACACCTTACAAGGCCATGGCCCAGAAAAAGCACACATCGATGTGAACAATGATGTGTCACCTACTTTACGCAAGCATGCCAGACTGCATGCATTACATCAATCAAATATTATTTTAGGGTGTTTTCTGCGCTATTGTTTTATTCAAACCGGCTTCAGAAGGTATACAATCTAGCATACACACACTGCGAGCCAGAGAGAGAGAGAGAGAGAGAGAATAGGATGATCAGTACTGAGAAGCTGACGTCACTGAGCTAGCGCTCGCCATGTGCTCACGGCTCACGTGGATGCGGGAGCAGGCGGAGAGCGGGTGAGGGCGGGACGGGAGAGAGATCTTAAAGCTGCAGTTGCGTGCAAGGAGGCGGCTCACATTCCCCCGCTTCTGTTTATCAGGGCTTTCTAATCATCACTGACATGGGTTTTACAGCTTTTGAGAGCTATTTAGATCTCAAAGACTTGCCATAGGAGAAATAAAAAAGGTAATTTAATGGTTGCTGAATATCATTTTAAGACCATTGCGCTTTTCTGTTATGATATCTGCATAACATTAATGTTTTAATATAAAATACAGCTGAGACATTCATATGCATGTTTATTAAAAAGGGAAGATACATCGTTGACCAGAAAATAGGAAATTATGAATATAAAAACATTCAGATAAATAAAGAAATGTAATATGTTCACCAGTTATTAAACAGATTGTATGCTCAAAAAAGTAGGTTTTAAACATACTGAAAGACTAAACATAAGACATTGAAGGTAGAGAAAACAGATCGGAGAAATGGAAAAAAACAGGCAGAACTCTGAGGGAAGAAAACAGGTTAAGAAAAATGATGGAATGACTCGGTGATCCGGATGTTTTGGCAGATGCATGACACAATTCTGCCAGAAAAAAGAGCAGAAAATAAGAAAATGTGTGTGAGTGGGAAAGACAAATGTCAGTAGGCGAGAGAAATATAACAACAGATCCCCACCTCTGATCTATTTCCAGTGCTTTACACAATTTTTTGCCCACAATTTGCTATAACATTAAACTGTTCTCTTCTGCTAGAGCTAGAATTAAATTTGGCATTCAACTTCCGAGGATATAATATCAAACAGCATGTTTGACCTGCAATCATGTTGTGTTGATCACCTTCAAACATTAACTTTTACAAGCGCAGACATATCACAGTTCACACCAGGTTCTGAATCTGCACTGAAACTGACCTCTGTATTTGATCCGTGTAAGATATGACTGATGTAAATCTGATACTTCGTTTTACTTACGGTCTCAAGCCCCTAAATATCAATAAACAGAAGTAAATCTATAACCGAATCATGTGAGATATTTTGAAATCGTTTTGTCGCTGTCCTTCCTAAACCTCAGATGTCCAAAGTTTTCAGGAAATGAAAAAAAAAAACACTGTACTTTTGAAATGATTAAATACGATGTTGTCAAGCGCTATTTAATCATTTTTATAGGTTATATATTTGCAAAACCCAGAGACGACCATTAGAGTGACTAATAATAACGATTTATGGCAAAAAATTAAAGTCACAAAATATGGGATACAAGGTTTCAGATGGACACCAGCAACATAATAACTTTGTGTATGGAGAAGAAAGTAATCCACAGAAACACTTTTCGTCTCCGCACGTTATTATGGATATTTCCAACTGTAAGACTGCTGAACTTAACAATGCATACATTCAACAATATTACCATTATTACACATAATCTATAGATTAAGAACTATTTACTATATTTTGAGTATTTTGCTGATTCTGTGTAAAACTAACCCAAGGTCATGGGTTTCGATCCCAGGGATTGCACATACAAATGTATAGAATAATGCAATGAAAGTCGCTTTGGATCAAGCGTTTACCAAATGCATATATGTAAATGTCACAAAAAACGAATTTATAGCAGACACGTTCGATTTACCTGTATGTAGCGGAGAGCGCTCCTCAGGACACTCAGATTCGAGGTTTTCTTTTCATCTACATTAGGAACGTTCCTCTTGAGGGTCTCGAAACATTCTTTAAGATGAGCTCGTCTGTGGTCACCAGAGAGAAAAATGTATCATTACAGGCAACTTTGCCTAGGAGTTCAACTGAACATTCAGGTTTTAACAGATGTTTGGGTAAAGCATGATGGTGATGGAAATAACGGGCGACTTTTGTGTAAGATGATATTTGTTTAACGCTTTTAAACCAAGAAAAATAAATAGCACCATAATTGCAAAAGCAACTGAGAGTTTGTGACATTCTCGACCTTTTTGCTACCAACCCAGAGATTATCATCCCTTAGACTGAACCAGGTTTAAAATCTGAGTTTTAAATAATCGGTTACTGTTCCTTTAAAAGAATAAACGTGAAAATCTATGAAAAGTCTACGCACCTGTTCTTTTCCAGTTTGTTGTGAACTTCTCGTGTCCCAGCACTACAAGAAACATTGATGTTTTTAGACCGCGTGGAAACTTTTATGAATCAAGCCATTAATTGCACATTATTGTCTAAAAATGAAAGGAACATTTAATCTTAAAACGATTACAAAAGGATGAAAGAATAAAGACTGACACGGTTTTCATATTCTGTGCACTTTTCCTTTGAACGTTGTTTACTTATTATCTCAAAGATAGGAAAATTCAATTCTGCACTTAGCAACAATACATGGCATGCACCGAAGGGTAATGTTATACTTCATCGTACGGGTCACCGTAGGGGACACTCAGTAAACCAATTTTGCAATTGTAACCCAGTTTCTACATGTTCTTCAGTTCAGACTCACCCTCCCGGTCTTCTCTTCCCATCATCCATGACGGCTCCGTTAGGCCTGGCCGGCTGGTTTGTCTGCACTTGACCCAGTATGGGCTGAGGTTGGGGTAGAGCCGGCTGGGGCAGTAGGGCGTGTTGTTGCGATGGATGTTGAGCGGGGATGATGGGGGCCGAATACGGTTGCAGCAGCGCCTGCATCTGTTGCTGTTTTGGACTGTTGTTGGACTGAGGCAAACCGCTGGCTTCCACTTTTATGTGCGCAACTAAGTGACGGTGTTGCTGCTGTTGCAAAGGTAAGCTAGCATCTTTGCCATTATGGCTGAGGAGAGGGGCTGCTGGTGAAGATAAAGCCGCGGCTAAAGGCGTGACCACCGGAAGAGGGGTGGCAGTCTGAAGGGGAGGTGCCACAGGGTTGGCAGGGACCACTGGGATGGGAATGACAGTGATGGGAACGGGTGGTGGGAGGGGAGGGGGCGGGACCACCGGAGGGTGGTGCTGGTGATGGCGGTGCGGCTCGAGCCGCGTATCTTCCGCCCATGCCACGTGGTTGACTTGCACAGGTTGTATAACGGGGGGTGATAGTTTCTGCTCGGCCTCGCGGGACAGCAGGTCCTTCTCTTGGCGCTCCTCTTCCTCTGCAGGACACAAATAATAAAAACAGATTAGGATGATTGTTATTTTGCATAAAAAAAAACCAAAACTAGGATGGAGGATAAACTTGCACATAAAATTTCCAAATATATTTATTATATTACACTCACATTATTATATACTACTATGCCGGATATTCAGCTTTACTCCCACAAGTTCTGGTTCCTGTCTGCATCGCTGCCTGCGGTTTGTTTGTATCACTGCACTTGCACTTTGTTTTAATATTAGTGTATTTTATTATCGTTACTGTCCTTGCTAACTTATCCTGATATCTCAATAGCCCTGTCCTGGTTATTTACTTGAAGATCTTATACCAAAATTGATAGCTAACTCAACACAGTTAGCATAGCATTAGCGTGCTAGCTTGCTTTCTGTTTACACTGTTGAATATCATTTTGCCTTCTAGTTGTCTTGTGTGCTAACTGTTTCTCTTTTAAGCATATATAATATGATTTATCGAGCAACCTTTGTAAATTGGAATTACTCTTCAAACACGGTGAGGTATGGCTTCTCCTCTTATTATTGTTACTTGCACCTCATGTCAAACGTTTAGCTTAGCCTTCTCTCTCAGCTGCGAGGGCTTTACATGCGATAAATGGAGGGAAATAGCTAGGCTGACAGTGAAGATCTCAGAATTAGAGTCTCGATTCCAATGTTTATTTGAGGATAGTAAGAGTGTAAGGACCATAGAAAACACTTGATGCGGGCAATGTTTGTGTGCACAGCTCGGTTCCGGTTGAAGATCCCCTCAGCTGGGAAACTTTGTGACTTTGAGACAGCATTGTCGCAGGTCAAAACATCACTCAGCCATTCCGATACAGTCTCGAACAGGTTTGCCCCACTCAGTGATGCACCGACTGAGAAACCTGCTGAAAGTGCCCTAGTTACCGATGATTCTATTGTTGGGAACTCTAACATAGATTTTGAGATCGTGATTATTTAACACAACTTTTTGTGCACGATTTGAACAGATCATAAAATAAACATGTTCTGTCTGACAGAAACATGGCTAAAGCCAGATGATTATATTACTTGAAATGAGTCTGTCCCTCAAGATTATTAAACACACTCACCTTCGTAGGCCTAATCATACTTTAGATTTAATACTGTTTTACGGTATAAATCTGGATGACGTTAAAATCCTTTAGCAGAGCAAAGACACTTCGGATCATTATCTGGTATTATGCTTGCTTTCATACTGGCGTATGGCTGCAAATCAAACTCATTTTTAGAAATATGTTAGGACAATAACTTCAACTACCAAATGTGTGTTTCTTGATAATCTGCCTGAATTGTCTCAAATCTCTAGCATGAGTAATAAGGTTGAAGATCTTGACTTTACCATTGAAAATTTTAACTCCACCTACTCGGAAACGCTAGACACAGTTACTTCTCTGCGCTTAATGAAGATTCAAAATGGCAGCCCGACACCGTGGTATGACGAACACACTCTAAAGAAAGCGGCACAAAAATGGAGCGCAACTAAGAAAACTAAATTAGAGGAATTTCGTTCAGCATGGAAGGATAGTATTAAAAACGTCTGGATCCGCCTACTTTTCATCACTAATAGAAGAAAACCAGCACCACCCTAGGTTATTTAAAACAGTGGCTAAATTAACCAAAAATAAATCGTTAGCAACTTCTGACTTTGTGAATTCATCATTGCTATACTGATATACAAACTAATTCACAAATAAAATCCACAAATATTATAACTATGTTACTAGAAGTGAAACCCTAAATACAAACAACTAACTATAGCGCCCCTAAGGAGAAATTGCTATTATTTTCTACTGTAGATCACGAGGAACGATCTAAAATCATTAGATCACCTAAATCAACAACATGCATGCTAGACCCTATAACTACAAATCTACTGAAAGAGATGCTCCCAGAAATTATATATCCTCTTATTAGCATAATTTACTCATCTTTGACACTAGGACATGTTCCTAAAGAATATAAGGTGGCTGTTATAAGGCCCCTTGTCAATAAACACTTAGTGCTTTATCTAAAGAACTTAGTGCTGCATTCAACAACATTGACCACAGCACGCTCCTACATAGACTCAAAAATGATGTCGGCATTAAGGAAAGAGCTTTTAAGATCTTTTTTAAGATCTTATTTATCCGACCGTTTTCAATATGTAAGCAATAAACAATGAGCTGTCACGCAAATCGCAAGTCCAGAACGGTGTACCACAGGGCTCAGACTTGGGGCCTATGCTCTTCGCATTATACTTGCTACCTCTAGGAGATATAATAAAGCGACAGGAGTTAGCTTTCTGTTATGCTGATGATACGCAACTTTATACAGTATTTCCTCGAAGCCTCATGAAACACAGCAATTCCATTGAATAGTGGAATGCATAATCGATATAAAAAACTGGATAAGTAACAATTTTTTTATTACTGAACTCGGACAAAACAGAAGTGTGATTTATTGGACCGAAAACTGCCAAAGGTAACAACCAAGAATACTGCATAACTATTGACGAGATGTTCCATAAAACCCTCATCGTGGGTTTTGGGTTCCACGCCAAGTTTGCATACTGTTTTTCCCTGTTTGTCTGGCCGGGGGGCTGCTAGAATTGTAAAGTTTTATTTAATTAATATCTGTTTAATATTTGACCTGTGTTTCTCCTTATCTTGGATGTGTGGTTCTAGGTGATGGCCCCTTTGTGTGTGTGTCTGCGTGCACGTTTGCTTGTGTTTCTGTGTGTTGTGTGTTTTCACCCTTTTTGTTTTATCTTGTATAACCTTATATGTTTTGCTTATAGTCAATATGATTTCTTGTACAGCTGCGTTGCAACAATGAAAATTTTAAAATGCGCTATATAAATAATGTGGACTTGACTATATATTTTCCCCATGGTACTGTTTTTTTCCTTTGCATAGCTAGGGATCCAATTAATGGTAAGTTATGAAACAAATGAAAGATTTTCGCTGATGTCTATGGTCCAATTAAAACGTTCCCATGGTCTAAATTAATAATGCAGACGCTGACAACGGCACGCTGTGTAGACAAACACAAAAAACCCTGCAATACAATACTTAAAAATCGATATTCACACATTACAGGGGTTAAAAGAGAGGCTTAAAGAGTCCAAAAGAAAAATGTCTGAATGATCTGTCTCTTTAAGAGAGAAGCCCCTGCAAGAGATTTGCCTGGTCTCCAGCTGTAGAGAAGTGACTTCATGCAGCAGTCTGCACGATCTCAAAGCCATCCTTTGGTATGAGGCTGGGCCGCAGCGTCTGCAGCCTGAACGGTTAGACCCTCGCCATTGGACGTTTCCAGTGATTGACAGGTGGATCTACCATAAAAGGGGTCATGTGATACAGCTAAAACAAATATTATTGTTTGTTTTAGATGTACACACGATTTAAGGTTCAATGAAAGCTGTATTTACCACATACGGTGCATGTTTGTATCTCATCTTTGCGCCGCCTCTCTGAAAGGCGCTGATTTTTACAAAGTCAAGTTAACCAGTGCGTAGTGATTGGTCAAATACTGCAAGCGTGTGACGAAAATATAACACCTCTTACTATATTTGGAACATCAGGTTCCAAAGCAATTGTACTGACAGGTAGGCCCACCTTACGTGTGTGTACATTTGGGCGGTCTTAGCATTTGCTTTTAGAAAGAATGCATCTTTGGTTCAGACACTTGATTTTTAGCAATTTTACATGTCTAATACATGCATGGGCAACTTATAACACACCGAAGACACAGAAAAACAAATATTCGCGCCATATGACCCCTTTAAGCCTAGTGGATAAATATTCAGCTACGATACAGATCCGACATTTGAATTTTAATACGAGGGGGTTGAATTTGGGCAACTGTCCAAAACTGTAATTTGCACCACAGTGATACTTGTGTACAGGTGAACGCGGCATAGACAAAAGGGTGACCTGATGCAAATGAATTTCAAGTACATACAGGAATTCACCTCAAAATATCAACTGTGAAATGCAACGGCTTAAAAATGATCCAGAATAAATGAATGAATGCTACATATTCATGCATGTTTAAATTGTTATGTAACACTGGCCGGAAATACAGAAACTGAAATGCAGTATGTTTTTCTCTTGACATTTAAACACATACTAAATACAAATGAAAGGCTTTTTAGCAGGAAATGGAATGAAAAACACTCGTCAAATACAGTCTTGAAGCCTTGAAATGAACCGTGTCATTGTGCAAACACCATAGAGACGGGCTAATAAGCTCTGAACAGCTCTGTGTCAGAATAACTCTATGAGTGCACCTCATTGCTCTCCAGAAATAAGCATGCAAAGCTCTCGAGACATCAGACAACAGATGGGATACGATGGTGGTGGTCCACAGGACATTTTTAACTACACAGTGAAGATTAAAAAGTGTGTTTCTGCCATGGTTATCAACATGTGGAAAATGTGTAACTAGAACAAGGAACCTAACATGCAGCAGGTTTAAAAACATAAAACACACACATCCCATTATACAGGCTATAATGCATTGCAGAAAACAGAAAAAATGACCAAAATGACAGTCCAAAACAACCAACCAGACCAGAGAGGCCTATATGACTTTTAAAAGGCTTTAAACAATAACAATGAATGATCTCTACTTCCACGCAAACAAGACAGATTACAACTTTAAGAGACAGTGACACCAAACATTTAAATTATGAATCAATCACGTCGGTATGACTTTCTTTCTTCTGCAGAACACAAAAGAAGATATTTTGTTGAATGTTGATAACCAAATAGACTTCCGTTGTGTAGCCACATATACGACATTTATCGAAATTTCTTCTTTTGTGTTCCACAAAGAAAGACACAGGTTCTTAATGACATGATGGTGAATAAATAATGACAAAATCTTAGCTTAAAGACATCTTACATATGTTGAAAAAATTGGACATACGAACAATAGCATCCGTACGCAATGCCAAGAACCATTTGAGTTTTGTTGAAATAGACTCAAGCATAAAGTCCACAGAAAAGTATGAAATAAATGTGATGCACCTAAAAAAGGAACTTGCTACTTAACGATTATTTGTTTTAATGTGTGAACAGATAACGTGATCCGATAACACACTGGACATGTGAAATGTCACGTCCATTTAATTCGACAGAAAATACGAGAAACTGTTCTCTAAATAGGCTCTGAATAGATGTAAGTGGGCATTTTGGGGGGCACAAGGTCAAACATTCTGCAAGAGTGCAGACGTATAGTGAAAGACCTCGAAGAGTTATTCAAACCGTGCCAACAAATGCGTTTACAACCTCATTCATCTTTACTCCAACAAACTCGGTTTGCAGACAGAGTCGGCTCAATAAACCCCGCACGCATGAAATATGTACATTATATAACTTCTGCAATGTGGGAGGGTGGCGTTGCCCTATTTTCTCCCCAGTTGTGACCTGCGCTAGTCGGGTGGGCTGTCTTCAATGAGAAGAGAGGGAGGGGGTCCGGCGCGCACGTGGTCGAAGAGGCGGTCTTTTAGCACGCGGTATTTGCTGTGGGTGTGGCTTAACTGACACGTCGCCTAGAGAATGAAACAAAAAGCCCTCGCGCAGTTTAAAGCCATAAATACACACCCCGTCACAGTATAACCTTTCATTCGAGCTTTTGTGCGAGTTCAGACCGAAACGCGGTTCGACAAAACGCCAAAGACTTTGAGGAAGCGTGAAGGGAAAAGTAGGCTGGCCTTAAAAGTCATGAGATAACCAGTCGGCAATGTCATTACGTAAAAAAAACCTTTGGTATGTTGCCACCGCCCAAGGGATATAACGAAATACGACGTTCGCTTACTTTCGCATTCGTTGTGTAATAATGACGACTCTTTAGCAATACAAGGCGTTTAATTATCGTTGGATACATTCAATAGAGCCTATATAAATTCCATATGCATAAGTAACGTTTGACTAGAAAAAACGACGCGCCAAGAAACAAGTATGTGTCGGGGATAATGTACCCACCCACCGCAGCGCTATCGAGTGAGTATAGTAACGTTAGCACACTAAATATAGCAAGGATTTAACCCGGAAACCGAGTCAGCGAAATATACCCTAGTCACGAAGACTGCACCCTACCAAGAGTCGAAATCCACGTAGAGACCCCCGAGACAAAGAGCTCTTATTCCCCGTGCTTACGATAAATCGCCCCCCCCCCCAAGAATATGTATGTGGTTATTTCGTGTGCATGAAACAACCGGCATGAAAATGCAACAATCAACGGGAATTCACACCAATCTCTCCTGGAGACCTATGCAACCATCCTCGGTTCCCCCCGCAGTTCATTCCCCCCGCCTTACCACGTGTAATCTGTTGTTGCTGGGCTTGCCACTCCAAAAACCTGGCCGCTTCCAACAGTGTATCGATACTCATCTTAAACACCGACGCGACGCGCTCCTGGTAAAAATATACGCAAACCCCGGTGCGGATATGTGCGGTTGACTATTCACAGTAAGATCCGCTGGCTTCCAGAGACAGTCATAAGACATCCAGAGCGCTCCCGAAATACATCAGAAACACATTACGTTACTTCACTTGCAACAAGATGGCGATTGGAGTAACAGAAAACACAACAAGTCTAAAGACATACCATTCAAGGTCCGCCCTCGTCAGCGCTACTCCTCCCTAATACTACCAGCGATTAAAAAGTAGGGCAGAGCGCGCCGTACCGCAGCCCGGCAGGATCGGGAGTCTGTGCTGGGAATTCTTTCGCGAATGGGATCGACGTGTATTTATACATTTTGTGAATCTTTCAATGTGGTTTTTAAGACACCGCGTTTCGCGTTTCCGTTCGCTTGCTGCAGCGCGACGAACTGGAAACGAATCGGAATCCATGTTCCGGGTTTCCGCGGCGACCCTGGCCCGCAGTGCATCAGCACATGATTAAAACATGTCAACGCGAGGGAACCAATGGGCGTTGAGAACAACAAGGCATGGTGTCCGTCCACATGGGCAGCCGCTAAAGGCTGAGCGCGGCTCATTTGCATGTCGAGCGCGTGAGCCTGCCAAACTGTCTCGGGACCTGCCAATCATTCGGAACGAGTGGTACAGTAGCCACGCCCATGTCGCGTTTTTGCCGAGGGAACGTTCTGTAACCTAATTTGAGAAAAAAGGCGCACGTTCGAAAGAATCCATACGTCGTATCGCGTCTGTTAGTCACGCGCCACGGTTTTGTCCGGTGTGGGTTTTATGTTGTTTCCCGGTTATTAAAAGCTCGTGAGAAATCGAGGGCTCGGTGGACAGACGTGGTCACGAGTGACGCGTTGCGAGTGTTATTCTGGATGGACGGCAGATTGTTTCATTTTTTTTTTATTCTAACCCCAGACACTTAATTACTTAATGTATGTTTAGAAAGGTGACATCAAATACACCCCCAAAAATATGAAAATAAATGATTATTATTAAACCATATTATTAATACAATAGTAATCAAACATGTGCGGTTTCGTATTCATTGTTAAATTGTGTTATATTACCTCACAAAAGTATTTTCTCTTTCAGCATTTTAATGAATCATAATTTTCAAGAATGAAAGAGAAGCTTCTTGTTCTGGCGCTCACAGCAGCATTATGGCAGGCCATGCTGACTTTCTCTATGAATGAGCACTTGCATGGTAACAGACTGTGATTGGCTGATTTGAAGGGATACCCTGATGACTATCAAAGAGTCAGAGCGTTTCCGCCAATCAGCACTGTGCTTTTACGTGCGTAAGACATGCCTTGCACGCACGCACGCACGCACACACACAAACACACGCGCGTGCACAGGGAACACGACGTGTCTGGTTATAAGCACATGTTACGCACAGCGAATGTCCTCACACACAGTTCAGAAAATAAAATTCAGAAACACTTCACGTTTAGTTTAGTTAGAGTTTAGTTACAAAATGAAATAACTCCGTTTTTATTGTGCATTCAAATTTATATAAATCAAACTGCAGTTGTTTTGTTTTGATTTAAGCATGATAAGTTAAAATACAGCTAACTTACACAATAAAAACATGATAACACAATAAAAACATTTTTATTTTGGAAGCAAAATCTTCATATGTAGCATAGTCTGCAGACATAGTGCGCAGACCCTCCCCCATAAGTTAACAGGGTTCATTGGAGCGGGCCCTATTGTGAATTTCTCTGTACAACAAAAACTTATTTTAATCTATTCTATGAACCATATTGGCACCATATGTATTTAGAACTACACACGAAGAATGAGATGACTACATTTTAATGTTTGTTAAATGTTATCATGTTTTGGTTGTATTTTATTGTGTTATGTGCTGTGAGCTATTATGACTTCAATTAAATGAACCAGCTGGAGTTTGATTGATAATAATTGCAATGCACAATAAAAAAACATGAGTTATCTCATCGGAACCAAACTCTTCATATATTACTATATACTTCTATATACAGTTTATGAATAGCTATAGTGGGGTTCAATGACGTATAATGACCACTCATCGTGAGAACAGTATGCGTAAGTGAATGGCATTTTTGAAACAGATGTATTTGTTGTAGTGGATGTGGATTGTCAGGAAAATATATCTGTTAACAACAGAGAACTTTAAAATTACAGAACAAAAATTTGAAAGGATTACTTACCAAAACTCAAAGAAAAATACTCGAAATACTGTGAACGTGTCAAAAAGCATGTAAAGGAAATAAATACATTTTAAGAGAACTCACAATGACATTTTTAATGCTATATGGCCAATTAATCTAGATGACAAAACATTTGCATTTGTACACCACATTATTAATGTTTGAATGATCGTATTATATTATTTTTAAATCCTTGATATGTTATATGGAGGGAATTCTGCAAAATAAATAAATACAATTCAACATCTTTGATTATTTTAATGTAAGCACTCCCTCTTGTGGTGTGATAGCTGACCAATAGAGCTCAACCCATTACACATAAAACCCTCCAGAAAACTTCGCGCAAATTAACCACACGATCCATGATCTATCCATTAAACATTTATGCATTCATCAGAAAAAACTAAAATCTTGAGAAATATATTTTTTTGGAACGGAAACAAAATAGAGAACAACAAAAATTTAATGTGAGCAGAACCCACATATACTTCACTTTATGTCTTTATGTTCTTGATATTTTAAAATATGTGTACACTTTGTTTAATGTTTAGTGTTGGGTTAGGAAAACACCAGCAAACTCAATCATTGTCTACCCAATATTCCATTTTCTAATTTCACTTTCACTCTCTTTATATTATGTGAAAAGTATCTGACACTCCCATAATGGAGAAATATTAGATCAATGGAGATTAGAATATTAGAAATATTACATGCCACGTTTTCTTTTTTTCAACATAAACAATAAATGAACATTAGCCTATAGATTATTAAATGCTGTGAATTGGGTTTAGTTTACAAATTGAACCTCAGGCTGTATGTTGTCCCACAATGCACCCCTGTCCTCTATGCCTTTCACTGTCAATAGCCATCTAATTTCCCACGTTCCTTCTTGAGAGAATCACTCTTTCACCTTATCTAACTCATTCACAGGGACTGTTGCCAGGATACAGCAATATGTGGCAGTAGCTGGTGTCTATATATCTGATGTACTAGGCTGAAATACATTGAAAAGGTCTGTATCAAATATTAAAATACAAACGTTAAGGATGTGTACGAAAGTTTCTCTTACCTCTCTAAAATGGCACAGCATGTTTTGTTATTACAAGTTTCAATATACATGTAATGATCATAAAATGTAAAGACAATTTTATAGTTTAAGCTTACATTTGTATTATACATCATATTTTGTTTTGGTCTGTTGTTTAATGACAGCGGGAAAAAAGATGAAATACCTCTAATAAATCAAAAAATGAAGGCTGTACTGAAGATGAGACAGTAGTGTGACCATGTAGCATCATGCACTGTTTCCATGGAAACCATAGTTTTGGTATAGTGTGTGAAGTTCTTCAGGCGTGTGCAAGGTCAAAACACTGTGAATGTCACGTTATACAAGAAAAGCCTAACAGAACATCAGTCATGAAGACAAAATATGCTTGTTTTTTAAGCCGTTGATTTTAGGTTTTAAATCATGTAAAGGATGCCTGGATCACATTTCTAGATAAGCTCCGAAAATGCTCACTCAATATTAAATATAGGGCGCAAAAATATTATCTGGGTAATTTTAGGGTGGACACTCATTTTAGTGTTGCATTAATTCAGTAAACATTTTGTCTGTGACTACAGAAAGAAACACCACTGCGCTGCTTTATATTTACAGATATTTTATTATTTTTTAATTATGTTGCAAACAATGACATCAAGATATACTGATGGACAAATATTTATTTACGTGAGCGCACGAGCGCGTGTCAACAGTGAGACCACAAAAAGCAGAATGAAGTCCTCGATATTGGGGATTCTCGTTACATTAACAAGGCAGAGAAAGCAGACAGCTGGAGTCAGAGCCCGCTGTATGCACACAGACCTCCACGCACACATCCACATGTTCTACATACATAGCTTTGGGATGGCAGTGGTTGGGCGCACACGACTCTACTGTTAAAAACAGTACGTTGCGGACCAGCAAGCACAGCAAACTACTCATCACAGATGTTGTCTTACAAGTTGCTAATTGTTGCCTTAGTATGGCAGCCAGGAGAGAACATCATCATTATCATCATACCACTCCATGAATCGCTACAGAAGGCCACCTTCCTATAAAAGTGTTAAGGGCAAACACATACTCTTCCTTAATAGTTTACACAGAGCAGCCTAGTTATTGCACGTAGATCTGGAGGTGCTGTCTTAAAACACAGACTCCGCAAGGTCCAGAATAGCGAGCCTCACCGACTGCGTGTTTGTTCCCCCGATGCCGAAAACCTCCCTGCTTCAAGAGAGACTGACTAGATTCAGTACAAAGTCACGGATCAGTGCCACAAAGTACGTCAAGAAGCCTTTTCAGACCACGTCTCCAAAACTCTACACAAACGTGAGAGGGAGCAGACGGACAGCAGCAGAATGACGTTCGGTGAATAATAGGAGGTTATGAAACCTTTTAAGAAGCGAACTCGCCTCCAAGATTGCCGGTGTCAGAAAGTAGGTGGTTATAGTGAAAACAAGTGGTTTTCCGGCTGTCTGTGGTATAAGAGTGAATGTTTGGTGAAGTGCTTCGTCCCTAGTCATATTTAATATGCAGTCCTGAAAACATCAAACATACAGAAGTGAACTTTCAGAACCGAGGGAAATGGCACTAAAGTTGCCCTGTCTGTCAGTAAATACATTTTGTTGAGGCCTTCCCTGAGCACGGTGTGGCAATGGAGGGCATCAGACTATATTTTCTGTACAATTATAAAAACAAAACAAAGAAGCAAAATGTAAACCCTGTGTGAAACTATCTCCAGGGACAAGTGCACTTTACTGATCTGTGTCACTGTGTTTTCTTTTTTTTACTCGGGTGTTTTCTGTCCTCGTCGAGTGGGATGCCATGTTACAAAAGTATTTTAAAGTCAATTGGCCAAATGTGGCGGTCTGAGCAGCAGCAGGTTTAAATAAAACTATTTTTATTGTGTAAAATGAAACGAGCAAAATTGGAAAGCCAATGAAGGAGAAATGCACAAAATCATTAAATTAACTTGTATTCTGAACACTAATATGAACGTTGATCCGAAATGTTCCAGCAAGGGGGAAAACGTAAGCATCCAGTGGAAGGGAAACCCCCCAGTATCTTTCATCTATCTTGTGTAAAGCAGACTGTGACAAATAAAACAAATCCAACGGATAATTTTGAGTGCCCTGTATTCTGAACTTCCCCAAACTGCATCATTCTGCCTTCTGTCCAGAAACACTAAACGTTCGAGCACCATCTGTGCTCCACATCCCTATGATACTTTGAGATGATGAGAAGCAAAAAATTTACAGTATACAAGTTTTGGATTCACCATGCAAGAATACTTGTTTTACTTTTTACTTATTTCATTTTTTCGCCTTGTGAGTGTCTCGTGTAACATTTAATAAGCTCAAACTACATCCAGAGTAATTAACATAAAAGGACAATAGTTATTAGAAGAGAGCTGGATGAGGTGGTAACCATAGTAATGACTGCATCCTGAAGAGCAGGTGTGGGAATGGCCAAAGTGGTGGCGTAGGGGAAAGGGAAGGAGGGGCGGTTCCTAGGCGATCAGCGACATTCCCACACTTTGACCGTTTGATCTACACTTCCTGTCACCACGTAAGGAGAAGTCTTGTGGAAATCTGTGGACGGAAGTTGAAGATTCTTAAAGCAAAGTAATAAATCAACAAATAACACACATCTACTTGCTGGTCAGTGAGTCACTATTTGATTTTGATCTGAGATCATTATCAGAGAGGATCAGTCATACAGACAATTTCCCATCAAAGCACCCAGAATTTCCAGGCACAAATAACACCTCGGCTTACCCAGAGAGGTAACAAAGTGTTCATGGGCACTCAAGGTCTTCATGCAACGCTTGTTCTTATAGTCCCAGATACGTAGTGTCTTATCATCAGCACAGCTCACTACGAACTTTCCACCTGGATGGAACAGCACTCCACGCACCCAGTTATCATGACCAACCTGAGAAGGACAAAGTACAGTGTATGATAAATGACAAGTGGTAAATAATGTTGGCTTTCCACACAGCCCAATTTCTCTAGACAAGCAGACTGGGGTGTCTTTGGGATTCACTGCTATAATAAAAGTTTCCACTAGGTGGACTGTAACTAATGTAAGAAGTCAAAGAGGATGCTATTCTCCACTTATTGGAGCGGTCTGGAGACCATCATTTGACCTTTTCCTTTCATAAAAGCATGCTGAATTTTTCTCTTGCGTGTAGTCTGGCAGGTTGTACTCTTAACGGTTTTATCTGTCTTGTGTTGCTTTTGTGGCAATGCTTAGGGTTCTGATACATAAACAATGACCCGGTTTCACAGACGAGGCTTAAGGCTAGTCCCAGACTAAAATTAATGTGTGACCTGTCTTAACTAGTAACTAAGGCAATTTTATAAAAGTTACATAAATATCTTAATTCAACTAAAAACTGGGCCAATGGATATAATACTCACCAGTGTCATAAGGCACATGCCAGTACTTATGTCCCACATCTTGATGGTCTTGTCTCTGGATCCGGACAACAGGAATGGGCCAGGCTTTCCACTCTTCTTGTTCTGCAAGGAAATTATGTGTTAAACATACACGTACATGAAAGTTCACACTCATGCACAAAAAGGATAAAGGATACAGTATTTACACCTTTAAGCATAAAGCTAAACATTCTAGCATAAAGCTATACATTCTAGCCAGCAGTGGAAGTTTAGGGGGAGAGGTAACAAGCTATTTCATTCATTCTGACTTCTTTACACTGTTAAACGTGCTGGCTTCTCATGCTTAATGTGGTCAACTTGTCGAAAAACGGGTTAGACGTATGATGTAGTATTCCTGTGCTAGATACACTACGCCAGGGTTCATAAAGCTTCTGAAAAGTTTTTTTTACGTGAATTCCTGTTTTGTAACAGGCTGCAAGTCCCTTATGGGACAATTCTCCTGGAAAAACACACCCACACGTCAAATCGAAGATTCTCCTGTGTGTATCAGGCTACACTTCAGACTAAAAACAGAGCCTCAATCTGTGTTGGTGCGGCCGGCATTATCATCTTTGGGTATGAAGCAGCGTAAGAAACTGTCTTTTAAACACACATTGTCATTATTTCTGTGTCAACGGATCCCAGAAGTATGGGGATTAAAACAGAGTTGCCAACTCACAAGCACGAGACACACATGTTTACAAGCTCTCACTCTTCTGAAATTAGCTGATCTCACACCAAAATAATAAACCAACATAACGTAAATACAGCCTGACAACACAGCTGCTCTTCTGATTGTCTTTCAGTGTTGCGTTAAATGGTTTTGATAACTGGACAGGTTTAAAAAAAAAAAATGTAACAATTGAAGTTTGTAGCGCGGACAAATCAGAGTGTGCGCTTATATCGGTCATTACGGTAAAAACACATATGAATGTGTGCCGTTTATCACTGTATTTACGCTAAAAGAGAAGCTGCCCTATAAGAGCTTTTCATCAAGTTGCCCATAATTTTTCAGGTCATTTTAAACTGTTTACAGGTGTGAAGAATATGGTGTTATGTTTATCAGTTATGTCTTTCTTTAATGACCTCTTCAAGCAGCAACAAATGTATTACTTCTTGTCGTCATTCAGATTCGTAAAAGAATTGCAATCTCTATTTGAAACAAAACAACCGTGATTCTCAATTTATCCAGAATCGTGCAGATCGTTTGAAACTGATAGATGGAGCGGTCCCAGCGCTAAAAGATGCCAGACATGAACCTCACGCGGTAGTGCACAAACATGAGCAGAAAACCACCAAAATGACTCCTAATAAATAAATTCCATATCTCTGTCTCTCACCTCAGAGCCTGTGGCCTCAGAAATGGTGGGGTGAGCGCTCTCAGGGGCCCAGGAGATGCACTCCACCACGTGCTCGTGCTCCCGCAGCTCCGCCTTGCACTCCTTGGTGGCCACCACCCACACACGTACCGTCTGGTCATTGGAGCAGCTAGCCAACAGTGTGCCATCTTGATTGGGTCGAACCATACGCACCCACTCCCTGTGACCCGTGAACGTCTTCACACAGTAACTAAACAAAGACAAAAGCATACTGCTCAAGAAAAGTAACATTAATGTAATTTTATTACAATAATTAAAATGTTATTAAATTAAAATAATTTAAATTAAATCTTTCTGGTTTATGAAAAACATCATGTAACCTACAGGTAACCACACCTTGAGGTTAAAACCCAAACCACTAGACATTGTGGGCTAGACACGTGACTCACAAAATGTACCCCACAATCAACCCACTATATTGACTCCAACCATGAGCTTCAGTATTACTCACCCAGTGGCCACCTCCCACATTTTCATGGTCTTATCCCTAGAGGCAGACACTATGTGATCACCGTTGGGCATGATGGCAACGGACGACACATTGTGATCGTGTCCTGAGAACATAAAAAAGGACATTTAATTTGTGAGGAGAATAGTAGTACTAAAAGTCACATAGATTTTATATAAAAATAATATCTTTAAGTGATAAACCTAAGCATAAGACAGATCACGTTCAAGACATTGAATACATGTATTCAGGCAAGTATGACACAAAGATTGTAGTTAAAATGTATAAAAAATTAAACTTCAACTACCAAGCACCCACCCCAAACCCCTTAATACAACCACAATAAATTATAACTTCAAACTAATTTTAATTTGCATTTAAGTGACCACGGACAGGTTCGGTTTTAGCATATGATTAAAGTGGGTCTTTATTATTTGAGTGGGAGATTAAAGCTGTCATCTCTTTTAATCCTGACCCAAACAACCTTTTAGCCCCTTTAGCCTACCCTTCGTCCAGACCGACAGGTTTTGACATTCAGAAAGCGAGACAGGATTCGAACTCACTAATAGGGATCTCAATAAGCTTAAAGCGTGTGTTGGAGGTGGCTGCAGTACATGGTGGGTCAAAGGTCATTCAAGACACCTGTGCAGCATAACGGTTGGTATTACTTTGTATCAAACTGTGGCCAAGTTTACCATGCATGGTCCTGATGCATTCAAAGCCCTGGAAGTCCCAGAGTTTGATGGTCATATCCGCAGAGCAGGAAGCCAAAAGCTTTCCAGTCTGATCAAAGGAGATGTCCTGCACAGAGTCAGTGTGACCCTTCAGTGTACGCTCAAAGTCTCCAGCCTCGTAATCCCAAACCTGCAGGATGACACGACAGGACAGACTTGATTCACTTAAAGCATTTAAAACAGTTGATCATTTTAATACCGTACAGGAAGTGTTAGAATACATTTAGCCTCAGAAATACAGTAACACGCAAAACAGACACAGGTATAAAGTGACATATGATGCATATATCTGTAGCATAGACTTGAAGACACATGAAGTGATTTGATATCTGTGCTTTCGGTTTTTGGAGACCCATAATGATAACAAAGAAAAGAATATGACAGATGCAGAGCTGTATCTGTACTGCATGGTGTCCAGAGAACTGAAGAAGTGCTCGCTGTGCTGTTGCCCTGGGAAACCAGAGCATCACAATTTCTCCATGGAGGCGTGACAGTGACTCAGCAGAAAAAAATCCAAGCAGATGCATTTGAAACTGAAATGGGGCGCAACAAGGTCCTATATAAGCTTGATCCATGTAAGGCTACAGATTACAGAGACTTTCACGATACAACAAAAAAAATAGACAAACAAACACACCTTTATGGTGGCATCTTCTGAAGCGGAGACCATGAGACTAAACACAGGGTGAAAGATGACGCGTGTGACAGGGCATCTGTGACCGCTGAGGGCGTACTTCTCAGGTGGGCGTGGTATCCACTCTTTGGGGTCTCTTTTCTGCACCACGGGGCCTCCTAAAGTGATTTCCTCCTTTGCTTCGTTTAGCTTTGACTCCAACTCCATTACCTAACAGTGTACAGGAAACACTGTGGTTAGTAATTGAAGACACCAATTTAATGTCCAATATGTTCAGGAAATGCCATTTTAAGGAACAGACTAAAAATACTAACCTTCTTTTGTAATCTGATGACTGAAGTCCATTTCTTTTCCAAAAGGCCTGCGTACTTCTTATCCAGCTCCTCGTTCTGAAAATACAGTATTAAAAGGCAAAAATATGAACGCTGCTTACAAATACATCGTATGTCATTAAACAAAAATGTACTCGCACCAAAATTAAGTTAATGAAACCCACCAAGAGCCAAATGCAAATGATGGATAGTTTGAGTGTATATATACACAAACTATCATAACACATTGACCCTAGTTTTTCTTTTCTAAAAGCTTAGTGTAAAAATATCACATTACCATATCCATCTCTGCTTCCTTCTTAAAAACAGAATATGCCTCTTCATAGCCATTGGAACGTAGATAATCAACTATAGCTCGATTTCTGAAAAATAAAGAGATGGCATAATTACACAAGACATACATAGTCATGCTCTTAAACTCGAATAAATATTCCCAGATTTCCTCTGTGGAAAAACTAACATCATGTCCTGCAGTAGAGTGGGACCACCAAAAATCACTTTAGATGTAATGCATGTTAAGTAAGTGATCAAGAAGACTGGACTCGTCACATTAGCAGTGAGGCAGAGAAAAGAAAAATCCACATTGAGCAGGTCACATATCTAGAGATCCTGTGAGAGACATCAAGACTCATCGGCCATGTACAAACTAACAAGTTTGGGAGTGACAAATGCATTTAAATGTGCAGAAATAATCCCTAAATTATTGTACAGAATACAGTTACTCCTTTCAGAGCTCTGGCATATTGGTGCTGTTAACCCAGCCCTATTCTCGATGACAAAAATGATGGCATGAAGAACCACCAAAATTTGTGGTAAACTATTAATGAATAATAATAATATTTTAATAATATAAGTAGTCTATAGACGGTTTCAGTGGCAACATCGTAAACAAACATTATGTGGCCCAAACTTAACCTCCAGTAGACCTCCACAAAGAATCAATCACTTAAGTAGTTTTAATATAATTCAATACAATATATACAATAAAATAATATAAATTAATATCCATTAAATCTAAAATAAATTGTTATATTATAACCAAACACATGAAGTTAACTTCAGGCCTAGCATGTGTGTAAAATAAAACAGTCTATAGAGGGTATGCATTGACATCACTTTCCCCACGCCGGGACACACCCCCTTGAGTGCCAGGACACATTCCCTTGAGTTGTAAAACAAACAGCAAAGACGAAGAAACCGGGACTAATACACACAATTATTTGATGAAATTAAAAGTATTTGGCCTCGACGGTGATGCTTAGGACCAGAAACCAGATCTCCTTGGAAACTGATATGTTGCACAAAATTGCGTTTCCTGATATTGTATGCAGCCATTTTGCCACTCAAGGGAGCATGTTTTGGCGCATTTACTTGGGAAAGTGACGTCACATGCATACCCTCTAAAGACAGAGGCACAGAGTTTTATGTCATAGCATCCTTTCAGCAGGCCGACGTAACAGAGACCCCCTGAACAAAAAGCTAATCGAGGAAACTGATGCGGGTACATATGTCCCAAGTTGACACAGAGTGGGATTTAACCCATTACAACCATTAAACTGAATTTGCAATATGTAACGTTAAATACAGAAAACAAACAATGTACATAAGCAACATATACAGAGAGGTATGATTGTACATTTTAGATATTAGCTTTGTTGATGCAAAAGGCTTTATGCCAAATGTCACATGCAGAAACCGAAAAATGTGCCTCAACGCATCCGGTTCAAGTCTTTTGCATGATTCGTTCCTTATAAATCTGATGTCTATCTCATAACCAGATTGGTATATTCAAGTTCTTGACTTTTATTCAAATGTCAGTCAGAAGACCATAATATAAAAGATTGTAATTATTCCCAAATGCTTGTTAACGTGGGTTTGCCAAATTGCCCTGCGGTATTACAAAAGCTTATGTACAGGTGCATCTGCAGGGTTTCAAGCTCGGCGAACCGTATCATCACTGCAATGACCAATCCTGGACTTAGCTCGGTGCGATATTCCTCTAGTATTTGGACTCACTGGCTTATGAACCTATCCAGGAGATAACTGTATTGTTTTTATTTGTGTCCTTTTTTTTGTTTCTCTTCTTTAATATACCTGTTTTCCTGTTTAGTCCTTTGACGTTCGACATATAGAAAAGTTAAAAATATATAATTTGCACTAGTATCAAAGAAAATAATTTCTTATAATAACCACATAAGAACATTCAAGGTCTTAATGAAGGTGGAGACTGCTAAAACCATGAGGGAAATAAAAAAACACAGCTCACTGTGGTTGCTATGGACACCTGCCACCGAGGATGGAAAACGTCTCAAACGACAGAGCAGGAAATGGCTAAATGAAGTTGAGAATTTTCAAAATATATGACTCTATCCAATTAAACTTAATCCTTACAGCAACCTATAGACTGAAATATTTTTGGTTAAATTATCATAAAAAAAAAATGTTTGGAATCCAGTTTTTGAGAGATCTCATTATATTTGTAAGGACACTTTTAATTTTCCAAACCCAAGCCACACAAAGACTCTCTTTCGGCCCTCTGTGCTTCATTATGCAGGAGTCCTACACCTCTTTAAATTATGGTGAATATTTTATAAGCCAGTCAATAGACTGAATTTATGTAATGATGTCAGAACTCTTGCGAAATGTAACAGTGACTTTTCTGAAGGAAACAGACAGTGTGGAACACAGACAAAGAACTATGGCATTGTTTTTTTTAAGAGATCAAACCAGCCAAGGATTAAAGCAGTGTTTACTTTAAACATAAGGTTAACAAAGGGTCTTATTTTCCTTCACAATCGCCGTTAAAACACAGCTAACTTGAAGCGTGAATGCAGGCCAGTCACCCCGAAACGCCTTACAAAGGCAAGCACAAAGTTTTTATATGCCAATGTTAATTTGTCCGCTAACGTGAGCTGCTGCATAACGTGATATGCAACATAAGGGAGCCAAAAGAAACCAGCGCTGTTCCGATTAGAGAATTGTACTGTACATGATTTTTAGCATGTCATTCAATCTTTTAAAGTATGTGATTTGCATAATTGCACAAATGTAATATTTCTTTCTGAAAGATGTTTCTCATTCAATGCTGTCTCAAGCAAAGCGTTAGCTTCTAAGAGACATGAGCCAATAGCGTTTGAGTGTGAGCTCTGTCTGAGCGTTTCATGGGTTGAATCTACTGAATGAATACGCCCTTCACTGAACGAGTCAAAATGAGACTGGATGAACATGTCGTTCATGGTCAAATATTCTCTGTGTTGAAACAATGCATATCCAGTAGTTACTGAACTTTCTGAAAAATAAGGAATTGACCTGGTTTAATTCAATTCTAAGGTAAATGATGTCAAAGCAGTTAAATCTTTGTACGGAAAATTTAATTAAACCAATTAAATTAGTTAATCCAGATAGATTTTAGTAGATTAAAGATTATGTAGATTTCGTCGACTAAATTTAAATGATGGGATGACTAAAATATAACAAACTAAATAGCATTTAAGTCAAAAGACTATGACAAATTAAATCGAAATTTGCTGTCAAAATTGACACTCCGTGACATTACAGAAGGTTCAGTTAAAGTTAGAATTATTTTATTAAGTTGTACATTTTGAAAATAAATGTCATTTGAATTTCAGTTTCAATTTTTTATTTTGTTCAAAATATTGAGATGTGTCTCGTATCGTGAACACAGCATTGAGATACGTCCCGAATCATGAGCGGAGTGTATAATTTCACCCCTAGTACACAGACATATAGGGTCTTCTGTACACATTAACACTGGGCCGTATTTAGTATTGCTACATTAGTTTAACTAAAAGCATAAATTTAGGGCGAGACCACTTGTTTGTTAATTTAATGGTACCCCTAAAATCTCAGTAGCTAACATTTATCTTAATATGTCTTTGTATTTAACACATCAAAGAAATGTATACAGGTTTGGAACAACTTGAGGTTGAATAATTCATTTTTGGGTGATCTGTCCCATTAAGATGTTTAAAATGCTGTTTTGGTTTATTATTATCATCAGCTACAGTGGCACAAGCAAAACATTCACAGCAAAAACTTACAGTTTCTTCATACATGTTTAAAAAAATTTATTCACAAGTATCTGGTATACCCCAGATTACCCAGTGACCCCTTGTGCTAGGTGAAGCATGAACAAATGCACAAGGATGGTCACGCAATTCCGTGCCCATCCTCCACTCCTCAGTCATGACGCTATGAAATATTAAAGCTTACTAGCTGTCGCCGGCAGCTGCCTGAGGCACTGGCGTCCACGCTTTTTACTACACTGATATTAGGCATTGCTTTTATGCGAATGTGTTCCCAACCTGCAGGTTCTGAGTGCTTGTTTGTGTCGATAAGTTAGTGGACTCACAGTTCATCTCGTTGCCTCTGTGACAGCACCATTTTGACAGGAGGGTGAGGGTGCTGTCTCTGCCCCAAGTAGGGAGCTGTTACACAGTCCCGAGCAGCTCCTCAGCAGGACGGATTGTGGGATGAGACAAACAATCTCACACTTGCAGGCAAACCGGCGTCGCTTGAAGCACCTTTAGCTTGTAACACACCAGAACAGAGCAAAACAGCGACCCACTGGAACGCTCAACAGTGTGATTCAATGGCCATCTAAAGGGAGAAAAAAAGAGATTATTAAAAAATTTATTAATTATTAAAAAATAAACATCAGAAGAGGTCATACAGGAATGATGTGAAGTGATAAAAACTGTCCATTGTTAAATTTATATAGGTCAAGGTCTGTGACTAAGCCATACAATAACCCTTTACAAACACAATGAAAAATTGAGCATTCTCACTCGCTCTTCAATTTACATTCAGTTGCTAATCAAATGATTTGTGTAGCCGGCCGCTATTGGACCCATGCTCGCTCCTACGAAAGTCCTGCATCCCTTGCAAAAACATTCACTGTAACATACAACAGCCGATAACAACCACACCGGAAGTGATGGAGGTGACAGTGGTGTAAATCTCCAACAATTATCCCGACGGTGCTCTAATACAGTCGTGAGGGGACTGAGACAAGACTTTGTAATCCTTTGACGGCCTGCAAATATCCACTCTAATCTGTGTGGTGCAAACTAAAATAGCTTGACGCAGGTGAAAAATATATCATCTGGATGGACAGACTAAAAACCTAAACATCTAGATTTGAAAATGTAATTTAAGAGAGTTAATTTTTTAAACAATGCGTAAACCACATGAGGCTCCACAACACTTTCATTTCAGTGTTGAAAGCTTTTTGCTGTATTCATTCAAAAGTGAAGTCGGCCTGTGTGACCAGAAATTTTCCATAACTCTTCGAACTGTGACAGATATGTATGAGGTCATGCTAAACTGGAGTATATAACGGAGTAAGGCGAATTTGGAATGAAAAAGTTTATCTCTGCGATAAATCAACTTTGTTTTCCAATTGCATCCTGAATATTTGTCCATTCCTACAAAAAAATTATATAGAAAAAACAGAAAGACCTCACTGGCATGACATAACCTTTCCGCACCCATGAGCTTTTATGGCTAATCCCATTACCCGGACTGGACTGTTAACTTTGCTAGTCAAGAAAAGGCAAGGTTTGCTACAGCTCCCTAAGCGGTACGGCACATGACAGAGAATCATTGGATCGGCCAATGAACAGGAGGAGCAGGATAATGTTCTGCCTCCTTTAGATTAGTTTACTATACAGTGCATCTGTGATTCCATCCCTATTGAAGTGTTACTCATTGCTCATAGTGGCAATTTCATGGTGAAACTTTCCTGTCACACATAAACACAGTTACTATGATATAACTGTTAGCTAAAATATAACTATTTCTAAACTATCTATAGATACCTTCAAAGCTACACAGACCAAATTGCAAATGTATTTTTAACAGTAACATTTCAAACATCTTAATACAAAATGAGGTTATAGTTTTATATGGGATGTTTGCTGGATTTTCCACCCAAAACCTGTGGCTACTAGATTTAATAACCACTCAGCTCAATTTACATAGAAAGTGGATTTGGAGAAGCAGTGTCTACTAAGCTCCACTATAATGCAATGATAAAAAGGCACTGATGCAACGTTTTAGTGCAGATTTAGCATGAAAACATGCATGACAGTCGATCCGCAATAAGTTTCACATTGTTCCGAAACTATGACGTTTGCAATGAAATGGTTGTCCAGAGATCCAAAATGCAGAAATACGTTGTATATTTTGTCTGAATGCTAATAGTCAGCTTCAGACAAGCATTAGCATACTTCTTTACAATGCGAGCTGCACAGACATGCGTCTTCTTTATACAACGTGGGCTGCCCAGAAGTCAGGAGGGTCTGCACAAACAGAGCATCTTCTTTATACTTCATTTTTATTTCTGTGCAGCACACCGTATAAAGAAAACACATGTCTGTACAGCTAGTGTTGTATAATGAAGACGTGTGTCTGCGCAGCTCGCGTGGAATAACGAAGATGTGGTCTGCGCATATGCATATGCAAGAAACGTGTCAGATCATGACGATGATGTTTTAACTGACAGAAGTTATGATTTATATATTTGAATGTGCCGAGTGTATTTTCATAGGCTTGATGCGTTACGTCATGGCAAGTGACGTCATTACAGGGCGTAAAAGAATCGGAGAACTGGTTTATTGAAACGAACTGTCCGAGAGATCCGGTTCGTAGAAAAGAACTGGGAGTTAATAAAGTGGTCAGTTGCGGATATTTTTGATTTTTTCCATATTAAATATAAAGCATTTCGCTGCTTTAGGCTTATGCCATTATTTCTCATAAAATCTGGCAACACTGTCACCGAACCCTATCAAATTGTGCAAAGGACTTGCATCTCCCCAATATAAAGACACAAATCTGAATTATGCATGCTAAAATAAGTAGTTCAGTTCAGACATTTTGTACAAGCAGCACTATTTTTCATGAATTCACTTGGTAGTAGAATGCACTTGTCACTTCTGTAAATTAGTCAACTGTGTACAGAACAGGATTAAGCATGAAAACGTAAAGTGACTGACTAGCAAATATAGCTGCAGCGAACCCATAGAGTCCATAGAGCACCTGGCGATACATCAAACATGAAAAGGTGTTTCTTATATTCAAAGAATGAAGCTGTGGGCTAGCAGATTATGCCCAGTTACAAACCCATGAACCGATTTTACCATTATAGGCCAAAATATATACCTCATCTGTCATCACAAGAACCCAACCCCTGGTATCACACTAGCCACATTAAAGCGAAACGTGCACAATACACACATTCTGATCTTTTTTAACTGCAGGGTAATTGAAGCTCATCTGTTTATACCGAACGCTCTGAACATGTCCAATGGCCACTGCCATAAGGAAAAGTAGAATGCAGATTGTATTACATGAGAATTGAATTTCGAAGATGACGTCACATCACATTACGTCAAACTGACGACAAGTTAGGCCAAGTAACTTCAAATGATTTAGAGCACAATGATATCATCATTACCCGCATCCAGCCAACACCTACATGGAAAAGCAATGACTGCTGAATGATATGAAAACCATGGCGTGTGTATTTATAAAACTAACGTTAACACACAAACATGTCATGGTTGTCAACTCAATATGTATTAATGCCTGCTCAATATTAAGTTCCTGGGAAACTCTACAAGAACGTTGGCAAATATGACTATTTACAAAGTATGATAATATTTCATTTTAATCACGTTCAAAACACGAGGCAGACAGTTTGTCAGCAATTTGCTAAATATAATTATAACATACTTGAATGTTGATCAATAAAAACAACGTGGGATCGCATATGCGGTCTTGCTGACTGAATATATAACCTGTGATAACTTATCTATCCACCGGCATCGAGATGATGAATCTCCGGCCTGACTTCATCACAGGCACACCCAATTCCAAAGATTACCAACAACATCCATTCAGATGTTACTTTAAAGGCTTTTCGGTGCAAAGGTGTTTTAACACACGGAAACACAACTGACACCGGCTGTTATTGTTTATTTAGAGAGTTTATAGCGAAGAGAATGCTAACATGAACTAGCTAACGGTCAAAGCATTTAAGGCCGGCTGTCAAATTCCCACAAACAGTGAAATGTAAACAATTTGATTGAGAATTACATATGACTAACGGTTCCTATCTCTCTTTTAAGTGCATTGTGACCCTGGAAGACGTTACTTTTTATCCACCCTTATTTTGCTCGAACGGCCTGTCCGCCATTTTGAGTCGGCGACTCCAATTTCGCAGCCACATACACACTTTAACAGACTCGCTCTCGCCGTACGGCACCCAGCAGCGAACACAACTCATTCTTACCTTCTTAGGCGAGGCGTTTGGCTTCTGTCAAGTCTCACAAGCCGATAGAAAACCTCAAACGAACGAGATAAGTCACTGCTGAAAGTCACTTCCGATTTTCCGGCTCGGTCAGCGCTGTTTCTCCTCCTTGATTTCTGTACCGCATAACCGTCTACTAGACGCGGGCGCGCGCACGGTGGGGACGGGGACGCGCCCGCCTTGAAGAGTCACGGCGGTCGCATACATCATAACCTTCAGATGACACTGCGGACGAGTCGCGTTTTACACCGAATTAAATCGGTTATTTATAGATATTTGTGATTATAAAAATATAGTAGACCTTTCAAATATCAATAATTCATTATTTGAAAAAGGCAAGAATTAACCATATGCGAGTTGTTGTAAATAACGATATTTTCACTGAAGTTACCATGGTTTAAACTTAGTATTTGTAGTAAAACCACGGTATTAAATCAAACAAAAAACAAAGGAACGAACAAAAAATTAAGCTTTTACTAGGCTACAATAAAACCATAAACCACATATTTCAATATGTGGGTTTATTATACTACCATACAACCACAGCTGTTTTGTAAAATAACAAAGGAACACAATACTACATATTTGTTATTTTGAAAATTATTTTAATGAACAATTATTCCATGTAATGCATACAACAATATTAATATACGTTAATAAATAGCCTATAATGAATCATTATTAAAGTAGTTCACTTTAAAATTTGCCCATTGACTTTCCATAGTAGGAATACAAATTGCTACGGAAAGCAGCGAACTACTCCTTTAATAATAAAATATTATAATTTATCAGTAAATGTAAATAGCCTGGTGCATAGTCAACATAATAAATAAACAATCTGCATGCAGAAAATGGAAATAATTCTGATGTGGGTGGCTGAACATCTGAAGTAATGAATCTGCCTCTCCTATATGTGCAAATGGTCATAGTCAGTATAGGCAGAGGCCTGCAGTATGAATTTTCATAACCAAACACATAATTACATTTCTCCTTAAGCTTTAAATGACATAAATGACTAAGAAGAATGAATGAAAGTAAACTTTCTCTGCTTTTGATGCAAATACATTACAAAGAGACCAACTGTGTTTAGCTTTATTTGTGTTGGCACTTTCACAAAGCATTTAGTCACAATGCAATAATTTATTTCTTGTCCTACATTGCATAAATTCAAGCCAAACTCGGTGAAGTAAGAAATGCATGCATTAGCCCTCTTAACAAGTATTTCCGTGGCCCTTGTACACATGGGGGCAGTTTCCCGGACAGAGTTTAAGCCCAGTCCTTGACTTAAATGTTAGGAGTGTTTATAGAAAACAACTTGCACTGACATTTCTTAAAATATATTGATGCACACGTTTTTTTTGTAAAGTATGTTTTTAAATATCCTAATTTAACTAAGGCCTAGTCCTGGGTTAAGATATTCCCTGTCTGGGAAATCGCCCCACAGAGTGCATTCAAAACAGACAGACATGAATGAAGACATAATTCTCAGAGAGTCAGGTATATAAATGTGCAAAACCTTTTCTAGGTAGCTCATGCTTTTTAAAGGCTGTGCTGTACTATCTTCAACATCTGGAGTTTCAAAGTCATCAAAAACTTTAAGGACATCTGGCATGTAGAGTACAGTTTGCTTATGCCTTTTCAATTTGTATTGTATAACAATATGTCTTAACCTTAAAAAAGTACTATTTATTCGGAGATACATTCGGATATTGTTCACTTTCGTTATCACAGTCATAAATTACTAAGCATTAGTCCTTTTGAGTAATAGCTTGCAATGTGTCATGGTGCTCAGACGAATCCTGCAGATCCTCCATCGACTGAGCATCATTTTGTTGGAGTTTATGCAGCTGTCTTGTTTTCGGAGTGTCAGTCCTGAGTTTCTCAAGGTCGCTGTTACTTCAGGGACATAAAATGGATGAAAGTCAATAAAGTGACGCAAGGAGTGTCTGAGAAAGGCAAAGAGAGACCATAGACAACAACAAGATGGATAACAACAATGTTTATTGTACTGCAGTGATACTTCAACTTTGGCCCTGTGTTCTCTGTGGGAAATGAACGCCCTTAAACATGCTTTTCACCCTTTTACTAGTTCGCTTTTTCTAATGACAATGTACATCAGAGGCGATCCTGACAAATACATATACATATAGGAATTGTGGTTTGCTAATGCACACTTCACCACACCTCAAACTACACAGCTGTGGTCAAAAGTGATGTCCGTCTTTGAAAAATGAATATTTGCTTTTTTTTATTCAAATAAAAGATGTTATACTCAAATGTTGATAAAAATGATATATACTGATATATCAATAACTGATACATTTGTAGTCAATGTATGCTTTATATCAGGTAAACGCTTTGTTTTTCTATGCAATGTTTCTCTATTCAAATAAAACCCATATTCGATAATATGCTGTAGTTTGCCGTTTTGCCAAATATTTTGTCCAATAAATATGTTAAATGTTTTGTGCATTACTATACACTACACTGCTCTTAATATGATGGTTTACGTTAATCTGACAGGAAATGAAAAAGTATATGTTGTACAAATATGCCCATATCCCAACCCCCCACCTTTCACACATCCCTTTTACCATTCTGTATATTTTTCTCGATAATGTGCAGTATTGTTGATAATTTAATGAAATAATAAAAGACTAAAGATGCAGAATCAAGTTTAGAGATAATATTATGTCTCTAAGGTAACCAAGTACAGTATGTACATTATTAGGTGAGTTATAGACATTCAAATCCATCACTGGGACATAGTGACGGTAACACTTCCATTGCATTCAAAACACTAATTTCAACCTCTACAAGTTATTTAAGTTCACTTGAGATCTATAAAGCTTACTTCTTACCTGAGAGGAATAAGGACAATGCCAGTGACAAGATTAAGTTGCTCCACTATCCAGACGCGACTTGGAGCGTTTAGCTATATGAGGAGACAACAGATAGCATCTTTCATCACTGTCATATAATAAGTGTACATCCACTGAGACACAGACTGGATGCAGTACTAACATTAATCGGCGCAATGTTAGGGTCTGAGCCAGTTCTGTAGAGCCAGTTCATAGTTTTCTGCAGAATCACAGCCTGATGTGTGAGATGTTTCAGGTATTCGGAACTTTCCTGTGTCTTCTCGTGAGCCTCTCCTACCTATTAAAGATAATATCAGTTTACGGGGATGCTTATTCTATTAAAACCGTGAGCTCTGGGGAAATCAGAGCTACAAACTAGCTTAATGAATATATTCAATATAAATCATGTCCCATAAACAAACCTGTATTTGGGCAATTCCAGCCTTATGGATGTGACATTAAAACACTTAGAGAATGCATTTTTTACTAATACACTGAACCATCTGTTTATATTTGACTAAACTCTTGTTGATAAAGTCTTAACATCAGGAAAATATCAGTCTAGGCACAAGTTTACCCCAAAAAGTAGAGAAGGGATGACTAATAGAAAATAAAATAGTTGCTGTATTATCATTTTCACGTGTCTATTCATAATGAATATTCATCGTCTTGGATGCGACAATGTTGAAAATGCCACTTACCTGACTATAGAAAATCATGCACTAAAAATAAAACAAATGATTTTGTATTGATGCATTTTTATTTCAACCTCCAAATGCTGTTGATCTTTATGGAATTGCCCCTTTACAGTACCTGTTTCTTGTATGTGCCGTAACGTTCCTTTTCATGCCTCAACGCGGCACGGAAATCTCCTTTACTCTCGTTCACCTTTGCTAATAAGTGGTGACTGTGGAGGGGAGAATATAAGCACATTCATCGATATAATGTTCAGTTTTAGATTTATGTGTATGTGGTTACATCTATCACAAAGTTTGTGTGTGTTCCACCTCTGCGCCAGTTTGAGAGATGAAGGTCCTTGGTATTTGGAGGTCAGGATAAAAGCGTTCTCCAGGAACTTGAGCGCAAGATCACAGGCCATCATACTGTGCAGTATAAGACCTATCTTGCTCTGTACCGTGGATGAAACAAAACAAATGATCTATGTTTACGCTACATTTTTTTTCAACGTCACCATGCGTGTTACCATTATTTTATAACATACGTCTAATAAAGCCATCTCAGGATGGTCCTCTCCACACACCAGGAGCATCAGGTAGCGAGCTCGGTACAGCAGGCGTAAAGCAGTCGCTGTCTGCCCAACAGCAAAACAATAAAGCCCAAGGCTCCTCTACACCAACAGAAAACACATCCACATACATGTATATAAAAAACAAATGTTTTTCTATACTTTGCATGTATACAGCGTGGGATTCAAACTCATGACCTTGCTAGTGTCTTATTTTACAAGCTTTGCAACAGGAACTAATTTAATATACTCACATATTCCTGTATAGTGTTTGGATGCTCGATCCCCAGAACTCTTTCACTGATCAGTACCGCCCTCTGCTGGTTACTGAGGGACTAACAGAACATGTTCAAAGTATTACAAATCAAAGGGATCCAGGTATAAAGTCTGTCTGTATGTAATGTAATGCACTAGTAGGTTATACCTCAGCGTAGTCTCCGAGGATGTAGTGAATCCGTCCCAGCAGCCGCAGACACACACAGACATCCTGATGCAGAGCTCCATACACGTTAGTGAAGAGATCCAGAGCCTGACTTATTAAGTCACAGGCCTCCTTCAGACAACCTGGTGATACAAGTGTGTATATTGAAAGATTTTTGTTATTAATTGATAATGTAGCATCTGTAGTGTATTCAAATATCCCATCATAAACTTGTACAATAACAAAACAAGTTCACTGTGTATACTGTATTATAGCAAATGTGAATGCAAATTAGATTTGACAGCTCCAGAGATGTTTAACTTGGTCTATGATAAAATACGCTTGTAAATACGCTTTTATTATATTCTGAAAGGGATGTGATGAATATTCTTTATATCAGAAAGACATTTTGTTTGCTGAATAACATTTCAACACATGTTAATGCATTATTTTCGGCAGGTTTTTTTAGCCTTCCCTACTCAAACTGTGTCAGGTGGTACAACCAAATTTTGAGACATTTTTATCAATGCGCTAAATTACTAGTTTTTCATTTATCTTTAGACCGACTGATATTTGGAACATTTATTTATACTAATATTTTGAATATAACAAAAGATTTCTATATTTGAAACACCATTTTTAATTGTTACCTTAATCTGCTCTGTTTTACGGACAGTTGCCATTTCATACATTTAAGATTCCAAAACGTAAATTAATATTTATCATCAATATTATTAATTTATCATTGTAATAATAAGTAGGTTTTATAGAATAAATTGACATTAAAGTCTGTTTACGGCACATCAAAATTCTCAGTAACCTTTACCCCTTGTCCAAGTTTATGGGTATTCAACCAGATTGTTCTTTTTGTGGTGATGAAGATGAATCAGTGGCTCACTTGTTTTTTTAGATGTACAGTAACAAGATTATTTTGAGGTTCCATTATTAATTTTTTATTAGTTTAATAATTTTATTGATATTAAAAAAAAAATGGTCCTGTGTTTATTTTCCAACACTACTTTGGACAATGCTTTCAGAATCCTGTGCTTGCTTGGAAAAAGTTACATCCATAAATGTAAAGTTATGGGTTCTAATCCTAATATTATAGTTTTTTCTTTAGTTAAAAAGCTTTGTCGAAACCCTTTATAAAATGAAGAAAAAATAAATAAAACACAAAATATTAGATGTCAGATCACCAGTGAAAAGGAATATGATGCTTCATTGATTCCGTTCTACCCCCTTACTCTGCTCAAAGACAATTTTCTTTTACATTTTTATAATGATTTTTTATTTAAATGTATGATTTACCTTGTTGTTCTTTTCTGTGTAGTATGTTTACTAATGTATTGTTATACATAATACTAAAACGCATCCCTTGTACTATTTTCAATATAAATGTTTATAATAAAAAGTCATGCCACTCGGCGGCTATGTTTGCAACACCTCTGGGCAGCTATTTATGTCGTCTGTGACATGTCACAAATGTATCAAGTTATTTTATAAATAATAATAATTGAATGAAAAAAATATCACATCATTGACCCAACTGCACAGTTGCTATTACTATAAAAACAATAAAAGTTTATATTAGACAATGTTGCAATCTGTTGTGTTGTGTCCCTGGACATCCCCGATATGGTTAGAGAAATGATCTTGGATAGAAAACAGTTGACAGTTGTTCACCATTATACATTTATGACTAAGGATACTCACCTTGCTGTACCTTTGACTGACCACAACGCAGAAGATGAAGGGCATCACTGGCCCTTGGTGTGATGTGCTTCACTACAGGGAAAATATTCAGTATGTCCTCCTCAGTGAACACTGCTCTGTTCGCAGTATTCTCAAAGTTATACTCTCTTAAAAGAATCTGAAAGAAGATATACCAGAAACACACATTCTGTGAAACATTCTTAACTGTAACCATTGGCAGCCCCCTAAAAAGTGAGACAAAACAAAGCCATACTCCCAAAATCTGACTGGTTGATAGGAATGTTGTTCTGTGGTTAATGATGAATGCAACCCGACATACCTGAATGCCCGTTTTTATGGCAATCTCTCTGAGCAACGTGGTTCTCTGTAACCCGCATTTCTCCACGGCTTCCTTCACACTTCCACTGCCAGACGGAGACGTCACAGCGTCAGATCACAGCACAACAATTTGTCTTCACAGATCACCACACTCACCATGGCGTGACGTAATGGTAGTACTCCTGAGATTCAGCTCCGATGGCTTTCCAGAGGCCACACGGAGTGATGTTGGACCAGGACGTGATGGTTCCGCCCACTTTAGAGCGACTCCGCCTCCTCCTGTACCTGAAAGCCCACCTGTCGTTCAGTGGGATGACCCCTGCGTCGGCGAATGAGCTCAGGAAGCAGTTGAGGAAATGGCTGACGGATGAAGAGAGTGCAGATGGTTCCACCGCCTGGGGTAAAGTAAGCAGATTCATTTGGGATAGAAGAGTATCCAAAAAGCATCACGATATAGTATGGATATCCTGCAGAGCATATCACTGTAAACAACACAAGCAAAATCTGAAGACATACCAGAAGATACATCTTAAAGAGATGTTTCGCACATCTGGTGATCAGCTCACACAATGCAATTCTCTGCAAAAGGTTGAAAAAAAAAGATTTTATCCGGTTGTACAGTTTTCATTTGAATGCCGGATTCAAATCATATTTTTGGCCATGACCTTGTGATCGAGGAGTAAATACACACTCACATAGACATGATCAAGCCTTTCTTTCTGAGGTATCTTCTCAATATACTCAAGTACAGTGCCCAGGTAGCGAATATTGATGCCGTGCTGATGCATCGACTCTGTCAACGTCACGCCATCCATTGGCATTGCTCTGTGGTCAAGGCAACTCTTAGCCTTAACAAAAGACACAAAATGAGCGATGTCTGTCTGCCTGGGTTCAGACAAAGAAATGTGGTAGTTTCCATCTATTTTACAAACTTACAAAAGCTGGGATTTGATTGGATAACAGGAATTTTGCAGCATCCTTTAGTTGCCGTTTCTGTTTCTGAATATCTTCTGCACTTTCCTTGGGAAAACGTACACCTGTTCAGAATATAACTCATATTGTTTAAGTCTTTTTAAAGCGATATTCTGCCATAATATCTTCAGCCTCTAGTCATTTTAAACCTGTACTGCTTTCATATTCTGCAGAACACAAAAGATATTTTGAAGAATGTTGGTAACCGAACTTAAATAACTTATTTTGTGTTCGGCAGAAGAAAGAAAGTAGCACAAGTCTGGGGGTAAAGAAATACCGGATTTGTTATTTTTGGTGGACTATCCCTTTAGTCAAGCGTTGTGTATGAACAATACATGGACAAGACAATTCTAAATGATTTTTAGTCTTCGACTAAAGCGCTTGCGTAGCCCTCTCTCTCATCCCTTCATGTCCTGTCTCTCTACATCGTACAGACTGGCAAAAACTATACGAAGGCCACGACCAAATAGTATGAAAACCCATGTATATTCATATTTAATTCGCAGAAGCATTAAGGTGAAACCCAATAAAATGGATAATTATGGTAACAAACCCACCTGAACAGAACGCATTAGGATTGAAATGAACATCAAAAGTATTCCTGAGAGAATGCTTGACTGAAGATTCCAGCTGGATGTTGTGGACAGACACAAGCTGTGGTGTATGGTGTTCTGTATCAGGGTCTGACCGAGTGTCAGCTGTTATGGGATGCTGAGTGGTTGCTGTTGAATTGCTCTTTGTTGGAGATGTGCCAACAGGCTTGTTGATTTCTTTGTTATTCTCTGCACTTCGGGAGACAGTCTCTATAAATATCTGGTATCTGAAATGACAAACAAATAATAATGTAGGCCTTCTGCATTATGAGCTTTACTCATATATATCTAAACGGTCTGATCACTTCATCAGGAAAACCTGTCTGGGACATATTTCAACACAAAAATATACAATGGAGAATTTATGTTATCCCATGAAATGACAGACAAAGAATAATTAGATGTAATTGTTCACATCACACTGACAAGAATGCAAGAATACACCAGCACTGAGATAAAACATACTAAAACCAGTCCTAGCTTTCATTGCATGTTTGGGGTGAAATACAACGTTCTCAGCAGGTTTAATGAGGTTCCCTGTCACGAAATGTTTTCCCAAATTTGCTTAACTTACCATTTTACATTTTTAAGTGTTTTACATTACAACAAAATTAGTTAAAAGGACAATATTTTGTCGAAATAATTTACTCACCCTCGAATCTGCATAAATGTCATTGTTCTGATGGACACAGAGATATTATAGTTAAACAGTTCTTGGCCACCATTGACTACCATAGTATGAAAAATGGCAATGTTAGTCAAAAGTGCCACAGAACGATTTTCCTTCCTACATTCTTTAGAATATCTTTATTTGTGATCAACAGAACAAAGAAATGTACAAAGCAATTTTTCCGACTATGGTAGTCAGTGGTGGCCAAGAATTCCAAATATCTATATAAATCTTTATACGGATTTGGAACAACTTGAGGGTGAGAATCTGTCCTTTTAAGTCCGGGAAACCGGCCTTTTGGAGTGGTTTCCCAGACAGGGCTTAAGACTAGTCCCAGACTAACTTAAATGTTAGAGGTGTCTTGAACGAAAACAACTTAAACTGACATGTCTTAGAATATATCAGTGCAATTGTATTGTCTTGAGATTCACACCCATAATGCTTTTTGTAAGGTTTTTTTAAAACGACATAAATATCTAAGCCCTAGTCATGGTTTAAATGAATCCCTGTCCGAGAAACCGAGCTAAAACTTTGAACAACTTACAAGGTTTTTACAGTGCAAAATGCAGCACTACATTATTCATAAGCCAGATAAATGAATAAATGTCCACCTGTGCTCCACAAAGGCCTCAATAAGCTCCTGTCTCAGGCACACCAGGTGATGAGGATGTCGCTTTGGGAAGCCTAGCTGTTGACACACAGGATTTAAACCCTCTCCTTCCACAGGAAGAAAATTCAGGTCAGGCGGGAAGGTAAAAAGAAGATCGATGATGTAGCGACGACCATCGTTACCCACAATGCCCTTGTGCTCCACCGAGGAACACAACTCTACCGCTGTATCATCTTTGTTTAGCACGAGGTGACGTTGTACTCTCAGTTTCTTACTGGGCTTGTCAAGCAGCTCCAGATACCTAAAAAAATACTATTATACATTTCACGTTGACATATTTCTAATTTCTACAAGGTCAGGTAGCCTAAAAATCAGTTTTACCTGTTATCAGAAACCACAGTCTTGCCAAAGTCAATGGAGCCATAGACAACACTTTGTTCTGTGTCACGCTCCAGAATCCCTGGCACGATGGTCTGGGCGGTGACACGGTAGCCACGGTAATCCACCACCGCTGTGCCGAGAAGGTACAAGCCTTCTTGATCTACTGCCCAGTAAGCCCTCACGCCATTTAGGTCGAGAACGGGGGCGGCATGGGCGGCAGCCTCTCCTCCCAGATCTCCGTATCGGTCATGTGCCTCAAAGGCGAAGCTGAAGAAAATATTGCTCCATATGAATATCTGCTGCCGCTGTTCTTCACTGGGGTTGATGGGCATCACGTTACCGTCTATCACTCCCATGGCTCCCCGAGTCGCTGTGCTCACAAAGTCACTGTTAGCCTGATGAAGTCAGATAAAATGTATCTTTTTAATTTTATTAATAAAGTTTTCAGAATCAATAAGAGTTTAAAGGAAGCTTCTGGTGCTTTAAAGGGATAGTTCACCCAAATATTTAAATTCTGTCATCATTTATTCACCCTCATGTCTTTCTAAAACACATACTCTCTCTACTGTGGAACGCAAAAGAAGATATTTTGAGAAATGTCTCGGTGGTTTTATGTCCATACAACAGAAGTCAATGGGGGGCCATGCTATTGAGATGCCAACATTCTTCAAAATATCTTCTTTTGTGTTCTGTGTTTGATGTTACAATGTAACATATGGAACCATATAGCCAACTTACAAAGAAGTGTTGAATACAACTAATGATTTACGACATTATAAATAAAGACACCTTGAACGCTGCTCGATCTTTCATCAGACGGTCGGTCAGGTTCTTTCTAGGAAGCTCTCTTGTGCTCTGAAGTTCTTCATTCCAGTCACGAGCCTGTGTTTAACACAATCTATCAAGATCTTCTCATTTAACTCACTAGAGTCGGGACTTCTTCCAAACAAAATGTACCTGTCCAGGCAGATGTTCTTCATAACCCAAACGGAAGAAGCTGGCGTCCTCTGCGCGGACACAGTCCATCGTGTGGTCAAGGGCAGGAGCGGTCCAGCTGAACACTTGGAACGGTGTGGCAATCCTTTCAAAGGGGTGTGTGCTCCCTCTAAAACATAAAACATGAGTCATTTTTAGTGTGAAAGGTAATTGGCCACTACCATGGCCAACATAGTGTTTGACCTTAAGCAAAGTGTTTTTAATTGTTGAAAATGAGCAAACTTTTGACACAGCACTCATAATTTACACTAAGTACAGTCTCTGTATTCTTTATATCCCTTTAGGGAATTCACTTACCTCTTTTTTAGCAAGGCACTGAAATTCTTCTTAAAAACGGGACTGATCTGAACCAGGAGATCCAGTAGAGCATGACTAAGAATGCTGGGATTGGCCGGTTTTGGATTAAAGCTGTAAGCTGTAGACCTGTGATAAAGAGACTTTCGAATACATTTCTAAATATCTGAAACAGTTTTTTATTTATTTGAAAGGACAATTGAAACTCACTGATTTACATAGAACCCTCGAGTCGATGCGGTAACACTAAAGTGTCTGTCTTCTATGGTCACCACATTTAGATACATTAGGTCTCCGTGCATCTTTCGGTTTCCAGGAGGGGGATTCCAGCTACTCATGGCCAGGACCTTCAGGCACTCTGTGAACTGATGAAAATAAAAATCCAATGCTCAGTTCCCCAATATTCATCATATTAGGAAATGCATGATATTTTTGTTGACACTTTTTGCAATTACCGTCCTACCTTTCCAAAGTTAGCCGGAGGTTGCAGGGGCACCAGCAAACGTTCCTTACCACCTGGAAGAATGTGATCCGGAGGGCTGCAACCTGCATACTTCAGCCCATCGCTTTTTCGCTTAGGCCTGCTGCCCTCTAAGAAATAAAGTAAATGAAAAATCATATCTACCAACCTGGTTCAAAAGACATTATTTTACATTTTTCACGTGGTGGACACTTTATATGAGTTTATAAGGACTGCATCTTACCTTCCATCCGATCTTCTACGAAATAGCTGAGAAAAGATGGTGAGCTGCCTTCCACTCCATTGTAGCCGTCTGTGATGTCCAGACTCTTGAGAAGCTCTCTGATGTGGCGGAGATGGATACGCACTTCTCGACCACAGTATGGCTCTTTTTATTTAATGAAAAGTGGGGAGATTCATCAGATTTATAATCATAAATAAGAACTTTGATAGTGATATACAGCTCTGGAAACATGGATGAGACCATTTCCAAATTGTATTTATTCAGCATCTCTAGATGTATTGTGTCCATTCCAGTCCAGTGTCTGTCGAGTTTCAACAAAATTAAACATCAGGAGTGACAAAAAGTCATCCAACAGCAGTGTGAAAGATTGACAGCATGACAAAACACTTTAAAACTGAGATTTAAATCCAGGTTATCAAATAAATGTTGAACTTTACCTAAATGCATACTGTTGTATTACTTAAAAGTGAATATAAACGTGTTTTCTTTGCAGTGTTTGAGGTCTGAAAAAATACAGAGCATCTTTTCTGTTATTTGACCTGTTGAATAAATTCAAATAGAAACAATATTTTCATTAGAAATTTGGGAGGAATATTACTATGAGTTCAAAGAATGAAACAAAAACATTAATTTGACCTAAACACATACCTGTAAATAGTACATTCAGAAATAGTACATTCTTTTTTTTTATGCTGCAGTATACTGATATTACCTGAGATGTTTCATACTGTTATATTGTATAGCCTATGCCTAAATACCTTTATAGAACTGAGAAGGTGATTTAGTCTGGCACATCTTACCCTCTACGACCTTCAGAAGCGAGCCCTCTTGAAGGCCGGGTATGGAGCTAAGGTGGGTAAAGTTGTCAAGTGTGACTCCATTCAGCTGCAGGGAGAAGCAGGTGCGTCGACAGGTTTCTTCTCGATCCATCAACACCTGCCTGATTTCCTGCACCATCGCTAAAGGCGATACCTTTACAGATTCATACAGATTATCAGTTTTAATAGATTAGAAATGTGCTGTATTGACATATACTTTATTTTTCTTTAACATTTAACACATTAATTTACATGAATGAGAAATGGGTAATATAGTTTTTTAGCATTAAGATTATTTTGTTAATGTTACTATAGTTAATGTCAATACATTTATTCATGTTCAAGTTCATTAACTAATGTTTACAGGTACGTTTGTTTTAAAAATGTATTAGTAAAAGCTGAAATTAATAGTGATAGTTCGGCCAAAAATGAAAATTCTGTCATCATTTATTCACCTTCTTGTCATTTCAAACCTGTACGACTTATTTAAAAATAATGTTGGTAACTGGCACCCGTTGACTTACATTGGTTTTGTGTCCATCAAAAAGAAAAGAATGGGTGCCAGCATTTATGAGGAATCAGCCTAAGATGCTCTTTCAACCGTATTTCTTTATTATTTGGTTTGCATTTTGCAATAACTTTATTTGTGTTTTGCAAGTTATGCATTTCAGAAACGTTCTTTAAAGAAAATTATAAAAAGAATATGTTGCCATAATATTTTATTTTATTCTAAGGTAATTAAAACCATCATATCAGGCATATTGTTTGGTTAATGACCCTTTCACGCATAGGAAACCAACAGTATCTGAGCAATGTGGAGATATTAGATATTAGAGGTGAAGTTGCGAATCAAGCAGCGGGCGTACTCCAATCCTCCCTTTCGAAACACTACGGCAACTGACACAGGACAAACATGCTGTCACATTTTCGCTTCTTTGCCGAAGGAGATAACGTATTTACGAAACGCGTTCTGTAGAGCATTTTGTCCGTTTAGGGCTACTGTAAAAACAAAATGGCGACTTCCATGTAAGGGGACCAGCAGTGTATGTAGATAAAAATAGCTCATTCTAAGGTATTAAAAACATAACGCTTCATTATACAAGGTCTTTATACACATCTGAAGACAATAGCTATGTATACTATATTGCATTTCTGTCAATAGATCCTCCATAAAAAGACATTCTGGACCTTTAAGCAAAAACAAAACGCATACTATCCACATCTAAAAATCTATTTGAAAAAATAAGATTTGGTTTTAAATTTCCTGAGAGCAATCAAAACAATCCTGACTGAAGTTGTCATAAACTCATGCATATGAATTGCTTAAAGTCATGAGAAACATTTTAATTAAACACTTTTTAACTTTGCGTGTGCTTACATAAAGACCACAGCTTCATTTCAGTTCATATAAGTATAAGCAGCACTTCACCTGGAAGTCAGTGGTTTCTGTTCCAGGGGCCTGGATCTTGACTGTGAACCCTGCATCTTCAGATGGGTCCATGTCAGGAATAGCAGGAAGCTCTTGTAACCTGCTGTCACCCTCAACCTGATCTGTCATATCACCTGCATTACTGTCTAGTACATAACCGTCGAGCACGGTGTCAAGGTTGGGTCCTTATATTTTGAAAAAGAGAAGATTTCAAATTAGAAGCTTCTTGGATAAACCCATAAATGTTAAACTCACAAACTTGTTTTTCCACACTACACTACAAGTACGCTTTATGCCACTAAAGGAAAGCACAAATACCTGTAAAGTTCGGAGTGTCTAGAAACAGCTTGTCAACCACGAACAGGGTAAAGCGTTCAGTCTGATCCATCCTCTGTTCCACCAGGGTTTGTTCAGAGTCACATTGCGTTCGCTCTACCGCTTTCTTTTTCCGCATCAGATCCTCATCCATTAGACTTCCTTCCCTTATCTGATGGTCTGTCAAGATTAGCTCTGGTGGTGCTGTGTCTTCGGTTTCCGCTGCTGTTTGCTTTATATGAGATCTTTTCTTATCCGTACAGTCCAAATAAGTGGATGTATTCTTTAGAAGATCGTCGCTGGTGGCAGTTTGATCATAAACATGCTCTCTCTTTATAACTCCCATCTCAAACGTCTCCATATTTCCATCTGGTCTTTCCAGAACTTTTGGATCTTTAGATTGCTCTGCTTGTGCTATGAGATGCCAGTTTTGTGCTCGCCTTTGCTTTTCGTGAGGTACAGGACTTTCCCCTGGACCACATACAGGTGCCGTTATCGCATTAAGATTTGTTTGTGCTGCGTTGTTTGGATATTTCTGTTGTTCTTTGCCAAATTGTTGCTTTTCCACCAGGCGATGCTCCGTGGTCTTATCCAACATTTCATCCTGTTCTTTTTTTATGTGAGTCCAAACATCATCTCTGTGACTAAAGTCATGTTCAGTCTGTGAGGGATACGGTCTAGGTATGGCATGGTTTACATCTTCACGTGTTCCTTGGCTGAGGAAAGTTGTGTCCGTTCCCTGTCCATAAGTACATATTCGGGTTGGATGCAAAGAGGCATTCGGTTGATCTAAAGGTATCAAGTAGAGTGAAGACAGCAGTGGCCATTCATCCTCTCGGGAAGGAAATTGATTTGTGCCTGTATCTGTGAACTCCTGATGAATGACATTTGTGCTTGGCTGGCTCACCGCCCCTCTCTCTCCTCCATTCTGGCTGCTTCCGACACCTCGTGCTTGTCTCCTCGTTGCCAACAGAAGCTCAAAGGGCTGAACTGAGTCTTCGGTACCCAGAGCTGCCCCAATATTACTGCTTAGCACAATGTCAGGGAAGAGCAGGTGATCCTGGTTCAAAACCGGAGATGCCAGCGGGTCAGCTGAGGTCTTTGAAGGAGAGAGGCTTTCTAGGTCACTATTCTCCCTGGAAAGGAGTAGAGATTGCTCATCGTTCTGGTCGCCACTTGCTCTACCGTGAATAAAATCGGACACCTTGCGGCAGCAATAACATACGTTACCCATCTTGCCACCATTTGCTTCCAGTTTAAGAAAAGGAGACGCGGCTGTAACTTCTCAGTTAATTTGGGTTTTAAACTAAGGCTGGCAATAAATTGACCTTGACAGCTATTTTTGAGCTGTGGCCAAATCTGACAAACAGCTGATATACACAAATACAAAGTCTAGCACCAAGCCTGTGCATCTGTGCAATAACAGAAACATGCCATTGCCTTTAGATATAAAACAAACATTGTTTGCATCCCAAAATTATGAATAACGTACAGAACTAAATAAGTAGCTTATAGGACCTCCTATCGTTGCGATGCATAGTCAATAATGAAATATAAATATATAGTTACAAATAATGCATAATAGTATTAAAAACATGCAAGCATAGCCTCAATGTGTCACAGTTGTTTTGTAGGATCACAGCACAGGAAAGAAAAGCAGCTTTTTCCAAGCACAGACCTCCAACTCTCCAAAAAAACGCAATACGATTCTACAGCATCCTCTCCTCTGCCCATCATCCTGCCTCGGTCTCCCACCACACGCGTTCATTCCCGGGGGAGGAGTCTCAAAACAGCCCCGTTATACTCGTTATCCTGGGACATCCCAATTCGTTGCATTGAAGAGAAGAGCAGCAGTACATGACTTCACTTCAAAACCCATCAATTCATGCAAATCGAATGAATCCATTGATAAACGCATATACATTCAGCAGTTTCCAGCATGCACAGCGTCGAAGATCTCAGCAAGTCGACTTCATTGCGGACAGGAGAAAAGCTTTGAATCAGATCATTTGCTATACGGCAGGACGATGCTGCTGCAGTTCCGGCGGAATGCAAACACACTCGCGCAGGCTGGAAAGTGGGACGACATCACAAGAATACTAAAGTCATCTTTTAAAGTCAAAATAGCAACACCGTTGTTTCAAGCGTAGGTTAATCTGTTCTTTCTGCTATTTGTTGTTCCCTGCAGTGTTTTAGCTGTTAGACGCTCACCTTTAGTCGATGCGCATGCGCATTGCGCACACGCGACAACCTGTCATGGCTTTTACAAATGACCCTCCTACATACAGTGTGATATCGTTTTTTATGAATTAATGTATTATGGTTTTGTTAATACGTAATGACTTTTTTGTTTTTTATTTATTAGAAATCTGATCAAGTAATGTATTGCTGTTTTTTTAATATTTATTTGTTCTTATTATTATTGTTTTTAATACGTAATGTTATTTGTATAAAAGAGCAACTTAATATAGGCAAATATGGTTAATTTAAGGGTTATTTTATATATAATTATATTTCTTCTTTCGCCTATATATAGGCTATGCAATTAACAGATGCTATTATCAAGGTTACACATCAAGAGTGTGATATGAATAAAATAAAAATAGTTTATGCATTTGTGAATTTAAGAAAATGTTACTAATATAATTTAAAAATCAACAAGAAATATTATAACCTTCTATAGAATGCTAAAAGGAGAGAAAACAAGAACAACAAAAACTACACACAATAAGGAACAATTATTTAATGAATAAACTTTGAGTAGTTATACTTCATATGCCTCTGCTAAATACAATATTCTAGAGACAGAGAGAGCGAAAACACAACCCTATGATGAGTGAATTGTTCTGCATTTAACAATGGAGCAAATTTGAAACGGTTCACCAGAACTTTTAGTCTTTTTCCTAAAAGTCGCTTTAAACCGTTCGAAAAAGTTGGAAGTGTCAGCATTTGCAAAATAAGACAATAAGCATATTGATTTGTTTAGATTACAGGACGAGCGATTTGTGCAATATTGTAACAAAGCTTCTAATCAAAATTGATGTAACATCCGTCTTTTATGGAGTCTATAATTCCTACAGTAGTCTATAATTCTGTAGTCTCCGGTCCAATATCCTTCCTCAGTGGTCGGTCCCTGAATCGACTTATCCGAGTCTCCAAAAGGCCACTTTCCCTCCAGTGACCTCCGAGTGACCTGTGCAAGGGGAGGAGCCTATGTCTGAAAGGATAAAGGAAGAGGGCGGGGTCAGGCATAGGGCGAGGCTCCTCTGGCCCAAGCACCCTTTCACGGGGCACACATTCTCTCACTCTCTCTGACCTCCGCATCCTTCCTGAAGCGCGGGTTTGACGAACGCTTTCCGCTGTTACTGGAGATTCCAATGGAGTGCTTGAGGTCAAATCTGATTCCTGCAAATAGGTAACAGAAAGGTTTAATGTAAGAAAGGCAAAGCGTATGAGAAGGCCTTCTTCCAGTCCATTTATACCTGCATGGCTCCACCTTCTTCCTCTTCGTCTTCCTCTTCTTCCTCATCATCCTCTACCTGGTGATAGAGACGAAAGTGTGCAGAATGGAGCTGAAAGGAGAGTTGAGCGGCCACATCAGTCTGCTTCCGAAGGTCACGACTCAGAGCCGTAATCTTATGACTGCGCCGTTTTAGCTCCTCGAGAAATCGCCGCTCTTCGTCTCTGAGCCGAACCTGCAGCGCGCTCGCTACCGCCCCTTTTCTACGCAGCTCCGCACGCAGCTCCACCAGTGAACTCTCCTGCTCGGCCAGATGTTGCTCTGTCTCTAATAATCGTGCCTGAAGCAACGCCTCCTCCAGCTCAACATCTGTAATTAAAGTCAGTGAGTCAGTGTGTGTGTGTGTTTTGTCTTCAAGTATGGGGGAGTGAAAAAACTAACCTTCTCTGCTTGTTACTGGTGGTCTTTCGCCTAGATCACAACTCAGCTCTGCATAGAAGTGACAGTTAGCATTAGATTGCATTACAAAGCATTATTGTCCTCCAAGCCTCTCTGAAGAAACCAAATAAAGAAAATAATTAGCTTTTATTAAAGGTCCAGTTTATGAAATTGAGTGGTGAGGCACTACGGAGGCTGACACGGGACTAAGATGTCGTCATGTTTTTGCTTCTTTGCCGAAATGCGCTTTTGTAGAGCAGTTCATTCGTTTAGGGCTTAAGTAGCTCAGAGTAAAAATATCTCATTCTAAGGTCATGAAAACATACGCTTCATTAAGTAAGGTCTTTATACACCTCTGAAGACATACACTGTAAACCCAGATTTTGATTCAACTCAAACAGCTTGAGTTCATATTACTTAAATGTGTCTAATTTGTTGACATTACTAGTTAATTCTGATTAAGCTTAACTTTTTCATGTCCTTTCTTATTGTAAGTGTGTTTTTAAGTTAAGTTAAGTTAAGTTTTTGAGTTTGTACTACTGTTTCTTTACATTAATTAAGAATTCTGAGTAAACTGTACTTTTTAATGGCCTATCTTATTGTAATTATGTGTTTGAGCTCAAACAACTCAATATCATCAAGTTTTGCCTTTTACAAATAGCAACGCATTGACGTCACAACCGCCAAAATTTGAGACGGAATACACCTGTATCTAAATTGCCGTTACAGCAAGCACGTTGTTCATTCACCAAAGCTAGAAGCCTTCGGTGAATAAACCGAGTTCAGCCACAAAACGGTAAGTGGGAACCTGGCACTGGCATGCCGTTGCAGTCCCGACTGCTTGCTGATGTAACTTAGCTAGCAGTATATCACGAAAGTGAGTTCACCCCTCACATTTGTACAAATATTTTATTATATATTTTCATGGGGACAACACTATAGAAATTATACTTTGATATAACTCAAAGTATCTATCAGATATATATATATGTATATCAAAGTTTCATTTCAATAGTACTGTAGTTATTTAAAAAAAACTGAAAAATGAACTTCGCTAGTTATTAGCAGGGTAGCTATCCAGCTAACTCTGCCCCACACTCTCCTAGCTAACGAATATCTTCACTGGTAACGTTAGCTAGCGCCCGTAACGGAAATTGTATTTCGCTTCCAGACAGCTAGTGCAAGTTGAGCTGAGCCAGACACCTGAAGCAGCGATCGTTAGCTCCGCACGGAACATCTAACGTCCCGGTAAGTTGGCGCTAATACCCGCTGCCTTGTTAGCGGATTCTATTGTGTGACTACGACTGACTGAAATAAATTTAGCTTTGCTCCGACGTGTCCGGCGACCGTCTTATTTGGGTACACTTCGAGTCCGCCCGGTGTCCGGGTAACGTACTCGTTCACACAATAGACTGCTGGCCAGGCAATCTCTACATGCTTTTAAATTGATACCGAGCTAATATGTCCGCTCTGAACCATTTTACTCTGTTGCTTCCAGACAGCTAAAGTTGAGACGGTGCAGCAGCTAGCCAGAGAACTGCAAACATCCTTGTAAGTTGTTGCACACTAGCTAACATAGTTAGCTTTAATTTCTTGATTTTTTTATTTATTTATTCGTTGTTAGTTAACTACTGTCATGCCTCTTTAAGTTTTTGTTATTTAGCTAATGTTAGCTTATTTAGTTAATGTTATTCTCACACACTTTTTTGTTTTTCCATGTACAGATTTGTTATTTGTATATGTTAAATGTAAGATGCCAGTGTTCAGCAGGGCTGAGTTTTTTCTTGCCAGTCTGTCAACCAAATTTGAAGAGTAAATGTTGAGTTTTGAAGTATAACTTTTAAGATGCCAGTCTTCAGCAGGGCTGAGTTTTATCCTGCCAGTTTGTCAACCTAATTTAGAGAGGTGTAATTCAATATGATTGGAGGTAAAGAGGAAGATATTTTTTTTCTTTTCATGCCATCAGTGAGGAAATAGAATTAGGTCATGGCTTTGTTTCTTTTGTTGCTAATAAAAAAGACATGTTCAATAAAAAAATTGGATCAGTTTAATGTGTCAGTTGTATCTATGTATTTTACATGGTTTTATTGATTGAAAGACATATTTTGAGTTAGAAATAAGTTGGGGCAGTTAGAATATACAATTTAGTTGAATTGGTAATGGAGTAATGCTTACTTAACAAGCCGAGTTAAATAAATGGGTGGGGAATGATTGTTTAAACTAAGTATCTTCAGTCACTGTAACTCGGTTATTAGTACATTCAACTTAAATATTCTATTCCATTCCATTATGGGCTCAAGTACATTGAACGTAGTCCAGTTCACTTATTCAACTAATGCTTCATTACTTAAAAATTTTAAGGCAACGAGTTACCTGGATTTTTTTAAGTAAATTCTACTTATCCGGGTTTACAGTGTAGATATGTAGGCCTATATCATATTGCATTTCTGTCAATAGATCATCCAAATTATGCACTGGACTTTTAACATCACTCTTGTAATATGAAAGAAGTGAAAGACCATTGCAACGTTTCTTCAGGTTTCGTATCTCCAGGCGAAGGCCATTCAGGAGGATCCGATGTTCCTGCTTCAGGAATTCTGTATTGCGCTCAACGCTCTCCACCTGTTGGGCAAGTGTAGATCTATCCATGGAAAGCTTGAAGAGGGTTGAGGTTTACTGCACCTGTTTTATGAAAAAAATCACAAATCCTAAATGAATTGAATCCCAAATTAAGAGGTAAAACCTCAAATGTAAGATTTAAATAGAATTATATAAGAGCAAAGAACGACCAGTCTTGTCCTTCTTTTGAACAGAACCCTATATCAAACTGAATTTTGTGAAAGTGTGGTTGTGCTATCTTACCTGAAACACGTCATGTCATTTTGCAATATAAAGAAATGGCATTCATACATTTAAGTGTGTTGCCAACTATTTTTGACATATAACTGCATACAAAAATATATATAAAATGTGCTGTATATATGCACAGATGCACCCACAGAAATAATGATATAAAATCTCTTTTAAAACGTCATAATTTGAGTCTTTTCTACAACGTCAACATCTAAAGCTGAAAAAGTAAGCATTATGTCATTCATACAGCCGGGACATTATGACCCAGGAACTGCGTACTGCCGTCTGTAAACATCGCAATCATCTTTAACGCGACTCAATGATTGAAATCACATTTCCCCCCACAAAAACTCACCAATGTCAACTATTCGTATGACTTAAAACGCATTTTGCACACCGACCCCCACCAGTGTATCTTATCAACAAACGATCATCAACTTACTAAATGAGGCACAATGACCCAATAACAACTAAAATGTAAAGCTTTAACTCAGGTGGCAACGTTATTTGCCGATACTTTTACTGTAACTGCAGCTCCGTCGTTGCATCGTCTTGAAATCACTGCACTGTTTTAATATTTTACTGGGCAGCTGTTTTTCAAGGTCAACACACAACATGCCATGTCACAACATACCTCATAACGCACGGCCAGTACCAGTCAAACCGACTGAACAGATGAGCGATGCGGGACTGCGCTGTGAAGCATCGTCATTAAAGCAGTGCGTCAGGGACAGGAACGGGTTAGACATCTGCATCTGCCATGTCGTCCAAGATCTCATTCATTTATCCAATGAAGTGGACTCCTCCGGTCCTTCTGTTTTAATCTGTTTTCAGATCCGGTTTGATGTGCTCAAGGTCGACTAACAACTGTTACAAAATCCGATCTGGTCAAGTGTTTTCGGTACGAGGAGATTACGCCTATTGTGTGACGCACATAACCTCGCGAAGAAACTGTATTCGAGTTTCCGTACTTTCTGATTTCACATCGACAGTCGTTTTGCTTTCAGCACCCAGGATAGCGACACGGTGCTTCCTTGTGGTCGTATACCAAGCAAATCATCTTATTTCTTTATGAGACAGCTCTGCTGACTTCTTTGCTGATGGCGTACGTGATCAATCCTTGTTTATGTTATTTACAAAAACAAAAGCACGTTTATGCAGATATCAGTGTTGTCAATGTGATTCTGCGTCTGCACACTAAACTGCTCTGACCCCTTTAGAAGATGGATTCATCCAGGCCATCTTAAAGCCTTGGAGACTTTGTTAAGTAAAGTTTTAAATACATAATATTTTGTTTACAATACTGCAAGATTTTAGTTTATTTGATCTTATTTTGTATTTAATATTAGTTTGATATGATATGATATGATTTATTTATTTTTTATTATTTTTATTCAAGATTTTTAGTTTGTTGTGCCCTTACACATATAGAATAATTAAATAAACAAACAAAAATAAATACATTGACAGTAGATAATTCTTACACAAGTGTTTACATTATTTAATAAAAATGCTAAGAATGATCAACTATTTAGCAATGTACATAATAACCAAACAGGGCCTTATATAAAGAGGGAATTAAATAACAAAATCTATTAGCATGTCTCTAAATATTTTTATTAATTACTATGTAAATTACTATGTTTTGTGCTACTACCTTTTTATTCAGTTAATAACCGATTAACAATTTTTAACAGCGGCTAGATATTTTTGTCAGTGGTGGTATACTGATGCCCCCTAGTGGTCTGGACTACATAGAGAACCAATGCACGACACACTTTATGATTCTTCCACATTTTTACATTACTACAGGGAAAGAAGTTCTCGTCTTTAACGTCTTTAACATATTAAACACATGGAATGTCATTTTTGTAATTTAATGGATGACGAAAACAAAAGTATTTCTTTATTAAATATGTTCCAATCATATTTTATAAATACATTTTATAAAACAAGCTTCATGATATGATTCTACATGCAGTGGAACTTGTTATGCGTCTGAGCACAAAGACATTATTCACTTAAAGCTGTTGTCTCAGTCTCTGAATGTCCTGGCAGAATGCCTTTATGCTTTAATCCAGTAAACAATGGCGGATGTCCAAAGCAATAACTTCCCCTGGAGCTGATCAATCAAGTCATAGCCTTTGGTACTCTGCTGACCTTTTATTTGTTGTTTTGGCATATTTGCCTATTTAAGTATTAGTTTGGCAATTGTTTCTTTTAAAAGTCAGCATGTTATATTCAGGTCTTTGAAATTTTCTGCTTGTTGTTTTTCCTTCCTTCACCATTGTTTTCTCTGTGCTCCGTCCATGTCAATGGTTTCTGCTCCCTCAGCAGAAACATTTGTGGTAAGGTTTGCTGTTTAAATGAAAGAAAGTCAACACAACATTTTCAGTTTCATCAAAAATTCATGTGTCATGGAAGTGACAATAGAGGATGCACAACATACTTTGTAGGAATTCTGTGATTTAAAATGTACAAACCAGAAACAATAACACCCAGGTATGACTTTTTATGTACAAATGATGTATATGTGCCCATTTATGAGAAATACGGACCATTATGTGTGTGACAAGTCTGTTATGGATGTGACAAAACACCTATGGAAACTTACTGTATGTTTTAAAAACACACACACAAATGCTTCAAATACTTCACACGGATATTCGTCACATGGATATTATAAGTTAAAATCACCAAATATAGACGTATGACTTATGAGTATACATTTGGTAAAAACTTTGGTATTGTTTTATCTTAAGGTTGACATTTACATGGAATTGCCCTTCGTACTTCTGCTTTGAATTGACATTATACCTTCAAAAAGAGAACTTCAAAAAGCAGTGATTCGTCTTATAGCAGCGACACTATAATATAAAAGATTCGCCTTTTGTTTTAGTTTGATGATTGACTGTTAAATAATTCATAAAACAACATTTTGGGGACCCAAACAAACTATTCTTCTATGGCATTGCTGTGAATAACCTTTAGCAGCACATTTATTTTAAGAAAGGGCAATTTGACAAAGTACAGTATACAGTCCAGTACAGTACAAAATAATATAAATATGCCACTGTATATAAAATATGTATATTTAGACTACTGCTATAAGTGACACTCAGTGAAAATAACAAAGAAATCCTGACTTGGTGTGGTACAATAAATATTATTATAGTTTAGTATAGTATTTAGTAGTTCGTAGTAAATCGAAATTTTTTAGGTTTATTTTGTAGTCAATTATATCCTTAGGAGAGCATGTGAACTCGGCTTGCTGTGGTTCACTGAGAGAGAAAGAGAGAGAGAGAGAGAGATATCCTAACAGAATGCACAAAATACACGCATATATGGACAATGATTTATAGAAAATTTATTAAATGCATGGTTTGCTTTTGAAACTTTTTGTTTAAACTATCATTTATATCTATTTTTATATATTTACATATATTATAAACACATACATCACACTTTATTTAATGTTATTCTATCCTTTTTTTATTACTAACTATCTTTTCGTTGTTTACATACTTATGCGTAGCCCAGCTATGAATGCTTTGGCAATACGAATGTACATTTTGTCGGGGCAGTAAAGCACACTTAACTTGAACATTGAAATTGAGAGAGAGAGAGAGAGAGAGAGAGAGAGAGAGAGAGAGAGAGCGTCAGTTCATTGTAGTGTGTTGCTTGCTCAGCCGTTCTGTCTTCTGTTGTCATGCCAAAACAAATGGCATGGCTCTCCTACAACTAAATACCCTCATCGCAACCCCACTTGTTAACAGCTTTTGGATACACCATATTCTTTTTCACTAAATGTGTAGTCGACTTCATGAGCATCCGGACAATATAGGCCTAATGTCTAATAAATCTCTGAGATGATGGACTTTCTAAGAAATCCTTACCTTCATGACCACCATCACGAGAGTTTACTCCCATGACAGCAGTCTCTTGAAAATATTTTTGATTTAGAGTTTTTAAAAGATTCCCTAGGAAATTTACTCTCTTGCGGATCAATTTGTGATGTCTCAGGAGAAAGAAGGTAAGCTAACTTTTGATAAAAGGTTTTTAAGCATTTATCTGTTCTCCAAGTTTCATGACTTGAGTTTATCATTTTAGAGGCGTTCTGTCACTGACTTATTGAGGAATGTCAATTTTTTACTGATGCAATCATTTTGATTACGCGCAATTTGTGTCGTCACTTTTCACATGCGCTAGCAGGCTGCTGCAGCAGTGCACACTGCCATCGTGTGTTCATATAGACTTTGCAATCTTTTTTTCTAACTAGTGACTAGATATGCTAAAAAAAGCCACATGTACAGCAAAAACATACAAGGGTTCAGGTTTCTAAAAATATGTTTTTATAGGCAGGGACAGATTATGACTTCCAAGGGCCCCGGGGCCAGTTACCTCCAAGGGTCCCCCAGTTTTTACATTCCTTCCCTTAGCTGCGCATTCACAGTTATAGAAAGTGAAAGTTGAGATGATAATGAATGTCAAAACCGTGTTATCAAGGGCCCCTGGGCACTGGCCCCATTGGCCCGGTCAGTAATCCATCCCTGTTTATAGGCCTAAACTATATAGACTAAATTACTTTTCCCAGTGTCATGGAAAATATTAAATTAATAAATAATAATAAAGTCATGCAAAGGTCAGTGATTTGTTTGCTCTGGTGTAAAATATTAAATTGACTAGAAATTGCTTTTGAAAATCATTATCCAGTGATCATTACTGACAGGATGAACCACTGGATATCTGACATCATCAAATGTATCATTCTGTTGACTTTTGAGTCATTGTGTTAATATTCTTTTCTCCATAAAATCGTTAAACTAAACGTTATTTTATGCATGCTGTTGATTTTTAATAGGCATATTTCATGAATCTTGACTTTTCTTGTCTCAGATTTGAAGGCTGGTTTAGATGAAGAGGATGAGGTGACAGACGTAGTATGTTTGGAGTCCCACCTCAAAGATGGAGAGTAAGTTGCTCTTTTGTCTCAGACCTCTAAAAAAGTATTGTAAGGCATTTTTGGAACGAATAACGTTGCTGACCAACAACGTCAAATCTTCTGATCTAGAATGATGGAGGTGGAGGTGGGTTACCACGATGTTTTGCTGGTACGCTGTGATGGGGTTTACAGTGCCATCAGCAACCAGTGCACACACTATGGTGCTCCACTGAGCAAAGGTAACACGTCATGAATTGATTTTATCAGTGAAAATATAGGACAGCACTGAGTTACTCTCATATTTATATCCTGAAGTGCCCAAGTCATTAATTGTACGGTATATATAAAAAAAATAAAACAGGATTATATAACAATAGAGATACAAAAAGATACACAACAAAGACGTGGATCTTGTGGTTTGTAACATTACAGTGGAAACATGTGGTTCCTCTGCAGGTGTCCTGTCAGGTCACAGGGTTCGCTGTCCATGGCACGGTTCATGCTTCAATGTGAAGACTGGAGATCTGGAGGAATATCCCGGAATAGACTGTTTGCCCTGCCACAAGGCATTTTGCCCTGAATTCACACACGCACGCTCGCACACAAACACACAAACTTTAAATAGTTGATATTTTTTGTTCGAATAATGTATCTGACTCTTTCTGGACAGGTTAAAGTCGAAAACAGCAAAGTCTATGTGTCTGTTAAGAAAAAGGTAATAATTTGGATGCTTTTTGTCAGTTAGTTACAACATAATTATTATTCCATAGTTGCGATGGAAAAATATAAATAAATAAAAAATAAATAGAATGTTTTTTAAACTTTAGAATGGTGGTATATGGTTTATATTTGTCAAATTCAGGGTCAACCTAAGAGATTAAAGTGGATGGGAGCAAGAGATCAAGAGGTGTTCCACACCGTGATGCTATTAGGAGGAGGTGAGAGAGACCCTTTGGTTCTGATTTGTAATACTGTACTGTGGTGGTTTACATCCCGTTTATTTTGGCTTCTTATGTATGCAGAAATTAGAGATGCACCGGTATAAGCGGTTGAAAACAGGTTAAGATCAAAACCGATATATCCTGTCAATCAAAAGAGGACAGGAAAATGCTATGAATTTGTGCTCTGTTTGGAAAATGTCCATGTCCAAACATCACCGGTTCGATGTTGAGTATTAACAGTCATTATATGAATGAATAACATTAAGAAAGTTACAAAATATTAATTCGATCTACAATCAGTATCGGCATCAGCAGATATCTCTCTGAACTACACTTTTGGTGGAGAAATGTATTATCAGTGCAATCTTAGTAGAAAATGTTAAAGTTTGCGGACGCTGGTGTGTTTTGTTGAGCGCAGGGGCAGCTTCTTTGAGCTGTGCTGAGACGCTTCGGCAAGAAAACTACAAGGGTCAAATTATTATGGTGTCTCGAGACGATCTCCTTCCATATGACAAAACCAGACTTAGCAAGGTGAGATTAAAGATTTGTCAGTTCTGATCAGCATCAGAACGGGGAGTACAAGAATAGAGATAAGTACATACATGTATGTAAGGCATATACAGTACCAGCATTGTTTTTACATCCACACACACATTCAAAGTTGAGTGTAATCCTGATGTAGGTGATGAATGCTGAGAGCGACAGTCTCCTGATGAGAAGAATGGAGTTTTTTCAGAAGTATGATATTGACGTCTGGCTGAGAAAAGAGGTAAGAACTGAATCTTATGTTGTATTATCTCTCATATCACCAGAGTCATATTCCAAGCCTGTGTTGCCTTTTGTCTTAAGGCTTTATCAATAGACACAAACAAGAAAAAAGTGACATTTGATGACGGCTTAATGCAAAGCTATGACCAGATCCTTATTGCTACAGGTTGCAGGTAAGCCTGTAATGATATAATTAATATCATCATTATTCATATATTATGAACAATGATATGATATTAATATTTACATGATATTATTAATCGTTAGACGACAATGTGTTATTTTAAACTATTCTTGGGTAATCTGTAAATAAGGGAAACCTTTTGGGCAGTTGGGGTGCCAGAAATATACCGTAAAATGTAGCGTTTCTTTCTTGTACGTTTTCTTTTGCAATCTTTTTCTGTAATTTTACATTTTTTTACCATTTTTTTTAAAATACGTAAACAATCTTTAAAATTCTACTAAGAAACAGTACAATTCTGAGAAATTCTGTTGTGTTATTAAAAAAAATCATGGTGTACTTTTAAACATTTGTTTAATTACATTTATTTAAAAAAAAATCTATATTTGATTTTCTTTCAATTATGCCACTCCCATATCCATGTAGGCTACAATTTACAGACAGCTTAATTTCTCATCTTCAGAGCGAAATGCTTAGACTGCCCCGGTGCAGACCTGGAGAATGTGTTGATGCTGGAGACACCAGATGATGCCAGGCGCATCCACTATGCCTGTATGGGCGCCAGGATGGTCATCGTGGGCACTTCCTTTGTTGGTACATTCATACACCCATTCGTATTTCACGTTATGCCTCCTTTTGTCTTCAAATATTCACTTTCGCTGTCTTTGTTATTACTACCAATCCATTGTGTGCGACATTTGAAGGCATGGAAGTGGCAGCGTACATGATAGATATGGCCAGCAGTATCACAATCATTGGAAGCAGTGAGCTGCCCTATCAGAAGACCCTGGGCCCGGAGATAGGAAAAGTCACTATGACGGTAAACGTTCAAGGCTGAGGGCCTCACAAATTTCATAAATCCACTTAATATGGTTATATAAACACAATCATTTTCTTGCTCTGGTTTGCTTGAGATGCTGACGGAGAGAGGGGTGGCGTTCCACATGAATGACGCCATCGCGGAGGTTCAGGGCGAGAACTGCAGGGTGTGGAGTTATTTTGCCTGAGCAATGCTGTATTTTATGTTTTTTAAGTTAAATTACAGACTTCAACTGAATTTCAAATGAACTAAAATTGTGTTTTTATTCATTTAGATAATTAGTAGAACTCTATATGTTTTACAGGTTAAGGCTGTGACACTGAAGAGTGGCATTATTATTGAAGCTGATGTGTTAATAGTTGGAATTGGTATGTAGAGCTGGTAAATAATATGCATTTCAAAATTCTGTCACCAATTTTTCACCTTCATGTTTTCGAAAACGTGTAATGACTCTTTGTTCTCTGGAAAACAAAAGAAAAGAAAATATTTTGAGAAATGTCCACTCAGTGTCACCCCAAAGTCAATGGGGTCAATGTTGTTTGGTTTCCAAGGTTCTTCAAAACATATTTTTGTTTTCTGCGGAAGAAAGAAAGTTATACAGGTTTGAAATGACCAGGGTGTGTATATGATGCATTTTTGGGGTAAACAATCCATTTCAATAGTCTGAAGGTTTCGAACCATTTCCAATGCATTTCAGCTTTTCCTTCATAATGACACACGTCTCTCTTCAAAACACATCTCCCCATTAATCTTTATTCAAGGTGTAAATCCCAATTCTGAGTTTCTAAAGGGGAGTCCCATCAGCATGGACTCCAAGAACTATGTTATCGTGGATAAGGTAAGATCTGAACACTTTCCTCCCGGCAAAACTCAATTTATTCTTCAAAACTCCTGAATCATGCACCTCTCTTACAGTACATGAGGACCAATATAACAGACGTCTACTGTGCAGGAGATCTGACCTCATTTCCTCTCAAAATGGCTAAAGGACAGAGGGTGAACACTGCCCATTGGCAGACAGCACAGGCGCATGGTATTCAAGACTTTTATTGTACACATAATACGTTTTCTAGGGACTACGATTCCTCACTCTAAACATAAATGTATTTTAAAGAAAGATAAAATGTTGTATCATTTGGCAAGTACCAGTAAAATATAATATTTGCTTTATTAGGAAGGATCGCAGGCTACAACATGTTGCGCAGGGAGGTGGAGCTACACACTGTGCCATTCTATTGGACCGTCCTGCTGGGGAGAACTATTCGATATACTGGTGTGCTCTCACAGTTTCACAAGATTATATAAAATCTATATTTGTACGTGTAGATGTTGACTGTATGTATAAGCGCTGTTTATGTGCAGGGTACGGAGAGGGATACACTGAGATGGTGCTGAAAGGGAAATTTGAGAACATGAAGTTTTTGGCATTTTACCTCAAGTAAGAAACTCTAACGTATAAAACTTGCCATTGTCTGACTTCATGCATGACATATTGATGATGAACTGTTAACATCAGGCACGATGAAGTCGTGGCTGCAGCAGGAATGAATGTTGAACCTGCGGTCTCAGTGGTAGCGGAGAGGTTGGCCGAGGGACGAGTGATAACAAAGGCAGAGGCCATGTGAGTGAACCAAAAGACCTGCAACACCCATTAAACACCAATTTAAATCGAATGTTATCATTCATTCACCCTCATGTTGTTCAAAACTTGTATATGACTAGATAGATATTTAGAGAAATGTCTCTGTAGTTTTGTGTCCACACGATGGAGGTAAATTGGGGTCAATGTTGTCTGGTTACTAACATTCTTCAAAATATCTCCTTTTGTGTTCTTTTTTTGGGCGAACTATGGGATTATATGGGATAAAATAGTTATGTGTTTGAAAAGAAATAACAGTTAAAACTTTATTTTGTTATAGCTTATAGTAAGTATTGTGCATTTTACTATATACAGCTAACGTTGTTTCGAAAATTTGTATTTTATATGAGGAGCCGTGTAAATATGGATTAAATTAAACAAATCGAAAATGAAAGTTCATATACATACATATATTTACATTTTAGCGATAGACTAGTGTGTTGTACCAAACACGTTTCTATTGAGATTTTGTTTGCTTTTCTAGGTCAGATGACCTTAGCTGGTTGAAGCTCCAGCCTCTGTGACAACAGTGTGAACTTAGAATGATCTTCATTCAGCCATTCGGTCCACAGTCCATCCCATCCAATTGTGCTTTTACACAAAAGACTCAGACACGCAAATGTGTGTTTTTAAACCATTTATACACCGGTGTATTACAGTACTGTACGTCTCATCAAAAGCTTTGTACACAGAAGTCACAGAGTTTGCCATTTTTATATTCATATATTTATATTCAGAGAAGAGACTTCAACTCTCATACAACTGAGGAAGGGGAGGAAGGAGCAGAAAGTTTATTGTATTCTTCTTTGACTGTAGTTCTTGTGTAACACCTATGATATGGGCGCCAAATGAATATGAACTTTACTCACACATGCGCACGCATGCACACACACACACACACACACACACACACACATTCATTAGGAATGAGCTTTTAAAAGATTAAAAGTATCAAGATCATATTCGCTCGATGTTTAAAAATGAGCTTTTACCGAAAGGAGTAGTTCACTTCAAAATGTGTCCCCATTGACTTTCCATAGTAGGACTAAAACTTTGTATGGAAAGTCAATAGGGGTAAAAACTACTACTTTAAAGGGATAGTTCACCCCCCAAAAAAGTTGTTTAATCATTCACTCATGTCACTTCAAACCTGTATGACTTTCTATGACTGAATAAATGAGGACAGAATTTTTACTTTTGGGTGAGCTGTCCCTTTAATAAATTATTCATTACATCTCTCTGTATGCTTGATGGATGTAGGTGGCGTTGTTGGTCATCAAGTTGTGAAACGGAGCATTTGTGGAAAACCAGACAATGATTGACCAAACATTAAATCAAAGCGCTTAGAAGGATTAGATGAACACTGAGCAATGGATGCTGAATGTGATGGGGGTCACAAAAGGGAGCATATAGTGGGACAACCGTGTTACAAAAGGCCATATTACAAAGGAAACGCTGTCTCCTGTTTCATCTCTTGTTCTCTTTTTTTTTCACAACCCAGTTTCAATCCTGAATCCTCATAACTCACTTCTGCTGCCCTTATCAGCATGAATTTGTACAAGAAATATGGGTCATATATACGACAGTCCAAATCGGGAGGTGAAATGTGGGCCACGAAACGCCCAAAAGAAGCACAAGGCATTCTACCCAGACAGTATTTTCATGGGAAAACTGGAAATATCAGATTTATAAATTTTCAGGTGTAGAAAAGAAATGGAAATTCTTAGATGTCATGCTAAATTCATATACATTTTCATTGTTTAAAATTGTTCTATGAAGGCAATCTAAATAAAACCGGTCATGGAAATTCTTTGATTTCAAAAGCAGTGGGAGTTCTGTATTAAATTTATATTCTTTTTTATCTTCAGCTTGACATTTTCTAGCCATTCATATTATTTATTACAGTATTTTAGTGTTTTGTTAAATGTAATGTAAATGTTTTTTTCTCATCAGAAAGAATGTTGCAGTATTAATGACATGCAAATAGATGAACTCCAGTTTACTCGCAAATAAAATACAGGAAGTGAAAACAGGTTGAAACCATTAAACTCTCACTTATGGGCTTACATATTATTCATCACCGTTTTAGATGCAACACCGGCCTGAATTGTTTACTTGAAAGTCGTGTTTATACTAGTCAGATGATTATGCACAGCGTGTGTATCATCTGCACTTAAAGTTTTAGTAAATGTAACTTGCTTGCTCATATTATTCGGGCGTCTTTCTCACAGACATCTGTAACCTTAAGATCATTCAATAAGTTATGTTTTAATAGTTTGGATAGTTGTTGATATTTCTAACAACAATGACAATTAACTACAGATCTGTAACATTGAAATACCTTCATAAACAAACAGTTATAGTCTCACGTGACATCTATAATTCATTCGAATGAGACACTACATTTATTTTGAAAAGTTCAAGACATGACCCGCCTCTTGCTTTTTTATTATATAACCTCTGTGACGGTATTAATATAATGTTTATTGTTTAATAGACTCTTAACATTAGGCTTGGAACGTGACAAAACCTCTCATGCTTCCTCATGGCTTGTTTAATGTGTTTTTTAGGGAAATTGAGTTTTGTAGAAAAGCCTGTTTTGATTCTATATATCGCTTTCGCCGGTTGGCTTTATACACCTCCAGCCGTTGGGCCTCTGCAACAGGATCCTCGAGAACTCCTTCCCACCGCAAACTATCCTGTTCCTGATAGGTCAAGTCTGATCTGTCCTCCTCTGTTAAAACTAGGGCGACTTCTGGTAAAACTTTGGGATTTTTAGATTTGCAGCTCTTCCGTTCTTTGGCTTTGGTGTGACCTTTGCTTTGAGCATCACTCATCTCTCCGTTGGTCCAATGTTCCGTCTGAAGTTTCTCTAGAGTGTCAGATAGGTAGATGGATTTCAGTTTAATCTCCAAGCACAAAGAAACTATTAAAAGAATTATATCTCAAAATGACACATTGTTTCAAAAATGTTAACTCAGCAGTTGGTCAATAGTGGTAGTGGGGCAAAGTAACATTTTTGATTGGCCTTTGACCTGCGTCATTTCATGTTACCTGGTAGTTTTAAATGTGAAACAGGCCTATGTCAGTTCCATAAAAATGTACAATTAAAATGTTAACAAACCACTGACAAAAACTTTCTATTGTAGTGCGTATTTCGTGAACATTAGCAAAAGTTAAAATGCCTATTGTAATTATTAATGTTTAAGTCTTTAAATTATTGTTTAAATAAATGAATTTGCCTTCTTCAGCAAAAATCCCTAAACATTCTTGAATTAAAAATGAGATACCAGAACTTCAGTTCATAAAATGTCTCTTTAATATATACGTGCATTTAGTTTTATTTTGATATATTATGCATACATTCTGATTAAATTCAGTTTTTTTTGTCTTATTTTTAAAACGTCAATGTTAAAAAAATCTGCTAACTGTTGATACATGTGAACAAACTCACCTGAATTCTTAACTCCATTGCTCGATTTCTTTTTCTCTTTATTTGTGTCTTTCCTCTTCTTTTTGCTCTCTTTCACCGTGGCACTAGTCAAAGGTGGCACATGAAAACCCCTTTTAACTGAAATCTCTTCACCCATGTTTGTCGTTTGAGAAGAGCCTTTAAATCGTCGGTCTCTTAACGTGGCCTGTTTATTCAGTCTGACGCTCTCCTCATGCTGCTGTAGGCCAACTTATATACACAGACATTACATTTACATTACACACGAGAGCATTCAAACCACACATCGGATGTTTGCACAAGATAATCTACAGAAAACGCTGCTTACTAAACTTAAATCCGCATTTGTTACTTACTCGAAGACAATTGCTGTGATGTTTTGAAATCGATCTCCTTTTATTAAATAACAAAGACTTCGGAATTATAACGTTTCGCCGTGAACGAACTGCTCTACGGGTAAACTCCCAGCGTTCAATCAGACTGAAAGGCTCTTGTTAGAGCGTGATGACGCGTCTCCATGGAAACAAGACTCCTCCCATACTCCTCCCAGATCTTTTCTTCCTCTCCTTTTTAATTTTTTTATAATGCTTTTATAAAAAGAACAACAGGTATTACATATTCAAGTCACATTAACATTCGTTGCCAGAGAGAAACGAAAAAAGAAAGAAATGGAATTACATACATTTAAATGTTTTCAGAGCATTACATGTTTTCAGTGCTTTTTTGTTTGTTCCAACAAAAATTTTCCAACAAAATACAATTTGAAGTCATGAATAAAATGTGACAAATTTGGTTTACATTGAGCCCCCACATTTTCTTATGTACATGAAGTTTTCCTAATATAATAAACAAATGTATAATATGTTGTTGTTTACAGTTCAAATTTTCATTTTCTGTATAAAAAAAGCACATCAAATATACAAATTTCCCTGACACGTTGCAGTTTTCTGTTAATATCTCTTCTTCCTCTCTTTCTTTGTGACACAAAATGCATTGACGTCACTTTCCCTCGTGTTAACGTCGGGACACGCCCTGGTACACGCCCCCTGTGGCAAAACACCCAGCAGTGACGACACGTCCATACCCTCTATTTGACAAGCTTCAACATAAACATGTGGTCCGAACTTAACTTCCGGAATTTTATTTCATTATAATTCATATAAACTCAAATATTCATATAAATGAAATAATAATATAAAAGTAATGGCTGCTTAATGTCAGCAATAGGTATAACAACTTGTTGATTGCCTGAAATATATATTTAGTAATATACATTTTCGTGCAGATTCTTTTCAGGCGTGATACGACCACATATATCTTCTTTTGGCTCAGACACTGACCCTATACTTAGAACAAGGCCATCAGATAGAGTGCAGAACATGGCGCTGAGAGCCAAATTTAGCAACAGTAATAAAGGTTACAGAGGGGAACCATGAGGAAAAATGCCAGCCAGACATTTTATTGACAATTTTACACATGCCGCGAAGACATTTTCACAACAAGTGTTTTGCTCGTTCGTGTAAGCACACTGCAGGGTAACATCTGTATAACAACGTTTTCTAACCTGTAGCCTATAAAGCGCGATCCTGAAAAAAACATGTGCATTGACTTTCCATATAATCGAGAGATGATGATGCAAATGATGAAATGAATAATTTACGTTTGTATGTGTTCAGTAAAAGTAATAAAGCTGACGTAGTCATCGAAACACTCCGGTCGGTTATCGGGGGATATCTGAGCGTTCATTAATCCACCTCTCCTTGATGAACTTTATTTGCATACACGCAAAGATATTTGGAAATGTAATAAGAACTTCAGGGAGTGTTCGGAAAACTTTCACACGCACAGACGATTGGCTGTCAACGGATCGTCCCTCAGCAGGAAGCCTTTCAATTGGCTGGCGGGATATTGGCCCGCCCCCTCGCTTGCAGGTCTTGGCTTAAGATTGGTTACAGCTGAAGTCAATCACGATCTACGGAAGACAGTCGTCATAGCGAACCGTTGACGTCGCAGGTCCAGTGGCCAGCTGTTACAAATCGCGTCACTCCCTTTGCCAGCTGATCGCAGACGCCGGTAAACGCGAGAAGAGACAACGAAGGAATCGCTTTAACAGTGCGGTGAGCGTTTTATCATCAACTTTTTCGTGTTTTTGTGTCGTCGTTTGTTTAATCGGTAGCGTGCCTCCGTCGGGTTTGCGTTAAAACGGCTTTATTAGCTCCGGGGAAAGGCGAGGCAGTTCACCTACTCTACTCTCTGCGAAGCAAACGCATGACTTAGGTGGGGCGGAAAAAAACAGGAGCTTTTCGAAAACGAAGACTTTGTATCCTCGATTAAATTGAACATGCATGTTATTTGTAATGACAATATTTGATCGGATACGTTAGATGCCCGTTGTTGGTCATTACATAAGTTTCATACCATTATACCGGCCAAACTTACAGGCTATAAAAGCCTTTACTCGAGGGCGTGGAGGCTGATCTGTACATTTAAAGTGCTCAGTCAAAATGTCAGCTTTTGTATTTTCAAGAAAAGTGTAATCCGACCAAAGCAAATTCGAGACGGATTTTTCGGTACGATCACGTCGGCCCATTTTATTGCTGCATAGATGCCAACGTGTCTGCTAAACTGTGTTTCCTGATTCGGTTGGGTAAGAACATCCTTATGTAATTCATTCAGCCCTGATGAGGAAATCTCAGTCGCATTTAATCGGCATGTGACGTTAGAGTCTGTTCGAGCCAATCAAATGTTACAGAACCAGGGATTGACGTGTAAACATATGTTACAAAAGATGACTTTGTAATGTCAACACCTTAACCTTTAATCGGCAGTAAGTTTACAAGCATGATTCATATAACCTTGAAGCTATCTTAAGAAATGAGGAAAAATACATATTTTATTGTTGCAGATAACTCCTATTTGGTAATTGTAATAAAATGTGTTATTACAAGTTATAATACTATATAGACTATATATAAATGATTATGCAGCTATGAAATGCTTTCTATAGGATTTCCAAAGACGTCACTGTGCAACACATTCGATGTCTACCAAAATCCTTGGTCTGTGGGCTGAAAGATGCCTTTCTTGAAATGCATATCGTGAATCTGTCATGGTACAACAAATCAGTCATCCTAAAATAAACGTTTCAGAATACTGTAACACTATAACAGTACGGACAGCAAGAAATACCTATTTTCGATGTTCGACATTCCGTTAATACAATTGATGTGTTAGGGGGGCATGTTAATCTTATTTCTTCACCGTTGTTACCATCAACCACCTGTATTTGTACAAAGTGCTGTTACGCAGCATCTCTTTTTATAGATGATTCAAATGGGGAGGAATGTGCGCATCATACTTCCTCAGCAATAGTCATGATGCTGTCGAACATGAGACACTTGCTATTTTCTGTGTGAACTTTAAATTCAAACAACATCATAGATGAAGACACGCAGTATATTTCTGTATAGATGTCATTGCATTAAAATGTTCACCCTTTGCCCTCCCTACAGAATCTATGACAAGTCAGTACTCGGCAACGATTGATTCAGCCCCGGGCTTTACAGTGCTGTGCAATGCTTTATTTCCCCCGTCAGACGTCAGAGACCAATGGAGACATCTTCCCACCCTGCTCCTCTGCTCCAGCGCACTGGTTCAGTTCTTGTTTGCTCATAGACATCACTTTGTCAGTTAATATAAGATGTGGATGATCGTGTTGGCAGATGATGAGCAATTTAATGGTTTTGTCTACTGTGGACGCTTTGGATACAAAACGTGCCTTGGTACCATAAGACCATCTTTAGTGCTGACAATGAAGGCTAGTGTGTTAGCCATTAGCAGTAGCGTGCTGACCTTAATGTTTGACTTTTTCATTCACGCGCTGCAGCTTGCGTACACCAAGACCGGATCAATAGATCGACTGGTGACGGAGGGGAACGGGACGATTCGGTTCTTTTGGACTGACAGTGCGACGACATGATAGCAGTCTTTCATAATGCATTGTAATAACATTTAAAAAAATACTTTTAGGTTATTTGTGTGTTCGTATAATAAATATAAATCAAATCATTTGGATGTAAGTTGTATTGATGATGAGTACATGCAACACACGTGCTTAGTGCGTTTGACCCAATTAGATTAAAAAAGCACAGTGTGAATTTTGTGACCATGAATTTGAAGAATCCTATCCCTAACTGCTTTGTGAAGTTACATGCCTTCATTAGTTAAGGTGCCCATGTGGCAACAAAACATTTCAGTCTATAATACACCAGTTTATCGGGTTCTCGATTGTTCTGCGATTCACAGACGACATTATTTCTGAATCCCGTTCTTGACACGATGCACTCAAGGCCTTACCTTGTTCTCCGGCCTCCTCCCATGCCTGCTGATTCATGTGTGCGTGTCTGCGCCGGCTTACCGGATGGGGGAGGGTGGAATGAACGAGGGACGCAGAGTACTGAGAAAGAATGGTAGATGATTGCCAAACGCAGAACGGGGAGGGAGGCATGGCACGAGGTCTGAGAGGCCTGTCATAGACTTAGCATGATTCAGCAAATAGGAATTATTTCTGTAGACCCAACACGAAACACGGATGTAATTGGAGCATCCTGCAATGTGTGATGAATACATTTCTTGTGGATAAAAATGTATTGTAAAGTTTAGAGAGGTTAAACTGGTTTTGCTGCTTTCACTTTAAAAACTTGGGGTTTTCACATTAGGAAACTTCAGGGTTAAGTTGTTTAAAGCTACAGTGAGTTGCTTATATGGGCATGACTTGTTAGGAATCTGAGGAATGACCGGCATTCTGATTGGGCCCCAGTCACGAAACACGAGTCCACGATTGACGCAAATTGTCACATTCAACTCAGTGGCCATTTATGTAGGGTAATGACCAAGCAGTTTATGTGCAAAACGTTTGTAATAGCAATGTACCAAACCTTACAAATGTAACATGCTTTCTTCCAGTTGCAGTAGGAATGTGATGAAAAACAAGCTTCTGTCAGTTTAGTCATAACGCTGTTGCATTATTGGAACCTACCATGCATGTTTTTCTCTTCTAGGTATGGAGCGAATGCAGATGATTTGTGGATTTGAGTGGATATTGGCTGACCCACAGCAGTTCTTCTCTGGCAAACTTTATGACACTGTCCCGACGCTAAAGCTGCCAGCTGAAGAACTGTTGTGGTCAGCTTTGACCGTCTGGGACAGATTTTGACCGTCATCTCCGTCGAAGATATTTTTCTGATGCAGGACATCGCCTGGATTTTGATTTTCGTGTTGTTGGAGATTTGACTGTTTCAACCAAAAATTAAAAGTCTATCATTTACTCGCACTTGAGTTGTTTGAAATATATACATTTATATATATAAATAAATGTACTGGCTAAACACAAAGATATTTGAAAGAACGCTATTAACCAAACAGTTCTTGGCCACCATTGACAACCATAGTAGGAAAAGTTACTTTATACATTTCTTTATGCTGTTGGATAAATTATATTGGATTGTTATTAAGTATTTCATTAGATACGAGTGTAAGATAAACTGTTGAAAGCAATACAATGTACATGTGCTGTTACCTTTCATAATTAGAGAGTATACTTAAACATTGGTCAAATTTGAAGTGTGAAAGCATTTTTTTTGTGTCAACTTGATGGAAATAAAAATATAATACATATAACACACGTCTTTGTTACACGTCCTTTCACAGGGTTCGGGCCGGTTCCGAGCTCGGCCCCCGGACAGCATGCTTTGAATAAATCTTACCCTTGCTACCATCATTATTATCTGTATAGGCGAACTCGTGAAATGGAAAACTGACATATTACAACAAGTATTGTAAATGTCTTTCCTTTATGAGTCTTGTCTGAAGTGTCTTACCACAATAGCACACACAATGAATCAGTTACACCACATAAAGGTATATCATTTACACTCTCTTTATATAACATTTGAATTATTTGTGGTTTAGACCGTAGCATACGTGATTCATAACAAATGAAAAGCTATCTGGCTGAAAGTGTATGCAACATTATAATAATATGAAACCATTTGAATTTAGCTGGACAGCTACAATCTCATACACAGAGATCACAGACGCTGGACATTACCAATGGTATTTTAAATATTGTTGATCGTAATTCATCCTCCATTTTGTTCATTTTATGTTTTCTCTCCTTTTTTGGCAATAAAATCACTTCGAATATAAGTGTAGGTGGTCGGCGAGAGAGTTTATAACCACTGTGGCTCTGTAGTAGTGGCACAAAACTAATGCTGATACGATACAATATACGATAATATCATGTGTAGTGTTGACACGTTATCAATGAATGTAACTTTTTGAATCATAGTTATTTTCAATACTGGTGACACAAGGTGACATCCTGTCTATGACATAGCAGTAAAGACTTTTAAAAATTGAAGGCTATATATTGTATACATTACAGTATATGTGACCCTTACAGTGTTAAAGTAAGGCCCAAACATTGATCAAATAGGCTAATTTGCACCATAGATGTTTTATAGCCTATATTAAAAGTCATATAATGAATGCTTTGTTTCAACCTTTATTTATGGGACAGATAATGGATAATAGTATCCAAGAAAAGCAGCTTTCTTTAGTGTTTTCCAAACCCGAAATGTTCCTGGACATTTCTTTGTATCAGAAAACAATGCTGGAAATGTTCTGATTCAAGGAGGGGACTCTAGACATTTTGTTATATTTCAAACCATAGATAAACTACAAACAGAAAATGCTGCGTTTGATTTGAAGGCTGTTTCGTGGACAAAAGATGGAAAACCTCTGTATCTGAGGTGGAACATCACAAAAAAATTGCAGAACATTTGGAAAACGGTAATGAAACATGTGACCCTTAGGGGGCGCTAACACACTATAAAAAATGGTGATGCAAATTGGTTCTGAAGAATATATGGATATGGATCTATATAGCACTTAAAGTGGTTCCCCTATGAATACGAGCCAAGAAACACTTTTAAGGCTATATAGCACCATTTTTTAGAGTGTAGATAATAGGTTGGACAACACGGTTTAAAACATTTACTATGATGGCAATAACCTGAATGAGTTAAAGACAGGAAAAATAATAAATAATACCCTTTTTTTAAATTATAAATGTGAGGATGAGTTGTCAATGTGTTATATGCATATCATATAAGTTAATAAAATATGTTTTCTTCTCGTACGAAAATCAAGTATTTCTCACAGAAAACTATTGCATTAATACATGTTTTGCCATACACATGTTTATACCCTTTGTGTGTATTGGAACAAAACCAAAAAAAGGAGGAAAAAAAAAAAATTTGACATAATGTACCACAAAACTCCAAAAATGACCTGGACAAAATAGTTGGCACCCTTCCAAAATTGTGGATAAATAAGATTGTTTCATGCATGTGACGCTCCTTTAAACTCACCTGGGGCAAGTAACAGGTGTGGGCAATATAAAAATCACACCTGAAAGCAGATAAAAAGAAGAGAAGTTGACTTATTCTTTGCATTGTGTGTCTGTGTGTGCCACACTAAGGATGGACAACAGAAAGAGGAAAAGAGAACTGTCTGAGGACTTGAGAACCAAAATTGAGGAAAAATATCAACAATCTCAAGGTTACAAGTCCATTTCCAGTGATCTAGATGTTCCTTTGTCCACTGTGCGCAACATTTTCAAAAAGTTTGCAACCCATGGCACTGTAGCTAATCTCCCTGGACGACGACGAAAGAGAAAAATTGATAAAAGGTTGCAACGCAGGATAGTCCGGATGGTGGATAAGCAGCCCCAAACAAGTTCCAAAGAAATTCAAGCTGTCCTGCAGGCTCAGGTTGCATCAGTGTCAGCGCGAACTATCCGTCGACATTTAAATGAAATGCTGGCAGGAGACTCAGGAGGACCCCACTGCTGACACGGAGACATAAAAAAGCAAGACTACAGTTTGCCAAAATGTACTTGAGTAAGCCAAAATCCTTCTGGGAAAACGCCTTGTGGACAGATGAGACCAAAATAGAGCTTTTTGGTAAAGCACATCATTCTACTGTTTACCGAAAACGGAATGAGGCCTACAAAGAAAAGAGCACATTACCTACAGTCAAATATGGTGGAGGTTCAAAGATGTTTTGGGGTTGTTTTGCTGCCTCTGGCACTGGGTGCCTTGACTGTGTGCAAGGCATAATGAAATCTGAGGATTACCAAAGGATTTTGGGTCGCAATGTAGGGCCCAGTGTCAGAAAGCTGGCTTTGCGTCCGAGATCGTGGGTCTTCCAGCAGGACAATGACCCCAAACATACTTCAAAAAGCACCCAGAAATGGATGGCAACAAAGCGCTGGAGAGTTCTGAAGTGGCCAGCAATGGGTCCAGATATAAATCCCATTGAACACCTGTGGAGAGATCTTAAAATTGCTGTTGGGAAAAGGCGCCCTTCCAATATGAGAGACCTGGAGCAGTTTGCAATGGAAGAGTGGTCCAAAATTCCGGGTGAGAGGTGTAAGAAGTTTATTGATTGTTATAGGAAGCGATTGAATTCAGTTATTTTTTCCAAAGGGTGTGCAACCAAATATTAAGTTAAGGGTGCCAATAATTTTGTCCAGGTCATTTTTTGAGTTTTTTGTGACATTATGTCAAATAAGCTTTTTTCCCCTCCTTGTTTTCGTTTTGTTCCAATACAATAAACATGTGTATAGCAAAACATGTGTTAATGCAATAGTTTTCTGTGAGAAAAACTTGATTTTCTGAACAGATTTCAGGGGTGCCAACAATTTTGGCCATGACTGTAAATGGGTGTATAAGGAGAGCCAACATATTTACTGAGATGCGTCAATTAACGCACGACCACCAATCCAAAAGAGCGTCGGCGCGCCCTGGCGATGCGCCCAATTGATTTACATAATGCTTGTCGATGAGCAGAATATATATGCTCGAGTCTCTTCTCAAGTTCAGATCCGATCAAATATTGATGAGTGGATGGATGGATGTCCAATAGCTGTTTGATCGACTGTACGAAATCCACCTCTGCGATTAATTGGATTAAATGAAAGAAATCTAACGCCGACAGAGAAAACTTCAGAAGAGTAGCCTACGTTTTATCTTACACAAAGTGATCTGTTCTGCAAGAGATGGCTGTAAATACGGATGCCCCTCGCGCGACAGGTGTCCTTGGCGAGAGCGCGGCGCTTCGGTCTGATTTGGGAGACATGGAGAAACTTCTTGACCTCTCGACCAACGATCTGAAGGGAGAATTGAACAAGTCTGATACTTTCAGCGTTAAGTCTCTGAATGAAAAGACATCGGAAAACGGCGCTTCGGTACCCCAGTCTCCATGTCGGGTCGATTTCAGCCGCACCTCGTCGCCGACACCCGGAGAGCGCGAGCCGTGTAGCTTCATCTGGGTGGCCGTGATATCATGCTTCTGTCCTGCGGTTCCCATGAACGTGTTTGCGCTTTATTTTGCACACATGGTTTGTACTGTCACCGAAGTTAAACTTTTTGTTAGAGATCAAATTGAGTAATCATTATTTAGGGCTGTATATCTGTATATGCGTCGTGTGTTTTAATGCATTCATATTCATTGCATTTCTTTATCAATGCTCGCTTTTAGGCACGCTCCATGATACGGTCAAAAGATTATGATGGTGGCAGAAGAATTGGACGTCTGTCTTTGTTGCTTAGCCTCGTTTCCATTATTGTGGGTACGGCTATTTTCCTCTACGTGGCGATGACAGGTAACATCTCTCTCTGCACACACACTGAAGCTTAGAAACGTTTAGTTTTAATATTACTATCAATACTGTGATCAAAATTGTTATATTAGTACTATAAAAATTTCTTTCTCTCTAGAAATTTGAGAAGCTGTTGTACAGTCGTGGATATTCTACAGAAGCTGTAACCAAAGCATGAATGTAAACATGTAGCCTATAAGAGATGAAATATAGGCTGAATATCATTCATTTAAAACTAAACCAAACTAAAATGCAACAAATAAAATATATCAGGTTCCCTAAAAGTTTGTTGCCAAGTCTTGGTATTCCTTCGTGTTGTCTTGTCAAATCTCTTTCTTACAAATTTTGCCTTAACCAAAAATAATAAGCAAATCTAACTTTGCACAAAACTCGTATTTATTTTGCTTATTTGTATTCATTTAAATACAACCATTTTAAATATATTGAAAATAAAATAAAATGTTGTAATCTAATACAAGCACTGTTGTAAAAATGCCATTCTTTTGCTCTTAGTTGTAAATCACAATATTTATCTCTGCATTTTCAATATAGCCGACTGATGTCTTGCATGTAGCAATTAATTGTATGAATGAGACTTTCATACAAGACTTTGAGAATGTTCTTTATTTTCTTTGTGTGATTGCAATAGCCTTTTGTATAACCATTCATACAGCCATAAACATATATACAATCTGTTGTAACATCAATACACCGACCGATGAGAGATGTAATGTCTCCAAGATTTAACAAAGGTATAGTGAGATATTTTACAGTTGCATTGAAGCTGAGCAACGGCCATGTTCAAGTTTTATTTCAGCATGACAAAAAGCACATGCATGTTTGAAAATCTCAACTGCGAATTTGTCTTATGCTGATATGGTGCCATATTTTGTGCATGTTATGAATTAAACAAAGCAACTATATTTTCTAGTGTTGAATGTTTTGTGTGTTACATTAGCATAAAACGTTTAAAATTGCGTTTGTTGGACTGAAAAATTTGGCCATTTTTGTACACAGACTGTTTTCTTCGGTGTTGATGTATATGGTAACAATAAAATGCGGTTATTTTACTTTGGAAAAAAGCTATTCTGCAGTCAATCACTTATTCAGGCTCAAAAAAACTAGCGCAAGAGTTAAAACACAAAAAAACCCACAGAGGTCTGGTAACTGATACCCTTGCCATTAAGTGCATTCTTTTCATCTTTGCATTTAGTCATTATCGCCCTCAAATGGAAGCGACTGGCCAAATCTGCCATTTGTGCTTTAAAGCAACCATGTCTATACGATAGTCCTAAGGACACACCTTAAAAGAGGAAACCACTTTTTAGCGTTAAGTGTTTATCAATGCTCGAAATCAATAAGATCTTTGTGTGGTGGAGATCGTGTATTAATAAAGACATTTGTAGTGAGTACTGGTTCTCCGAAACAACAGAATTTATGTTTTTTTTTATCCTTTTCAAAACCACGTCCAGCTTCCCTAATAGCTGAGAGTTCAGCTGGGGATCGTAAGAATGATAAAAGCATTCTGGTGGTAAATGGGTTTGACGACGCAATATATTGTCTGATCCCAATATCACAGTTCAACATGCATTTACCAATAATAACAATGAGAAGTTGCACCCTTGGGGTTATTCCAGAAAGCAGGGTTAACTTACGTCGGCTAAACCCTGAACTCTGGGTTGAATTACCCAAACCTTGCTTACTTGGGATATGTCAGTTCCAGAACACGTTTTGAAGGGGGTTTTTTGCTCAAAAGATTTTAATCTGCATGGGTGTATAAAGTGCAAAGTTAATTTAATTTATACGTTTCTAAAACTAAACGCTATTAAATATATTTAGGGTACTATATATATTAGTATTTTAATACGAAGATATTTCAAATAAATATTCTTCATCTCTATTAGATTTGTGAGATGTTGATCTTTATAATAAAGCCTTGGAAACCTGCCAGCCTGGGAATCGAGCTTGCAACATTTAAGTTTTAAGTCTGGCTCTCTAACCATTAAGCCAAAACTATCCTTGAACCGACACATCAAATATTGCCAAATAACTGGACAAGAGTAATGATATGCAATTGCTTCTTTGGTAAACCCAGAGTTACTTTCCATCTCCACCTTTAAAAGCGCAAGCGGTGTACCTCGTTCATTCATTCAGTCATTCTTTGCACACATTAGGATCACTCAGAGACCATCTAAGTGACTAAAATGTGCTTTTATATAGGATCCTGTATGTGAAGAGGCTTCATTAATCATAGGGACATACTTTAATATCAAGAGTTATTCCTGTTTGAATAATGTCCTAAACATACTTCAAAGGGAATGTTGTAATGGTTTCAATGGAAACAATTAAGATTTCTAAAATGTTTTTTTATGGTTTTGTTTCAGCAGGGTAACTATACCCATACTGTGCTTCACACTACTGACGATATTGAGCTGAAGCTTGACTAAATTAGTCAATTTTTACTAAAATCGTAATCGAAATGTCTGTCCAAAGAAACTCACATTTACATGTGCGATTTTGGGAAATAACTCATATCAGCAGTTTTGAAACCAAAAACTCAGTTTCGCATCTTAGTGTAAATCAACTCCAAGTTCACACTTTAACTCGGTTTTGGTTGAACCTCCTTATTGAAACGGGCCCTGCTTTCTGTGGCCTGTATCACGAAGAGAGGTGAACAAACACAGAGTTGCAGAGTAAGTTTGGAGTTGACAAAACCAACCTGGTTCAGCTGTAACACAACGCTTGGAATAAAGCTCGGTTCTCTGTCAACTCAGGTTTGATCCAAAGTTTGTGGCCAATCACACGGAACATGGAAAGTGTCATCAGTTCGATTGCCTTCTCGCGAGTATCAGCGCATTTCACTTTTCTGTTGAAGATGAAGAGATCATTATTCCTGCCTGTGTTTCAATTCATTTTTCATAAACTCTGCATCAGTGAAAGCTTGAGAAGGCATACAGACTATATCAATACAGAATTAACTGAACTTAAATTGTATAGGTTTACAATAAAAAGATCAAAAGATAATATTTATTCTATATACTTCAACTTTAATATATAGAGCATTTTAAAGTAATGGTTTTATGCGATTATAGTTACACTAATTTAACTGCCACGTTTGATATAATTTATCAATATTAATTATCAACTCAATTATATGAACAGGTTTTAAATGATAATCAAATATACAAAATAAATAAACTTTAGCGATAAGATGTTAGAGAAAATCTTTTGCTTCAAATTGTTTTTAATTTGGAGCGACACACATATGGAGAGGCTTTACTGCGTCAGATATACCTCACTTTTCGCCGAGCTGATTGGTCCAGCTTTGGTTAGCGATCTCTAACCCAGAATAAAACCTGCTCCGGAGTTAGCCGTGTAGCACAAGTCACCATGGCAACGAAACCTGCTCAAAACCAATCTGCCTTCTTGAGCCTGAAAACTGAGTATGCTCAAGCTAAACCCGAACTTAACTGGGCAAAAACCCAAACCGCCACTGGTTAGTGATGTTGGACTGCCATTAACAATTATCTCTGGCTAGGGTTTATTCCTGCCTTGCAAATGAGTTTCAATTCATATTTTTTTTTTCATAATGATCTCTTCATCTTCAACAGACAAGCACAAAGCGCTGATACTTTCAGGTGCATACGCCTCACAAACTCGGTATAAACGTTCTCTGCAAACTCAGGTTTGATCCAAAGTGTTGTTACAGCTGAACCAGGTTGGGTTTGTCAACTCAAAACCTACCGTGCAACTCTGTGTTTGTTCACCTCGCTTCGTGATACAGTTCTCTTAACAAACGTATTTTATATTTGCGAACTCTTATTTATCTCTACAAAGTAAGAGTGAATTGTTTTCTTGATCACGGTTTTGCTCACATTTCTCACCTTTTAAAAATGATTGTATAAAAATGTATATAAAAATGTAAGATTTTATATCTGAACCAAACACCAAGCTCTGGATCTTCGCAGAAAGGGTTTAAGCAGCTCTTACCAAATGAAGTTTTGAAAATCAATAGCACTTATCCATCTCAGTCGCTGCCACACAGAGTGAGAGTCCTGCAGTCGCCCAATGAACAATAACAGACCCTCAGTTTACATGTCCTACAACACACAAGCTGTTAGAATTGTGCTTTACATAGACAAACAAGTAATTGCGTTCATACAAAGTGTTGCACATCTGCATCCACTGAACACAGAGCTTTGAGCGCGAGACAGACAGAGAGGTTAGCTGGAGCTGTTGAGGTAAACCCCAGCTGTTAGGCTGCCAATTCCAGGAAACATCTAATGGACTTTCCCACTCAGAGCTTCTTCGAGGTCTCTCATTAGCTGGTGTAATTGTTCACTATGCTTTGATGTGAAGAACGGCGTGCTCTTCCTCGGTTATATGCCAATGAAAAGGGTATTATCTTAAATGCACTCCAGTCGGTTGCTAAAGATGTGGGCACTTAATAATCTTATACCTTAAATCTAACATAATTATCAGTAAAAAAAAGAAATATTAAATGTCAACTTTGATTCTTTGGATTACTCGATCATTAAAATCACACTACATCACATCTGCTAAAAAGGGTTATCCACAGCGGGCCCCTCCTAATCTTAAGAACCATTTGCCGCAACAAACAACCTTTTTTGCAACAGAAAGGTTTGTACATCGCCCTTGTGGTGTAAATATAGAAAAGATGTGGAACGCACCGGACACTCTTGTAGCCAATATGGAGATATACGCTCCTGATGGGGAGGAGAGATCGCAAGCTAACGTTGTTTATTCTGAGGGCGGAGCAATGGGGTTTGTTTGGATGTCAAAATTCAAACATCAACAGCGTTTCTCACAAATCGCTTACTGCACCTTTAACTGTATTATTCAAGTGATATTTATCATCATGTCTTGAATATAAATGCATACCAACTAAGCAAACAAAGTGCCATTTATTTCCAAATGTAACAATGAACATACAAGCTGGAGTAGAGTTCAAAGAGTTCTTGTTAGTCGGGTCATCAACTGTGCAGAAATACTTTGTTTCAACAGTCTAATCTGTGGCTCGCTCAGCGTCTCTCCACAAAGAAAGGGTCATCCTCACTCTCGCTGTCCTCCAGAAACTCGTGCCGCAAGGGTGACTTCTCAGAAGCCATGGCCTCCATACGGAGACTTTCTCGGTCACTGCGACACCAGCGGAGGCTGTCACGTATACGGCTGAACTTGGCAGAGCGGATGTGCCAGATGAAGACGGCGCAGAACAAGACGCTCAACAAACAAGCTAAAAAAGCAAATTATTTCATTACTACGGATCAGTCCACTACTGCGTGCACTTGTGAGTTTACTGTGTACCTTTTTACCTGATGCAATTACAAACACCCCCTGGCCAAGAGGACGCTTGTCTGCAGTGAAGTCGATCGCAATGGGGCTGGTGAGTCTGTCTGAGGACATGTTCACCTAAAATCATAAAGATTGGAAATGGATTGCGATTCATTGTGTGGGTATAAGCACCACCTGTTGGACAAAAGCGAGCCTCTGCAGGGCTTTATTAAAAGGCTAGTTCACCCAAAAAGAAAAATGCTTACATCATTTCTTGTGTCAAAAACACAGGGTTCCATTGCACGGACACAAAACCACAGGGACATGTCAAAATATATATGTGTCCGACAGAGGAAAGAGTCATATATAGGTTTTAAAATGACAAGAGCGTGAATAAATGACATTTTATTTTTTGGCGAACTCTCTCTAACAGGGGGGGGGGTCATAGTATGAGGAAATAAAGTTTGGTGACTTAACCTGGTGAGGTTACAAAAGAACTTATTAAAAAGAAAAAGGTTTATTTTTCACAACGCGTGTATGCATCCATGTATTTATACCTGCTGGAGCTTTTGATGATATCCGTGAGCCTGAACCATCAGCTGATGAGTTCCTGGAGCCAGTAAAGTGGTGAAATAACCCTCACTGTCTGTATGAACATTCACGGATCCATTCACCACAACAACTGCATCCGCCACCGGCCGGCCTTTACCGTCCCTCACAACACCAGTTAACCTTCTGTGAACCTTCAGAGAAGAAACGCAATTGAATTGACATTGGATCTGGAAACCGAATTTTCAAATATTTACATCTCAAAGCCAATGTGGTCAAAAAACACGTGCTGATGTAGCCTAAAAATGTGTCCACCTCCAACAGCATGCGGAAGAGAGGCTTCCTGTTCTCCATCCACAGCGAGAAGAGTTGAGATTCAGGTGGGAACATACAACAGCCCGTGTACACTGTGATCTCAGGACAAACACCCACATCCAAACTGAAGTCCTGAGAGAGCATCATTTGTCTTAAAGATACAGACCATCCAAAAATTGGTCTTAACCAACACATCATTGCAAACTTAAATTCGCTCTACCTTCATACTGCCTGTGTGAGCGTTAAACTCCGCCCCCTGCATGACACCTCCCTGGATTTCATCTGTTGAGTTATATTATCCACAACACGACACACATATTAAAGAATACAAACTACTTCAAAACTTTTGAGGAAATGCATGTGAATGTTTTTCAATAGTACCTGGGACTCCTGCACACACCACATCACCCAAGTGCATCAAAGGATGACTGTTTGCATACAAGGAGGCCAAATATCTCAACGTCTCTTCATTTTGAGCTTTAAAATATAACAGACTGTAAAACAGCGTTTATCTATACAGAATAGCATCTAATATGCTGTTGTTTTTTTACCATGTTGATTGGGTCTGTCATAAGGATACGTGGCCAACAGAAATCCTCCTTCCAGCACAACAGAGAGAGAAAAACCACCCCCGTTGATCAGATTCATCACTGCACGGGTCTCTGGCTGGGCGGACATGTTGCCTAAGCACACACAAAGGATATGAAATCGATCAGGGTATGCCCGGATGCTTGTAAACTAGTTATAAATGACTTGACTGACCATAGATGAAGTCGGTGTCCAGATCTGTGGCGTGAGCATTGGTGACACCCATGTCGAAGGAACACTGACCCTCCTGCGCCTGCTCTCGCCCGTCAGGGTTCACACACGGGAGAATGAGTATCCTGGTCTTGTCAATCAGCTAGAGAAAAGAAACCAAGATTCATTTTATTATTGAGAGACACACTAAATGCATTAGAGCGAGGAAATGGTTCGACTGAAACTGGTTTTGGTTGCCTGCCTTGGTGATGGTGGGATTTCTGCCATAGTTGAGGCAAAGAACTGAGGCGAATTCGAGCAGCAACTCGGGGCCAGCCGCCGCGTCACCATGGACACCGGCAACAAAACGGATCTTGGGCTCAGCAGGTTGAGGCATATCCAGATTGCCAGAGATCTCCAGGGCCCAGATGGTCCTAAACTCAACGCTCTGGCCCAAACTGAACAAAAAGGTCATACATAAACCTCCCCACTACAGCTATAAATATGGCCTATAAAAGTTTTGAAAAAACAAACTAATTTCTGAAGCAATATTAAAATTTTTCAAGACACTTGAATTATAATAATAAACTAACTAAACCAATCTTATATAGGAACATAAAGTAAAATTATAACAAAGATTTATAATGCAGATTAAAAAACATTAAAAACAAAACTGAGATGATGTGGTTTGCCTTTTTACCAAATCATTTCGGTAAATACCTCAAGTTTAGTATTTGTCCATTTTGTACCATACACCTCATATGGAAGTTGATGGTTTAATTGAACCTAAGGCGAAATCGAAAACTAATATTGCATGAATGTGCCCCCTGGGCATCACGTTTACCCCCTACTGTATGTTGCACAAATGGCACTGAACAGGATATTACACCCGGGTTTTGTGACTTTGAAACACGTCATGATAACGTATCTTGAGAATGATTTACCTGTACAGACGTGTGATGCGTGGGAAGCTAAACGCAAGCCCTCTGAGGAACTCCGCATGTTCTCTGTAGTTGCGATATTCCAGGGTCTGAGCCGGTAAAAGGCTACGAACGAATTCTTCTAACTGACCAGCGGTCAAAAGCCCCTCCACAAGTTTCTCAAACTCCTTCTGTTGTTCTTGTGCAAAGGACTGCTGTGAATTGTCCCATGTCAGCTTGAAGTCCACCTGCTCCACTCGAGTCTCCAGCAGCCGGACGGACGCTGACATTGTTGTGTACCTGAGAAACAATAGAGGAAATGTGACTGCTGTGCAACTAATCATAAAACATGTGAGAATTACGCAAAAATCTCTTCGCTCCTTTGTATCTCACCCTGGAGCAGACGCAATGATATGATAAGAACCAGGAGCGAGGGGTCTCCAGTACTGTCCCGTACTGCTGGTGTGAACCTGGTGTCTGGACTCTTCCACCATGACTGTGGCATTAGCGATGCCCTTGCCGGTATGAGCATCAGTCACCATACCCCTCACAAACAAATGAACCTGATATGAGTCACATTGAACAAACCATGTATGTTTTAACCAGAAGTTAGAAAACACTTGTTTGTCACTGTGAGCTGCAGTTTTACATTTGATGCAAGAGGACTTTTAATTCGAATGGATTTTGATGTGTTATTCATCAGTATCAACAATACAGAAACTATAACTTTATAGCTAAATGATATAGGACTCTGCGATTCTCCGAAGTTTTAAATTATTTTTTAAACTTATTTTTATTTATGTTTATAGTATTGATATACATCTTTGTTCAAGTAGGGTACTGGCAATAACCATGATATTAAAAACAATTATACATGATATAGTATTAATACTAAAGATATGATATTATACATTTTAGCTATAATTCAACACCTACTTAAATTCTGCAAAAAAAAGCTTTTAGACATGATAACTGCATAGTGAAAATCTTATATCCTGACAGTCCTAGTTCAAGTAGGCAAGTATGCAAAATTATTGTTGGCGTCTCGTTTTGGAGCTGTAGGGGTAAACAAGCCATCTTTGAATTTAATTTTGTAGAAAAAAAACAATTTTAAAGGTTATTTAACCAATTAAATAACTTTAACATTAAATATTTTTAAAATTCGCCTCGCAAATCACCTGACATTGTTCACACAGCGATACTTTAATCTATTGACACTAGCAGAAATGCTCATTTTTTAGGTTTATTTTCATATTTTAAATTACTCGCCCAAAAATAATTCTGTCATCTTTTACTTTAGAGTTAATCCAAATCTGTTCTCTGTTGTGATAAACACAGAGAAAGTTATTTAGAAGAATGCTTATAACCAGACCCCATTGACTGCCATCTTAGGAAAAATTGTAATGGTAGTCAAAAGTGCCCCACAACTGTTTGCATTCCTACATTTAAAATATCATCTTCAACAGAACAAAAGTAATCATCAAGTTATTTTTCCTACAGTTGAACACAAAATATGATATTTTAAAGAATGTAGGAATGCAAACAATTGTGGGGCACTTTTGACTACCATTACAATTTTTCCTAAGATGGCAGTCAATGGGGTCCAAGAACTGTTTGGTTACAAGAATTCGACCACATTTTTTCCTCTGTTCTCAACCAAACAAAGAAATGTATACAGGTTTGGAATAACTAGAGTTATTAATTCATAACAGAATTTCATTTTTGGGTGAAAGATCCCTTTATTTTTGAGTGAACTATTCCTTTAAGTTAGTCCCCTATTCGCTTTTGTTGCACAAGATGGCGGCGGTGAGCTTTTGGGACACCATAGTCAGCCAAGAAATTTCCCAAAATTAAGAGAAAGTTTGAAAATTAAGGTTGTTTTAAATTAGGTACTGTCCAGTATAAGCTACTTTAAAATGTATAAACATATTTTATGTAAAGTCAGGTGGTTGTAAACCTTTGGACTGGGTGACCAGCTTTTATTGTTATTTTGTTGAAATAACTTAAACTTTGTTGAATTTTAGAGGTTTACACCCACCTGACCCGTTTTGTTTTACCTTTTTGAGCATTAGATAATACTTGTCTCTTTTGTAATAGTTGTGTTTGAGTCTGTCAATTATTCGTGGTGTAAAACTATGAATCTCAAGCTCATACAGACGCTGGTGAACAAGGGTCAAATAAGTAAGATGCAGAAAAAACAAAGATTGTGGAGGATCTCAGAGATTTATCAGAAGGTCAATTTACAGTTCAATAACTCAGACCAAAGAAAGAAACTCTTCAACAGCCATCACAAAACTTGAAAACTGGCATAAACGGTTCAGGTAACGTCATGCAAGAGCAAGAATCAGGTGCATGTAAACTTTTGAGCGGGCTTATTTTGGTAAATTCATTATTATGCTATAACGTTGAGTATATGGAAACATCTGCTACGTGAAAACTTGTTCAGGTTTGCACCTCATTAAAACAACACTGATATTTGATACTGATATTTTCAAACTTCCTTGTACGTTTCCTAAATGTGCGACGTTTTCCAGATTCTGCATGGTGTGTGTAAACTTTTGGATACAACTGTATAATGAAAAGGTCTAAATGTGTGAAAGCATAGATGACATTACCTGCTGTATGAACTGCAGAATGGCTCTGTGATTTAGCATCCAGTATTGTGAGAGTGACTCCTCTGGTGGCAGCAGATCACAACTGAGCCCGATGTCAACAGCTAAAGTGTCCGTGTTGCTGTACGCCCAGGTCAGCATATCAGTCCCTACAAGTTAAAACATCAGTACAATTCAGAGGAATCAAAATATGCTTGACCAGGGACTTCAATATTACTGTTGACTGATCTCTCTTTATCTACTTTTCTCCTCTTAATGTTATACTCAGAACTTTGTATTACTGGGACTTACAGCCTATACTGTATTGGGAAATCAAAAACATTTTGATGAACCCTGAAAAGAGTTGTGGCTCATGGATTTCAATGAAAAGAAAATATACCAGTATCCAATTTTGAGAAAACCGCTGATGCTGATGGACCACGATGCTTGCTTGCTTTCTTCTCTCTGGTTTTCGGCACATCACAATCCTGGGGTTCTTGTAAAGCTTGAGATTGCTGGAAAAATGAAAACATAACAGTATTGAACAGGAAACCAGAATATTTTACTTTTTGAAAACATGCTTAAAAAAATGTTAGATATTCTGCATTCTGAGACACGGGGATATTCTGCTCATCATTTACTGTATGAAGTGAACTATAACATGGTCATAACTTGTGCATTTCAGCATTTGGTACACATACCGTATAATGGGCTGCAACGGATTTAAGCACGTTTTCATCAAAAGAGTCTATGGAATGAGGATACACTACTCCCCTGAAGCCTATAGACAAAAACACATCAGTTTAATTCTCTTTTGTTTTAAACACATTCAAACCTAAAAATCTACACTAAAACTTACTGTACCTCCACGTATACTTGCAGACAGCACAAAGAAGTGAGACTTGATCCAGTTCATCACAGCTTGAGTTTCTGGTTGAATAACATTGCTAGGTTTTGGGCGATCGGGGAAGTTCTTGTTCAGGTCCACACGGTGACTGTTACTGTGTCCAATAAAGCTAAGGTCTCCCGAGACCTTAACATGTTCATTTTGAGCTATGGGATCAGAAAGAAGGACGTAAAGAGAAAGCAACACTACAACAACCCATCAGATGTATCTGCTCTTACTTTTAAGTGCCAGTTCATAACCATCTGGGTTCATGGAGGGCATGATGTGAATTCTTGTGCTGTTGACAAGACGGGTGACTAAAGGATCCTTGCCATAATTGCGGCACATATATTCAATGAGATTCAGGAGAATTTCACGGCCGATAACCTCATTTCCATGCATGTTACCCACAAACATGACCTCAGGTTTACCTGGTTGAAGTAAAGAGAGGTAATTTCATATTTTAGAAATTAGGAAGAGACTTTTGTAAAAGAAAATGCTTGTTTCCTTTGACCTGATGTAATGTTCGATCAATGGAGGTATACAGGCATGCTACAGGCAGAGACACAGCACAAACACAAAGACTTTGTACAGGAACAGAATGGTGGATGCAAATCACGAAATTACCAAAATTTTGTTCATGGTCAAAACAAGTACAATTTAATATCATTGGCAGATATTTTTAAACAGAAATTTTGCTCTTTGTGTATTTTAATTTATATTTTTTATATTTATACTGTAAAAAACCAAGACAGAAATACTAAGTAATTCACTTTTCCAGTACAAATATCTAAAAATATTTAAATCATGTTTACTTGACAAGGAAAGCGACCCAAGACATTAACTTGTTTTCTGAAAGAAATGATAGATTAAAAGTAAGTGCTCAATTTAAGCAAAAACATCTGGGAGTACAGCTAATATAGAATATTTAGGCATTTGTACTGGAAAACAAGACCGAAACACTAAAGTAGAAATATTTTTGCAATCATTTATATACCTACACTGTAAGCAAAATATCTTAATTTTCCCTTTTTTTCCCAGCACAAATATCAGATATGTCAAAAGAAAATCACTTTTAAGTCTTGTTTTTTGAACAAGCAAATTCAAATATTTGCCAATGAGGAAAGAAAAACAAACTTGTAAAAAGAGACGCTGTAATAAAAGGGTAAACTTAATTTCAGGTTTATTTAACCAAGCCAACTGACAGATACTTTAGCTTGTTTTAAAGGTCCAGTGTGTCATTTTTGGGATGATCTATTGATTGAAATGCAATATAATATACATAGCTTTGCCTTCAGAGGTTTTTAAAGAGCGTGCACAACGAAGCGTTGTGTTTTTATTTCCTCAGAATTGACTATTTCTATCTACGTACACCGTGGGTTGCATGTAATTCGCCATGTTCTGTCAGCCGTTCCGTGGTTTCGTAAGGGAGGGGCGGAGTGAGAAAGTTGGTTGCAATTCGCTCTGTGTTAGTTTATAATAATTTATAGGAATATTTTGTTGTATATTAATTGTATTAAAAGAAATTAAACCTCCTCAACAGTTATTGATTCTTTGCGGAGATCTACCTGAAGTTAAGTTTGGGCCACATTACATTTGTTATGTTGTTGCTGCAGAAATAGTCTGGAGAAAACGTGTATTGATTTACAAACTTTCAGATATTTGTACTGCAAAACAAGACAGAAATACCAAGCAAGAGTATTATCGAATCAAAAACGGTTTAAATGTACCTTGCCGATTAACGCCAGGATTGGTGGATATCTCCATCACATAAAGATTCCTGCCCTGCACTGATCTGCCGGCGGAGTACAGGTACGTGATGGACGGATGGACAGCAGTGAACAGCTGTAGCACCATCTCCATTTCATCATTACTATGATATCGAAAGTCCAAGGACTGGATGGGAGACTTCAGGATAGAAGGACCAGGAGGGTTGAGAACCTGATTGGTTATGGTGGGTTCTTCGGTGGGTTCTTCGGTGAGGACATAGTCTGACACGAGAATCTCCTCTACGAGCTCGTCAAGAGTAAAGTTCAGCACCGTTGCTTTGCTTTTGATCACAAGCACGTTCTTCACCATATTCGGAAGGTACCTGTGACACAAAAAACCTTTTAAAAACCTTGTTTTATATTGACATTGTTAGTTATATGTATAATCACCCAGCAGAACTAGCAGTGATGTTGTATATTCCAGGCAGCAGCAAGCGGTAATAGTCACCAAACGTCCAGGTTGTGACGTTGTGATCAATTCCAGAAACAGTGATTGTTGCATCTGGGAGAGCAAGGCCTGATGTGGTCATAACAAAACCTCTCACACCTATATGAGCCTTAAACAGAATAAAAACAAAAGTAAATAAAATCAAATCTCACAATTAATGGGACCACACAATTCATTTCATGGGTCAAGTCATCTCACTTTCTGCAAGTAGCGAAGAAGTGCTTTTCTGTTGTTGGCCCACTCTATGTAAAGTTGAGATGCTGGCGGATACTTGCAGCAACTCAATTCAAAAGTCACTTCAAAACAGTTCCCTTTCAGGTAGTTGTAATCCTGCATTCCACCTGAGCGCAGGACACCAAACAGTAGCTCACAGAAACGTCACATTAGGAAACGGTTTCAGTAAAATGTCAGAGTTAGCTTACCTTGCACATCATACCACTCTGCCCCATTGGTGATTCCATCTATAAACATTTGGTTTGGATCATCAGGGCATTGAGGTTCACCCATCTTCATAACGGGATGGTTCTCTGCATACGTTTGGGCTAGATGGCGAAACAGTGCGTCGTCTGCCGTAGGGCTGTAAAGTCCTGAGATTTTATGAGAGCTGGTGTCATCGAAGGGGTAGCTGGCCACCACTGAGCCCCCGTGTAAACTACCAGATAGGACGAACCTAAAATAAATGAATTAAAACGAGATATGCCAGCACATCATTGGTCATTTCCATCAGAATTTTCTTTTTGAGAATTAAAGAACAGCAATTTAAATGTTCATAGAAATTATACAATAGATATTTATTACAATTATAGACTTTGTTGGTCTTTAAATGTACCAATAACCGTGATATTAAAAGCCGTGATTATCAATATTGAGGTAATTCTACACATATGATAATATTGTAAATTAAACGCCCTTTTAAGTTTCAATTTACAATGTTCACAAATTATCTTACAAACAAAATGTTTGTCTTCCTACATTTGTGTTTTAAGCATTACGTATGGCAAAATAAATAGAAACAAATACTCAATTATAAAACTCCAAATTAAATGAAAGAAAATGAAAGTTAACTAATTGATACCCTTATTCATTTCTTAAGCCAAATGATTGCAACGGATACCGTGATATAATAACGCAAAAACTTTTGGCCATGATAATCGTGTATTAAAAATCTGATATTGAGACCGTTGTCTGTACTGATATCGTATTTTGTTGGGATGTTGTGATGGAAAACCATTAAATGCTTCTGAAATAAGAACCAAAACTCATTACAAAAGGCCTTTTAATGTTAACAGTTCATAATGAAAATCATTGAAATGTCTACATATATAATTTTAGCAACAACTAAATGTATTTTAATAGGCCAATATGCATAAAGAAAATCAAAAGCAACCTACTTTTTCGCAAGAATCCACTTCATCACAGCCGCAACTTCCGGTATATCGTCAGTGGTACCGAAGGACTCAAATTGGTCTGGGAAACTTCTGTTGAGATCATAATGGTTGGCATTTTCTCGAGATTCACTGCTGCCAATACAGTCTCCCTCCTCAGCCCTCTCAAACCCGTCCGGATTCATGCTGGGCATTATGTATATATCAGTCCGATTCACCAGCTCGGTCACACGCGCATCGCGATCATATCGAGTTAACAGGTGCTCGATTAAATACACCAACATCTGCCGTGATAACGTTTCGTCCCCGTGTATGTTGCCTACGTACTTGAACCGCGGTTTCCCCGGCACATCAGCTCTCGGATCTGTCGTCACCCTCATGACCCAGAGCTCCCGTCCTTCAACGGACTGTCCGATACTCGACAGGCTACAAATATGCGCGTATTTCTGGGATAAACTGTGAAGGCGATCGGTCAAGTGAACGTAGTCGTAGTACGCGGCGTACGTTTCTGTGATCACTGCGTTATTCTTTAAACCATGCGTTTGGTGCGATGCTATTATTAAAATATGCTGCAATATGAGCAACAAAATGCACATCGTGCGTTTGGTCAGTCACGTTGTAGCCTACAAATGTTTTTTTCAATAAATGCTTAGTTGGCTTTCTGTTGCACTATCGTGTGGTTTTGTCCGACGATTAACCGCTTTGAATGAGGGACCAATAATTGCCACTTAACATAATCAGTATACAATTGGTTTGCACAGGGCAGGTTAAACCAAACCGCAGGACTATACCATTGATTTATGCCTTTGGGTAATTCGCAAATAATACGTGTGTTCAGGTGCGTTAGACCTCAATACCGCGAGAGCAGTAGGCCGGTATAATTGCGCGCGTGCGTGGTATCGCGATATGTGGGAGGAGCAAGCGGTGCTTTCTAATCACTCTCGCTGTACTTTGTTGTCGTTCGCTGATCAGTCTGCAGTCGATCACACTGTTGTCCCATCGTTGTTTTGGGACAGGAGCTGCCGGTTTTAGTTCTGTGTTTCATGTTTTTATGCCACCCGAGCGTTATGCAACAGATAACAGATATATGTTTGTAATGCAACTGCTTATTTATATTTATTTATCCGTATACACAATACTTAATGTGCACAGTGTGTTATATATTTATTTGTTATATATATGTTGTTATTTAATATTTATATATCATATAGAAGCCATGTTGTTCAGCTTTACACCTTAGTCCTACTGCGCTCAGGCCAGCCTCCACTTTGTTAATGACGGTCAAGCCAGCCCTCACGGTGGTTTTTGTGAGCGCATACATAAGACATTACGGTAAGCGTGCGGTAGGACAAATTTCAAAATAAACGCTGTTTTGCACTCTATAATTTGATAGTGTTGCTAGGGCAACGAGCAATGTTAAATGTTAAAGGGTTGATATGCAGTTTCAATATTGTTCTGGGTGATTTCTAGGCCGTTGGTAAGGTATTTTGGTGGTTACAAGAGTGTTGCTATGCAGTTTGTGTGGCTTTCTGGGTGGTTGCTAGGCCGTTCCTAAAGTGGTTGGTATTGTTATTTTTTGTTATATATACGGTTTTATCTGTATGTTCAGATCATAGTATAATATCTCAGATTGTCCATCATGCAATATCAGGACATTCTGATGTGGAGTTTTTAAATAAAAGTCCCCTGAATATCCTATTTGCAATGTTTTTTTCTATATGTTCAGATAGCTGTTAAAAGAAAACTACCTGTTTTGGGGAAATGATTTTACCTCAGAATCATAGTACAATATCTCAGATTGTCCATCATGCAATATCAGGACATTCTGATGTGGAGTTTTTAAATAAAAGTCCCCTGAATATCCTATATACACAGTTTTTTCTATATGTTCAGATAGGTGTTTAAAGAAAACTACCTGTTTTGGGGAAATGATTTCACCTCAGAATCATAGTACAATATCTCAGATTGTCCATCATGCAATATCAGGACATTCTGATGTGGAGTTTTTAAATAAAAGTCCCCTGAATATCCTATTTGCAATGTTTCTTTCTATATGATTGTCACAGAGACATCCAGAGTTCTTCAAATAACACATGGAGGAGTAAAATGCCATATAAATATTTGTTCAAGTTCTCATAAGCCAGTAAAGTGCAAGGTGCTCACAGGTGCCAAAGCATCACAAAAATAAAAATGAAAGGAAACAAGTTCAATAAACAAACATCAATCAATCAATCAATCGATACCAATCAAATTTGGTGTTTCCTTTTCCTTGTAGGGTCACATTTTAATTATGCATTTAAATATAAATAAATAACAAATACTTGCAGACCAAAAATAATTTAATGCCGTATTAGCTGCACCAAATTAAAATATTTTAAGCTTATGTCAGTTTACTTGTTTACATAATTTTTAGTGTTGGATGAGGCCAATAACTGTGCCATGTGTTCAATGGCAAAGCCAATTGGATCTGGGCCTCCCACTACACATTGGGTGAGTTTATTCACATTTTGGTCTCATTTTTTAGTCGGTCCTGGTGTATTAAAGGCTGAATATAAAGGACAAATTAATAAAATTAAATAGGTTAACTTGCAATCTGAATTTCATTGAAATTTTACCTTTCCACTCTAGATCCAATGTGACTGTTGTGACAGGTGGTTCCATGAACAGTGTCTGGGAGTGAAGAAAAAGGAATTGAAACGAGCAAGAGGACACAACTGGAATTGCAAGCTATGCTCTTAAATGTATTTTACTAAGATGCATGTATTTATCCGACTGAGGACCTCCAAATCCGAGGCCATGGTCCTCAGTCGGAAAAGGGTGGCTTGCCCACTTCAGGTTGGTGGAGAGTTCCTGCCTCAAGTGTAGGAGTTTAAGTATCTCGGGGTCTTGTTCACGAGTGAGGGAAGGATGGAACGGGAGATTGACAGACGGATCGGTGCAGCTTCTGCAGTAATACGGTCGATGTACCGGTCTGTCGTGGTGAAGAAAGAGCTAAGCCGCAAGGCGAAGCTCTCAATTTACCGGTCAATCTACGTTCCTACTCTCACCTATGGCCATGAGCTTTGGGTCAAGATCCCGGATACAGGCGGCCGAAATGAGCTTCCTCCGCAGGGTGGCTGGGCGATCCCTTAGAGATAGGGTGAGAAGCTCGGTCACCCGGGAGGAGCTCGGAGTAGAGCCGCTGCTCCTCCACATCGAGAGGGGTCAGTTGAGGTGGCTTGGCCATCTGTTCCGGATGCCTACCGGATGCCTTCCCTGGAAGGTGCTCCGGGCCCGTCCGACCGGGAGGAGACCCCTGGGAAGACCTAGGACACGCTGGTGGGACTATGTCTCCCGGCTGGCCTGGGAACGCCTCGGTGTCCCCCCGGAAGAGCTAGAGGAAGTGTCTAGGGTGAGGGATGTCTGGGCATCTCTGCTTAGACTGCTGCCCCCGCGACCTGGCCCCGGATAAGCGGAAGAAAATGGATGGATGGATGTCATATATTTATACGTTATCATAATTCATTTTAAATGACTGAAAAATCAAACCTTATCCGCCTTGTTTATTAAACATTATTTAAAATAACATGGTATGTCAATGTCTATCTATTTGATTTTGCTAGTACACATTTAAGAGTACATTTTAAGAAATTGAACATTGGACTGTCCCGAGTCAGCCTTTTGTGCTGTGTACGTGAATTAGAATTACTCTGTGGAAACAGTTTGTTTTAAATATCATTGTCACAGAGCTATCCTCTGTTCTCTGTGACCCCTTGTTAGCCCTACCAACAACACACATGAACATATACTTGGTTTTTAAAGCTTTTTATTTACCTTGAGGTATCAGCGACAGGAGTGATGGATTAACCACACATATGTTTCCTACAGTTAAACTGTTGTGTCTCAGACTGGACCTGAGCACAAACTCAGAGGACATTAAGTTTTCCCAAACTGTTAACTATCACCTGACGTCAGCAGGCATGGCGGCGGCCATCTTGAGTGAAGTAAAAGATTGGAATGGACTTTTATGGGTATCGATTGATTGATTGATGTTTGTTTATTGAACTTTCAATCCTTTCATTTTTATTTTTGTGATGCTTTGGCACCTGTGAGCACCTTGCACTTTACTGGCTTATGAGAACTTGAACAAATATTTATATGGCATTTTACGTCCTCCATGTGTTATTTGAAGAACTCTGGATGTCTCTGTGACAATCATATAGAAAGAAACATTGCAAATAGGATATTCAGGGGACTTTTATTTAAAAACTCCACATCAGAATGTCCTGATATTGCATGATGGACAATCTGAGATATTGTACTATGATTCTGAAGTGAAATAATTTTCACAAAACAGGTAGTTTTCTCTAAACACCTATCTGAAAATAAAGAAAAAACTGTGTATATATGATACTCAGGGGACTTTTATTTAAAAACTCCACATCAGAATGTCCTGATATTGCATGATGGACAATCTGAGATATTGTACTATGATTCTGAAGTGAAATAATTTTCCCAAAACAGGTAGTTTTCTCTAAACACCTATCTGAACATATAGAAAAAACTGTGTATATAGGATATTCAGGGGACTTTTATTTAAAAACTCCACATCAGAATGTCCTGATATTGCATGATGGACAATCTGAGATATTGTACTATGATTCTGAGGTAAAATCATTTCCCCAAAACAGGTAGTTTTCTCTAATCACCTATCTGAACATATAGAAAAAACTGTTTTAATAGGATATTCAGGGGACTTTTATTTAAAAACACCACATCAGAATGTCCTGATATTGCATGATGGACAATCTGAGATATTATACTATGATTCTGAAGTGAAATCATTTTCCCAAAACAGGTAATTTTCTTTTAACACCTATTTGAACATATAGAAAAAACTGTGTATATAGGATATTCAGGAGACTTTTATTTAAAAACTCCACATCAGAATGTCCTGATATTGCATGATGGACAATCTGAGATATTGTACTATGATTCTGAGGTAAAATCATTTCCCCAAAACAGGTAGTTTTCTCTAATCACCTATCTGAACATATAGAAAAAACTGTTTAAATAGGATATTCAGGGGACTTTTATTTAAAAACACCACATCAGAATGTCCTGATATTGCATGATGGACAATCTGAGATATTGTACTATGATTCTGAAGTGAAATCATTTTCCCAAAACAGGTAGTTTTCTTTTAACACCTATTTGAACATATAGAAAAAACTGTGTATATAGGATATTCAGGAGACTTTTATTTAAAAACTCCACATCAGAATGTCCTGATATTGCATGATGGACAATCTGAGATTTTGTACTATGATTCTGAGGTAAAATCATTTCCCCAAAACAGGTAGTTTTCTCTAATCACCTATCTGAACATATAGAAAAAACTGTTTAAATAGGATATTCAGGGGACTTTTATTTAAAAACACCACATCAGAATGTCCTGATATTGCATGATGGACAATCTGAGATATTGTACTATGATTCTGAGGTAAAATCATTTCCCCAAAACAGGTAGTTTTCTTTAATCACATATCTGAACATAAAGGATAAAATAAATAGAATAAAAAAACATAAGATAAAACAGTATATATAACAAAAAATAACAATACCAACCACCGGAATGCCTTAGGAACGGCCTAGCAACCATCCAGAACGCCACACAAACTGCATAGCAACACCCTTGTAATCACCAAAATACCTTAATAACGAACTAGAAATCACCCAGAAGATTATAAAAACTGCATATCAACCCTTTAACATTTAACATTGCTCGGTGCAACAGCATCACTAGCAACATCAATTGCAACCTGTAAGACACTATCAAGTGATAGAGTGCGAAACCGCTTTTATTTTGAAATTTGTCCTACCGTGCTCTTACCGCAATCTCTCATATATGCGCGCACATAAAACAACGTGAGGTCTGGCTTGACCGTCATGTTCAAAGTGCAGGCTGGCCTGACCGCAGTTTAGTACTTCGGAGGCAGCATTTCAACGTAGGAAGGCATCAAGTGCTCGTCCTAATCCAATGTTTACTTTACTTCCCGAGATACCTCCATCAGGTCGATTTTTGAAGGCAGCATAGATGTAGGCATATCCTTCAATGTCCCACAACTCTATGCGTGTGCTCACGGCGGGGGTCAGGTTCAAAAAAATTAAATGGTGGACAAGAAAGTGGCTAGCAGCACAGTTTTTTTATAAATAATAATATAATATATAAATAGTTATATTTTCTCTCTAATTTACAATTTTTGATGGCATTTCAAGCGAGAAATTAGTATTGTAGTTTTAAATCTGTTTATATCTGTTTATATTTCAAACAGAATTATGTGAAGGCATAGCCTCTTGAGACTTAAAAAACCTTTAGCCTGGTCCAGACATTTTTGTTTCAGTTTTGATTTACTGTATTCATTTTTTTATCTTACATATAAAAATAAAATCTTAATGATATGTGTCTAACATTTTTAATTGGTTATAAATATTCTGTTGGTTGTATTTTGTTCAAATATTAGTGTAGTGAAACCAGAGTTAATGGTTTCTCGGATACACGGAAGCCTGATCTGAAGTTAACTTCCGGTCTGTGTTTAGTTAAAATAAAACAATTTATTTTCTATTAATGTATATTAATTTAAATTAATATTTTATTGTATATTAATTCTTTTTAAATTAAATTAAAACTACTCAACAGTTATTGATTTTTTTGCAGGTCTACTGGAAGTTAGGTTTAGGCCACATAACGTTAATGTTGTTGCTGCTGAAACCGTCTATATGATTTTTGCACCTTTTTCAATGGGTTCAAACATTATAATGTTTATACGATTTACTTTGTTTTGCTTGTTATTTAAACTTTAGAACTCATGAGGCAAAAAAGGCCCATCTGTGTGTTGACGTGACAAAATGCTATTTTGTATTTCAGGCTGTCTTCCCTGTTTTTCACATCTTCACATAAATATTTTGACACAAATGACTTATGATTATGATTTGGTTTTTAAACATTAAACACTGCATTATTGTTTGACTAATGCAAACTTGTCATATATTCTCTGTTGGAGCATGATGTCGGAAAGATCAACACACCTCAATCCATTGATATCAACTATTCTGTTTTTATGCTCTTTTTTTATTCATCACATATCATACAGATGTTGACCATGAAAACTGCAGTGACTACAATCATGATAGTGTGACGAAAGCAGAGCAACGTTCCAGGTTTCTCATCGCACCGTGTCCAGTCGCCTGTAATCACACAGACGTTCTCATCTTTTTCTTCTCGGTCCTGCTGTGAACAGTCTTTCTTGACGTCGTGAGTAAAAAAGTGCTGTTGGCTTGTTACATTGGTTTAGCACCAGTTTATCAGCAAGCCTGGTCAACAAACCATCCCGCATGGCCGGGAACGGATGGATAGAGGGAATGGAGGAAAGAGGGGATCAGAAGGAGGTAGAGGAGAGGCGGGGAGGACACAGACGGTTCCTCTCAGTGTTGGATCCTACGGATCGACTGGATCTGGGGGGTCTGAGCATGGCATCCGTACTCCCTGTAGTGCCTGTACTCGCCTCCATTGCGGTCAAACTCCATTATGTACTGGTAACCACGGTAACCGGGATACTGATAGCATATAAAGCTAGTGAAATGGGAAAAGAACACAGAGGCATGTGTGTAAGCATGGATGCCGAGTGGAGCATTGACCTCTTCGTCTTTCCAGATCTAAAGCATGCTCACTCTTTTTTCAAACCCTGATGAAAGTTGACCAAAAAGATAAAAGCCAACATAATATACAACCACATATTTGGATAACAGTGTTATGAGTCTAACTAATTGAAGAAAAGTGAGGCCTCAGAGATACTTACGCGCCACTCATGACCTTGATGGAGCTGACCTCATTGTTGCACCATCCCATACCCTGCAGGGAGGGGTAGTCATTGCACACCTCCCACTGCTTTCCAGTCATGTTCTCACAATCGAAAAGAATCATACGGGAATCTTTGTGCATCTGTTTCAGAAAAAAAGCATAAATTGAATTGAAAATGGACAATTCCTTTTCTAAATTCTGATTGGTTGATCCATGCTGGTGTAAATTGTACTGGTGTAAAATGACTTTGAACACACACAACTGTGGCATTCCATATACATTTTATATAAGTTTGACATATATATATATTAAATATATATATATATATATATATATATATATATATATATATATATATATATATAAATATATATAAATATATAAAAAATATCAAAATCTTTACTAAATATTAATTTAAATAATATTATTTTACTGAATATTGTGTCTTTTTGTCATATTTAAGTGACCACTGTTTAAAAAGATCAAAAAGACAGTCTTTCCACTGCAATGCGGATTTACTACGGCTCACTGCTTTAAGTGTATATTATATATTATTAAATTACATATGTGACCCTGGACCACAAAACCTGTCATAGCACAGGTATAGCAATAGCCAACAATTCATTGTATTGGTCAAAATGTTAAATTTTTCTTTTATGCCATGAATAATTAGGATATTAGTAAAGATCATGATCTTTGAAGACATTTAGTAAATTTTCTATCGTAGATATATCAACATTTTGGAAACACGAATTACCCACTCAAGTTTGGCATCTTTGTAAAGCTTAGAATTTCTGCTTTCGGGTTTGTCTGCTCTCCACAATGTCTTTACAGCGATAAGCTAATATAGAGCATCTTAATATACCTTTTTTCTTCTCATATCGCCTTTAAGGTGATTTTCTTAATATTTCGATTTTTTGGCACCATGAGATTCCAGATTTTCAAATAGTAATCTCAGCCAAATATTGTCCTATCCCCTAAAAAAACAGATAATGGAAAGCTTGTTTATTCAGCTTTCAGATGATGTATAAATATAAATTTCGAAAAATCGACCCCTTGATTTTGTGGTCCACAGTCACACATATATTGAAAAGTGTATTCTTTGTTTCCATATGTCTTACAGCAGAATAGACAGGGCGGAAGGACATCATCCTCTCAATGCGATAGGCATTGTTGCCACTCCAGGCCTCCCAGCAAGGATAATCTCCCTTTTCCAGGATGAACTGCTGGCCATTGAAGGAAGTGTGCTCAAAACCAACCCAGCTAGAGTTAGAAGAAGTGATTTATAGACATTAAGAGACACGAGGAGAAGAAAAGAGATTCAATCTGGCAATTAAAGATGTTGGATTTTACTCACGCGCCACACTCCACCTTCAGGGAGCGGACGGTCTCCATACCGAACTCCATGATGTTCTGGCAGCAAGCGGTGAATTCGCTACGCCTGCCCTGGAAATGCTCCTGGTCATAAACGGTGATCTGGAAAACAAACAAGCAAAACGAATTAGAGATGCTGCTTGAGGATCAGCGAACTGGAAAAATGCAACATATGTCTGCATGATTTTAAATCAACATTGATTCTAAACACAAAGATTTTTAGATATACAAATAATAATTCATGATGCATTTTGGTGTTTGACAGGTAGCCATGGGAGTTAATCTGAAGTCATTGAATAGAGTTGCAAGCTGTACCTTCCACGGTCCCATGGGCGTGGACATAGGGTTTGTCAGAGCCATTGTTTCAGGTATCTCAGCGCTGACTGACCTGGATGCAGGGAAGGTCATCAGATTAAATAAATTCACATATGTACATTTAACCTGTCCATGGACAAATAACCATCCTGAATAATCACAATAGTGCTAAACACGAGAGCCTGCTTGTCAAATGTAACGACACATGAAACGTTATTGCTGTCTGACAAGCATGAACGCCACTAAAGTGACTGGCTTACATTTACTGTCTTACAATCCTGTCTAATGCATGTCAGTCCTCCTAATGAAAGCCGTCTTCTTGAAATCCCCTTGTTGAATCTCATAAATATCTGCCATTAATGAGCCTCATCATCATTATAAACAGCATGTCTGGTTGCATCAGTGGATCTTTGTTTGATATGTCATTCTCTGCAGTAAATTGTATTCTAGTTTGTTTTATCACTATCAGGACAGGCATCACCAGACTCACCCAACAGAACGTGCTGTGTGCGTTGAAGGGAATCCACCACGCGGTCGACTGTTCAATCATACGTGGGGGTATTTATACAGACTGCCCATCAATGGGGCTCCCTGACTCGCAGACCCAGGCTGCTGTCAGCACTTTGCTTTGGAGGCCTTTTGTTTTTGACCAGAGCTGTCTTTTCTTTCCTCCTCACGCTCTTCACAATGAGCCGACCTGCACCAATGAACAGCCGTAGAGCAATCTCACATATGCACTACGTGATGAGCAGTCCACTTTGCACTATAGAAGAGGCAATGCATTGTAGACTAACATTGCATTTTTAGGTCTTATTTTAGTGAGAATTTCAGTGCCTTTTCTAAGGCGGTGAAGCTGATACTACTTAATATTTAATCGTCAGACGAATATAGCATACAGCATATGATAAAGAATGCATTTTCATCGGAGGTGGTATCTATGTAATTGGAAATTGATACGAATAGCTTCAGTTATCCAAAAAATGATAATATTCAACACAGAAAACATTTTACAGTTTGTAAAAGATCGACACAAACCCTCGTCATTCGTCTTTTTTTCAAAACAATAGCAGCACACATCGCAGTCAGCACATTGTCTGAATGTCCAAACGTGCGCACTGTGTTTATGCGTTAGGCTTTGTGTGTGTGTACTTTAAAAGTAGTTGTATGTCTGCATGTGCTTGTGTGTGAAAGGGTTTCTGCTGATGAGAGCGTTCACACCGGGATGACAAAGAGACAAGCCAGCTCAGCAGGCCCATATGAAACACTGTTCTACACACATATGCTTCCTCTTTCTGAGATCTTATGAGATATTGCATAAATGTGAGACATGAAGTCAACAAGTGGCAATTATGATACTGAACTTACTATAGGCGTAATACATTGGCTGAAGTAATAGGTAATAGGCTAATAGAGAATATCAAAGCTACAATAAACTGTTTGGAAAGACACATTTAGTGACTTAAATCATGTCATGGCAGTGCGCACGCATTCAAGGGCTCTGTGTTCATCATTATAATATCTGCAGTGGATGGTTTGAATCTGTCCTTGGATTTTATTATTAAAGTATTTAACACTCATAAAGCAATACAGGTCAAAGGGAGTTTTTTGATATGGAAAGTAGGGTATTTATTTGCACATATTCTTCAAATGTTCCAGTGTATTTGATCACAGGAGGTCACATATGCTTTTTTGTTCTTGAAATGAAATAAACGAATGACTACTTCTGACTCAAGTTGAATGTCCAGTTTTTATCTTTTTGTCTCCACTGTAATTTCTTTTGGGATTGTGCACATTTGTAACGGACATAAATTCGGATTGATAATAAAAAGAGTTTTTAGGTCTTGTGGCGTCCTCTAGTGGACTCTTCTTACAGCTAGATCTCATTTTAGTAACTCTGAATAACTGTAAGTCTGTTATTACAGCAGTGTACTGAAATGACTTAAAAAATGGGAAAAAAAATAATTGTAAATTTAATAAACAGATACATTTTTTAAATATATCATAGACCACTTCGCAACACTGTAAACACTGGTCCAGAAAAACTTCTCATCTTTATTTATTTTATTTTTTGAATCTTACATACAATGCCGTTTAACATTTTGATTTGATTATAACTGTTTTGTTGGTTGTTTTTTTGTTCAAACCTTCGGGGTGTTTTAAAAAACCTAAACAGGAAGTTCTTCTGGTCAGCAGCATTGCTTACGTTTTACTAAGTCGTCTATAAATAATATTGAAAATATTATAAAATATGAACAGTGCAAATAAACCACTCCTTTAACACACTTAACAACTGTATAAAGAACAACAGAAATTGTGTTTTATATATTTAATGATACGTTTTGTTTGCTGCACCAACTTGGACGGTCCCACGCGACAAATAGGGGAGAAGGCTAAGTATCTTTACCAAATATCACACTTTATACTAGAATGCTCAAAACTGAGTTTACACCAATTGATTTCCAAAATAACACATTTTACTGTCCTCAAAACAGTGGGTGTACCTAAGTCAAAAGATGATCGTCAAGTGGTGGCGTCGCACTAGTGCAAGTGGTGCGCGTCAAACGACCCCCTCCCCCTCTGACAAACAGTGGTACGGTCCTCGACCGAAGCGCCACAGCGATTCGGACCGAACGCGCACGCAGACATTGAGCGGAGAACAGGAGGATTTAAATACCTCTAAGCGGGCGACCTGCTCAGCCCTTCGGGTGTGGGAGGGTGACTGTTTGTGTCTTTGCTAGACCGGGGGAGCAGGGGGAGGAGGAGGAGGAACGGATAATGAGCTATTCTTGTACCAGCACAGGCAACAGCCAGGACCCATCGAGCTCTAAATCCGGCGTCGTTAATCCCGGTAGTTGCAGCGGAGGCGGAAACACCGGTAACGGTAACAACAGCCACAGCGTCCGCGGCACCACAGCGAGCTCGAACCCCGATTCAACCGAGGCCATGAAAGTCAAGAAGGGATGCAACGCGACGGATGTCGGGGTCCCTTTAACCACAGAGGAAGATCTGCTCGCGAACAAAACCATCACCCCCGAGGATGTGCTGGGATTGCAGAAGATCACTGAAAGTAAGTGCTCGAGGGTTCGGATCGCGTTCGGGATATTTCGCATTGCATCGGGTAACATGCAACGACATCGAATAGGTTGCGACGTAGGAGGCTGATTCGGGATTTATCATTATGAGTGATCACACAGATCCTCGTGTTTAGCGACGGTGGACCATCCTTGGCTGTATTGTAAATATTATAGTTCGCCAAACAAATATCCGCCAGTTACATTAAAGAGGGACTTGCTTAAGAAACAGATGGTAGAGACTGTGTGTTTATCAAGCATCAGTGTTTATTACAGCCATCAACATCTCAACCCACCGACGTCTAAACATTACAGTGCATTCATACATCGCAAACATTATAATGGATTCAGGATTGAGTTTTGTCTTCCACGCTGCTAACATTTTAGTATAAAAAAGAAATATACAGTGAGAGTTGGCAGGAATCGAGTGTAATTGACCTATTCGGATTGGTTTCCTCTTTAGATCTGTTCTGTGCAGGACTAAGCAGCATGGTTAGGTAACAGGTGGCAAAGTAAGCTCTCCTTCAAGGGTTTTAAAGGGACAGTTCACCCAAAAACATTTGTACACAGTCATGTTTTTCCAAACCTGTATGACTTTCTCTCTTCTTTAGAACAGCAACGGAGATATTTAGAAGAATGCCTGAGTCCCATTGACTTCCATTGTATGGACATTTCTCAAAATATCTTCGTTTGTGTTTCACAGGTTTGGGGATGAAAGCGAATAAATGATGACAGAATTCTATTTTTGTGTAACTTTCCCTTTAAAGGTCTTTTAAAGTCCATTGAACCTATAATAGACTTCATGTACCCTCGAAAAATGCTTCCTCAAACTCTAAAGTCTGAATCCATTTGAGAATTGTATTAAATATGCGCTCTTTTATCGTTACTTCTTCATTTGGTTGACATGAAATGGGTTGCTCTTCGCCTGCAGCTGCTGGTAAACTTATTGTTGGACATGATGTCGGGCGTGCCTAGTCATCTCCATCCTCTTTATCTCCCTCTGTTACTCATGCATACATTGTTGAGGAGTTTTACCTGCACTTCTCACCCACTCACTCATACATTTACTCTTGATAGGAATGTACCATTCGCTTGTCGGCCATCTTGATCGGTTTATGGTTCGTATGCAAGCGCATCATCCGTATTTTTTATATGCACATCGCACTTTGACTACCCACTTTGCACAAACATGCAAGATCAACTTGGTTTTGTCCTGTAGGCTTTAAAGGTGAGTTTACACACGCAGTTTCTACCAATCTCGTATAAATCTTGAGTACCTACAGAGTAGTATTGCATACTTCGTATCTTCGAAGAGTATTAAGTTTGATCAGATTTATAAAAGACAGATGCAGCTGTACGATCATTTCTGTAAAAAGATGAGCACCTGGAGGCGCGCAAGGGGGCGGAACTACAGCACGAGCACACAATACTTCATCGCATTGATTCACTGTAAGTTTGTGTTGTTTACATTATGCATGTACACACCAACAAAACACAGACATGATGTGACTCAGTTTGACTTACCATGTGCGGTCTTTTAGCGCTGGGACTACGAATTTCTTTCAAGTTATATATTGGCTATGAAATGATCCCACACAAAAATTGCCTGTCAGTCTTCACAATCCTCCTTTGTTATCCTCTTCACAAAAAGCTGTAATTTATTTTCAAAACTCAAAAGTAATTCGGAACTAAATTGTACTTTATTACACATTGTCATAAACGTTAAACACTAAATCTTACTAATCTTACAGTCTTATTAAATGGTCTAAGCACGCTTGTATTCTGATGTGTTTTGAGTGACTAATTTGATGGGTTCAGACAGTGAGTTCAGTGTTTGACATGAGTTGTTTCAACAAAATGAATCGGTTCAAATGAATCATTAAGTCGCGAATCAGACAATAACGGAAATTGATGCGCTTTTAAGCTTTCACAGCTGTTAGGACATTACAAAAGAGAAGTTTACACGGAAAACACTTCCCTGGATAGGATTTATTATTTTATGTCAGCTGCATGTGCAGAACACTTAGGGAAGAAAGGGCAATCTGTAATTCAGGTAAAAATGTTCTCCGAATGCGCCACAGGGAACATGGATTCTGTCTTCCGACCTTGCTTTTGATAAACGTGTGACGGAGAGAGAGAGTTCAGAAACCGACATTTTTGTCTTTTGAGCAGAACGATCAGAAAATGACATCAATGTTCCGTCAGAGCGTTTTAAAAGCACATGGAGCAATCCGTCCCACGATGCTTTTAAGGCTTTTCGGTCTGAAATGAAGTCAAACGCACCAAATGAAGTCAAACGCACACTTTAGTTTGGAATAGCATGTTACCTCCGCTTTAAGAAAGGTGTTTCTTATTTGAAACATCCTCCAGCCAAATTGTAACAAATTTTGCCATTTTTAATAAAAATTTTTTAATTTTCTTACAGGGCATTGGTGCATCCATAAGGGACGGTTATTCTCTCAACAAAACATGTAAATGCTAATGGCACTCTTCTTTAGTAATGTAGATTTAAAGAAATGAGGAAGCGTTTGCTTGCTGAGTAGATAAGTTTCTAATGTTTCCCAACAATAATGTCAGGTTTATATTTGATTCCAACCCACTCAACCAACATGTTCATTTGGTCAAAGCCGTTACATAATTTGCTTGTAGGATTTGACTTGATGAACTGCCCTGTTAGGCCTCGGTCGACATTTGAAAAACGGCGCACACACAAATCAACAAACCGCTTCGCTTACTTTGCTCATGACATATTTTTCCTTTGGTTGGTTTGTCGGTGTCATCACAGAGATCTAACCTCAGCTGTGTTGAATGCTCGATTGTCAGATCCTGACAGTTGTTTTGATCTGTCAGCATTTGAAGCCATTTAACTGCTCTGAGTCATTTATCTAACTTTGGTGACCAAGTGATCATTTTCATTTTATTTCTGTAATGTTATAGACCTGAACAGTCCGCTCTCCAAATTCTACCAGGTAAAAAGATTGTTTTCCTTATTGGACTGCATGATCTGAGAACAGATAAGGGTAACGCCAAAAATGCATTGCTGGGGCATATGTTGAGGTTTTACCATGGAGACTGTTTCTGTAAATTGCAGGTAAAGACCTGCCCCGGATGCAGGTGAGGGTATTCCTGAGGCGATGAAATCCGTAAGGGAAAGGATTTCTTTTAAGGGCGTTGCAACAAAGGTCTTAACCGTCACCCTTCCCTAATTGTTTAGACTGATTATCCCACTGCGTTCTGTCTTAACACAGCAATAGAGAAGTGGTTGCCATAGTTGCGCAATAAAACATACATACCTTTGACTTTAAAATACGCAAATTTAATATTACAGCTACTAAAACATTTGACAATACGTGGAGGAGAGTAAAAAGATGACACTAAAGACAATAAAGATATTATTTTAGTAAAAATGTAAAACACCATCTAAATGAGCTATGATGCATCCAATAATTGTGTGTTAGTCTCTTCTTTGAAAATGAGCGTCATACTGTCTCCACTTCAATGAACATGATATCATTCATTGTGTTTGGGACTTAAGGGAGCTGTATTGGTCCCTTAATTTTTTTTGCGATAAAAAGGACTTTGTTGCAAATTTAAGAGAATAATTTAGCAGTTAAGTTTCATTACACTCTCCGCTTTAAACAAACCAGCTAATGGAACTGGGAACTGGCCAGCAAGACGGCACAATCCACTCCAATCTCACACAAGCTCACTCGCTCTTCAGGAAGATATGTCCTTGACTCCAAAACATTTCATTTCTTCATCAGGCACGTTGATTCTTCCGAGTGTGATTCTAGTCTCTGTTAGTGATATTTCTGAGGCAAAAAAGGCATCCTGACTGAATATGACTTTGAAGAATAATGCAGTTGGAGATGTAATAGCACGTATGATTTTTCTTCATCAGAAAATAACTGCATTATTCTTCAGGAAGAAAATAATATTCGGTCAGGATGCCTTGAGGATGAGTGAAACGTGGGGAATTTTCTTTGCCTCTGAAATATCCCTTTAAGTGAACCATTAGGTTTAATTTGCAACCCGTTTCTCTTAGCGTCGGGTCGGGGCCAAACAATATACACCCAGCCATTTGTTTAAATACACACTGAAAAATCTTGTTTGACCCAACAATGGGTTAAAACCATAGTCTGTATACAAAAAAACCTCACCCGTAGGTTTCTCACGAATAATCGAAAATTATGGGGGAACCAATAACGTGGTTGGAGTCGAGGCGCCTGGTTGGCTGAAACCACTTGGCACTCAAGTGGCCATGCACCTAATCTGCTGAATTTTAAGGCTTAATATAGATTAAACGGGTGAGTTGTAAAAACATTCACCCTCCTCACAGTTGTTATGAAAGGTAAAATTAGCTATATAGACCTGAATCATTTTTGTACCAGGCTGTTAACATGTTTGTTTCCGCTGTAAAGTTGGCCATTTTAACATGGGGCTCAATGAGGTTCTGCTGTCTTTTGGAGCCAGTCGATGAATTGCAGTTTAAGTCACTTCCGTGTTGGCTTCACGGGGAGATTGGAAGATTGACCCTTGGTTAAAACAAACCAGCATTTTGAGTAGAAACAACCAAGATGGTAAGAGGGTGTACAGTGACTTTTATTTGCCTTTTATTAATGTTGCTATAAATGTCTTTCCTGACCGTCTTAAACTAAGAGATGTAAGGGTACCATTAGGCCTATTAACAAAAAAAGTCCATTCTCAGGAATCGCCAGCATGTGGTTTGGGTTTCTTGGTTTGGTGACTATTAGGTTGTTAAATGAAACTTGTGATCCTTTTTGTTTGAAGGAATAGTTCCCCAATAATTCATCTTCTGTCGTCATTCTGTTCCAAACCTTTATGATGTTCTTTCCTCTGAACTGCTCTCTATCATAAAGTGAAAGTTGATGGAGACCAAGGGTTGTCTTTCAAACTCCAAAAAGTGCTATGTAAGTCCATTATATTCCAGGGCCATATGATACTGTAGCTTTGAAACAAACTGAAATGTGTTTTTTGGAAAATCTGGCTTGACAGACATATCATTCACTTTCATTGTGTGGAAAAGAGCTTTTTCGATATATTGCTATGAATGACTTCTTTTGTATTCCACAGAGGAATGACAAAGTAAGCTTTCAGTTTTAATGTCTGGACTTCAGAAGATCTGGAGGATGTAACTGTCACACATTTCTCATTTATGGGTTCTGAAAAAGAAAGGGGTTTCCATTATTTGTGCTGTCTGAACTTTCGTTATCCTATTGCAGCCTTAACCATTACTAGGTGAAATATTAGCCCACCCCAGGAGAGATAGTTTTGTATTGTTGACTAGACTCATATTTCAGCCTGTCGAAATCAAGTTTCTTTAGTGATACTCCGAGCCATGTAGAGAGAGAGTCGCGACAACAGAAATTCAGATTTTTCGAGCGACACGTGATTCATGGAGCCTTCAGATAGGTCCAGAAGATATGTTTTTTTTCATTCTTTATTGCTTTAATTTTTTATTTATTTGACAACTCATGTCTTGTTTTATAAGTTTTCCTCAATTGATCTTTAACCACAGCTCCATGAGTTACTAGGAGGTTTCGAGGCTCCATGAACCGCCATTGTTGTGAAAAAACGTCATAATTTTCTGGCCCTCAGATTCATTGTTGGGTAAGATACTCTGAAAAAGTAATGAATTACTAGTTACTAATTACATATTCAATAGTGTAATTAGATAACTGTACAAATTACTCGCACCAAAAGGTATTTAAACACTTATTAATAATTACCTTCTATATCCTATAGCAACCCTGATTCTTTAAGTGATTTATGGATAGACATGAAACGGCCCTTTTAATGAATTCAAATAAATAATATTAAACTACATATTTAATATGTAACAACAAAACCAGTCTTATGGGTAAATCTTTCTAAATTGAGATGTTAATCTGAAAGCTGAATAATAAAGCTTTCTACTGATGTTTGGGTTGTAAGGATATGACAATAAGTGGCTGAGATACATCCGTTTAAAACTCTGAAATCTGAGAGTGCGGAAAAAGAATCTAAATATTGAAAAAAATTCCTTTGAAGTTGTTAATCTTTGGAACTGATGATCTTTACTTAATATCCTAATGATTTTGTGCATAAAAGAAAAATAAATAAATTTGACCCATACAATGTATTGTAAAGCATAAACAATATTTGGGTCATTCTATAATTGGGGTACATGGCATGTTTTGGGGATGTATATGTAATATATATGCCATAGATAGATATAAATCTTTAAAAATAAAATTTCAAAATGACCTTTTCCCCATACCCACCACTATATTTGTGAAAAGTCTGTTTTGTTCCAAAGAGGGTTTATATAACTGTAACACAGTTCAGTGGAGGTGGGAACCGGCGGATGTCAAACAAGCTTTTAAAACATCTTTTAATATAACAAAAACAAACAATAAAAAAAACTCCCTCACTCTCGACTGCCGGCCACACAGACACACAAAAACACAACACAAAGTCCAGGCCTGGTCCTCTCTCGTCATACCCTCCTGTCGCTCCTCTCTTATGCTCCCGGAGCTCCTCCGTGAGAGATGCGAGACCGGTGCACTCACATCACCGGCCTCACGCCGTTCCCTCACAGCTCTTGTCCCTCCCTGCTCGCCACAATCACATAAAACTTTTTCATCTGCCCAATGTTGCTCATTGTATTCTGTATTTAATGCTAAATATAAATAAATTGTATAATCAGATTAGATCCAAAACATAAAAATTTTTACTCTTTTACTGTCCACTCTGTTATCCAGTAAAGGTTCAAGTAAAAGTTAGAGTGGTCAAAAAAGGTTATTCTGATATTGTCTTAATAATATAAGTATTTGTCTGACAAGTATTGATAGAATACAAGAGTCAGTTGGACTTATAAAAAACCAGGAAAGATCTCTTAGCTTGCTGAGGCTGCTATGTAAACAACAGTTTAGGTCTTCAAAGAATTGGTGTCTGGGATCAGTACAATGTTATTTCATATCACTTATTACTTCCGTTTCAAGGAATGATGCTTAAAGACACATGCACACAGAGAGAGAGAAAGAAGGGCCAGTGGCTGACATAAATTTGGTGGTTTCCTGTTGCCTTTTTCACTTTTGTTTTTTGACCACGTGTCTGTTAAACTCATTTCGTGCCAGTAGGCTGCCAAGTTTGGCGTGGAGCTTATAGTGGACAAGCCTTTTGATATTAATATAGGGCGATCCAGGGTCACATACAAACTGCCAGAGGCGCGATGGTCATGTCTATGCTGACCGTGATGCAGATTTCTTGGCTGGGCATTTGCTATGCTGAGCCTAAACCATCTGGACACGCTTGTTGTTTTGCGACCTCTATCAGGTTTCTCTCTCTGTAGCGTTCGTGCGTGTTTGTGTGCAGAGATAAGAACATGAAGTTCCTGAGGTTTTCGCCCCATGCCTATGCATCCTGTTTGTGTCAGTGTGCACAAGTGTTGCGAGACGGGGGTAAACGGTTCAAATCTTCATTCTTTCAAAATGACTAAGAGCATCTTTTGAAAAAAGTCATGTCATGATTTTAATTCAAATGTCAAAGGATTGCAAGCTAATGCTCACATGTGACAAGGCACTTAAGAACTAAAAGAATAGGTCATAAAAAACTCACTAGCTGTAATTTTCACACTGTGGATCCCTCACACAAACACGTACAGAAGCTTATGGTCTCTTGATTTGAAATGTTTTTATGATCTCAAAATGTTTTTGATCTGAAGACAAAGGCGTATGTCTGAATGATTGAAATGAAGGAAAAATTAAATAATGGCAACATATGAAGTTCTTATTTTTAGACTTCGAACAAGTAATGAGCAAAAGCAGCCAATAAGAGCACATTATTAGGTGTCTACTTGAAAGATGTTAATAAATATACATTTTGATTTGTTTTATACTTTTGTTCATTTTCTATTAATTCACATCTAAATAGAGTGGTGCAGAGATAAAGTAGGCCTATTTTTGTAGGCCAACCCACAAGTTAGCACCGCATGTTTTTGATGTTTACACTTTTGATCCATCAAGATGATGTTTACACAACATTTACTTTAAAGCTGAAATACAATCTGTAGAAGAAAAAAGATTGCATGCTATAAAAAGACAACACTAGGGTCACTCGATATCATTGTCACCACCACCAACCTCAGACAACTTTTTCGAACCTTTAAAAAAACGTGTTCATTGGTAAATAATTATTCTGTAAATTGATCGTGTGTTGCATTATTCGTAAGATACAAAACATGTAGTCGCTTTTTGCAAGTTGTTTAGCAACCGCCGTTTTTAAGATACGATAAAATAAAGCTAAAAAAACACAAGCTGATGATACTTGGTGTGTTTTATGTCATAGAATAAAACGTGAAATATTTTTTTCCGGTTACTAACCAAAATCCCGGTCTTAAAAGTTTTGCTAATGAAGCATTGTGGCCTAGTTGTGTTACAGTGCAATTATAGCAAACATCATGTGTGTATGTTGTTTCTAATGGTCAGTAAATGACTGGTGTTTCATTTCTTAATATTTAATAATTAATGCGGATTCTCCATTTCCTAAAATTTACTCTGCAAACATTACATGAGCATGAGTTCATTAGTTCTAATGGCTCTGTTTATTTAAAGTTTATTCCTCTTTTGTTTCTACAACGATATGAAAATATAGGAAAGAGAAGTAACAGAAGAGACAAAACACTTTTATGAAATAAGAAAAATCTCTGTCGCCCACCGTGTGAGATGTCCCGACCCATACATGCACACACCTGCTACTCTGAATTACCTCAGTGTTCTGGGCGATGTGCCTGAAAGAGGATTACACTCCACCACTTATAAACTGATACAAGCCTATTCCTATACACACATAGACTCATAGAGCTTTTACAAAAAGCTGGTGGTGATTCATAGCCAGATGGCGCGATGGGATGGAGAGTTCATTTAAATGATTCTTTATCTGCTGTCAGTGGCCGGCAGTAACACAATAAATGTATGCTCATTTGTAAGTCGGTTTTGATAAAAGCGTCTGTTAAATGACTAAATGTAAATGTTCATCTTAAAGTTCTTTTAATGCATGATACTGAGGAATTGCAGTATATCAGATCAAGAATCCTTGTTAGCATCAATGTACGGCACCGTGTGTCTGTGCGCAACTAAACATGTTTGACTTGTGCTGAAAAGTGGAAAATAGTATTCAGACTTCGTTTCCACATAATAGCAATGAACTTATATGAGATAATATTGGAGGCTTTGAATGTGAAAGAGTTTTGTCAGTAAAATCATTATACAAAAACAATTACAGTTTAGAGAAAAGGAATGTCCAATAGGAATTGTCCAGATTTGTCTTAAAATCCATGTTTTAGTTAGAGAGCTGTTATGTTTACGTGATGGGTCAGGCTGCTTTCTTCAGAGCACATTCATTACCCTGAACGTTATTGCTACGACTATCCACTAGATGTCACTTTTCTTTTTACAATGGGTGGATGTTGATCTTTTTTTAGAAATATCTATAGGATTTGTATTGAATCTATAATCATTGACTCGAATTGAGAGCTTGTGAATCAGAATCGAATCGAATAGGGACATCAGAATCGATACCCAGCCCTGACCCAGGGTCAGAGAGTGTTTGTTTGTGAGAGAGGCTGGTACAACATGTTTTTGTGTGGAAAGGGTCTGGTTGCGCGCTGTGTTTGGTCAGTGTTGCTGTTACATCACAGAAAAGGTACCTGGATCCTGCCTTCCCTTTAAATCTCCTGATCGCTTCCAATCCAACCCTGTGATGCTGAGGCGCCTTAAGCTGCTTAGGGCCTAATCTTGACACTGGGCTCCAAGAGAAGCACATGTACTGTGAGTTGGGTTTTGTTTGCTACAATAATGCTAGGTAGTATTACGTAGATGGCAATCTCATTCTAGTTAGAATTTGATTGGATAAAGTTTGGAGATTTCTTACAAATTTCTTTTTAACGTGTTTCCACTGCTATTGTTGTTTTCGTTATTTTAAAGCTGTATTCTACAAAGTTGGATTGTGCGATTTATTTAAGGCATTGTTCACCGATCACATGCTACAAATGTGCAGGTCACAGTTCACCAAAATCTCCATTGTAGAGATCTTGCACCCAGGCACAACAAGCTAGTTGTCATTGCTAGATCTGAGAGTCCTGGCAGGAGGCCTGATTATACACTAAGATGAATTCGATTTGCCATAGGAAGCCAGTGAAGTTGTTGAAGGATGGGACTTATGTGACAAATTGTTGTTAAATGTAAGTACTCAAGCAGCAGAGTTCTGTACCATTTGAAGACGATTGATAACTTTGACAGGTAAGCCGCATAATATGGAGTTGTAGTCATTCAGTCTGGAGGCAATAAAAGAGTGAACTACAGTTTCAGCCTCATGAAGACAGAGTGAGGGATAAATACGAGCAAGTAAATTTGAATATCATCAGCATAACTATGAAAATTAAGACCATGATGTCTGATAATTTGACCCAATGGAAGCACATAGATGAGAAATAAGAAGGGACTAAGAACCGAACCCTGTGGTACACTATGAGAGACAGTAGCAGTATGAGATCTTCATTTATCCATAGTTCTCGTTCCTTCAAACCAAACTCTGTCTATCCGATATATTTGAAGTCAGCTACTAAAGAGCACCACCAGTGATGCCGATTTCAAAGGTAGATTGTTAAGAACTTTTAGAAACGCTGTCTCAGTGCTATGAGAGGGTCGAAAACCAGATTGAAAAGACTCGTGAAGAAATGAGACTGTAGTTGTTCTACAACTGATTTCTCAGGTATTTTTGCAACAAATGCGAGGTTTGATATCGGTCTAAATTTTTCATAGTGGTGTTTCTAAGACAAGGTTTCTTAAGTATCGGAGATATGGCAGCTACTTTTAGATCCTGTGGGACATAATCAGTGGTAAGGGATCTGTTTATAATATGCGTAATGTGTTGAATATTTTTTTTGGAATAGGATCGAGTGTGCAGGAGGCAGAGTTAGATTTAGTAATCAGTTTTTTAACCACAGATGTACTAGTGTGCAAGAAATTGCTAAGAGGATGATCGACTAGGGACGAAAAGTGGCGAGTGAAGACAGATGGAGAGAAGGCTTGGTAGATGTTATCGATTTTGCTTTGAAAAAATAACATTAATTATAAAAAAAACACAGATCAATAGAGCCATTAATAGCTCTGAAACATGGTTTAACAAGTTTGTTGATCTCAGAGAACCAGGCTTTTGGTTTACACCCAGTGGCGGCGCCAGGGGGGGTCTTGGGGGGGCCCATTAGACTCCCCACCCCTTCCTGATTAAAAAATATTTGATATATATTAAAATATATATATCCGGGAAAAAGATTTAAAAATCGTTCTCTTCAAACTACGCAGAACAATAATAATTAATAATTTAATCGACATATAAAAAATATAAACATCAGAATCAATGCGACGGCTCATGAACGTTGCTGCCGCTGCGCCTTGCGTCATTGTGTTCAAGGCGCTGTCGCGAGCCCGCAAGGGGGTCATCATAATGGAATTATGCTTAGGGCACCAATTTGGCACTGGGTGTGGATATGGCAATGAAAGTTCGAGCATATTGTTTGCAAACTACAATTGATTTATTAATTAATAACAAAGTAGTTGATATGCTGTGTTATTTTATTTGTTTAGTAGCATTAATATGCAGTTATTACCCGTGTCCACTGTATTTTCTGTTGGTTTTCATGAGACCCCCCTTTAAATGACCAGGATCCCCCATTGTTCCCCCAATCAAAATTGTCTGAAGCCGCCACTGTTTACACCTAGTTTTAAAGTAGTAGGTTTTCAAGTAGTCCTGTCAAACGATTAATCACAATTAATCGTGTCCGGAAAGTTTGTGTTTACATAAAGTATGTATGTGTATTGTGCATATTAATTTTGTATTTATTAACACATACTTATACATGTGTATATATTGAAGTGAAATATTAAATATAAATATGAACAAACGTTATATATAATTTAAATTATTTTGATAAATATAAATAAATGCATCTAAATATTTCCTAATATATATATATACAGTATGTGAATGTTTTTCTGTTTATAAATATGCACAGTACACAAACATATACAGTATTATGTGAACACAAACTTCCAGATGCAATAAATCATAAACCTTTATTCTTGATGCGATTAATGGTTGGACAGCCTTACTTGCAATTGATATTGTACACATCCTGATACAGTTGATGATGAACTATTAAAATATTACTGTAAACAAAATTGTGAAATAAACCAGTAGTGTGTGATGCCGAAGGAAATAAAAAAAGAATTGTAACTAATGTCAAGTAAAAAAACATTATTCAGCCCTGAAGTCACTCTCCGCACTGTCTGGACAGGAAATCAGGAAAAACAAACAACTGTGAATATTAAGTAGCAACGACTGTGCATCTTAATAAAGAGCTCATTTGCAATTGAAATGTGGTTGTTGTGTAAGCGCTGATGAAACACACGTGATGTTTTTGTTCACATTATTGTTTGCTCTTGTATTGTACTGCTAAACTACATGCTGTAGGGTAGCCATTTGTTTCCCTTCAGACGTTTTATACATCTCCAGATTTGTTAATCTAGTGTGTGAGACGGACAGAACAGAATTGTTCAGGTCGTTCGAGATGGAGTCGAACGCATTTATAAATACAATTGGCTTTGTCTGTGCTCTACGGATTCAGATTCATTAAGACGAGTGGCATTTTTAATGGCCTCTGTTTGTATAAGACTCCCTAAGAAGGATATAATTTATGTCAAATAACAGCCCACGGAAACTAGCATTCTGGCATCTTGAATGAACCGCCTCACAATGAGTCACATTGCACCGACCTGTGCAATTTATAGCTCTCTTAAAATACCCACAATGCACCTGCAGAGCGTCAAACACTGAATGGCAGCGTCACGTCTAATAGCTACAGGGATTACTGTGCAAAAATAGCACGTACTAATGTGTCTGCATGTGTGTTTAAAGTGTTAATGTTGTCTGTGAAGGTCTGTGCCAAGACACAGGGGATCGAGAGTTCGATCCCAGCAATTGCACATTGTCAGAAACAATGTATCGTACAATGCAATGTAAATTGCTTTGGATTAAAGCTTCTGCCATATGCATAAATGTTAATATTGCACAAGTATAGAAACTACAATATGGTATTGGTTAGGATTTTAAAGAATGTAACATTGGCCCCCACTTACCATTATAAGGACACAAACCCCAGAGACATTTCTCAAAATATCTTCTTTTGTGTTCAGCATACAGATGTGCACGACATGAGGGTGAATAAACGATATAATGTGCTTTTGGGTGAACTATCCCTTTAAATTATATTGTACGGTGTATAATCGAGCAACACAGTAAATAAGAAAATTAAATTGACTTGAAAAATATGAAGTGGTCTGGGAAGAGAACTGTTACATACAGTTTTTGTATGAGTCATTGTGCTGAGAGGCCATCTGTCAGGAGAATACATTTGTAAATGCGGCTTAATTGGTTTCTCTTTGTCTGCAGATTATCTGTGTAGTCCAGAAGACAATGTGTACAACATTGACTTCACAAGGTTCAAGATCAGGGACATGGAGACTGGAACGGTACTCTTTGAGATCACCAAACCTCCGACCACAGGTGAGAATGAGCTTACAGCCCTCTCTCCATCTCCAACGCTCTGATGCAAATCCTATACTGTAAAAAGCCCATCGTTTGACAGAATTTTCTTGGATTGTTTTACAGGTTTGACACTAGTAAATCATTTTTTAACAGAATTTTACCATTTTTACCCCAAAAAAATTCTCCAGCTGGCAGAAAGTTATTTTTTAATGGATTTTTTTAGAGTGTACAGACAGTTATATAAGTACAATCGCTTAATGTCATTTTGATGTATGGTATTATTGCAAAATCTAAATCATGTGTTTATTCTATAATACAGAGATCTTTTGCGCATTGTTCTCTTCCCTTTATTTAAAAGATAAATGGGCAATGTTCACATTAGTGAAGAACAGTGGATATCTTCTGTATTATTTTCTCTCTACATTGTACTTCAACTTTATTCTACATAACAAATGTCCCTGTATACATGTATATTTATAAACATGTATACATATAGATCACCACACTACAAAGAATAGGGGGGGGTGGTCTTAAATCAATGAATAATGTATTGCAGTAGTGACACATGATGCTAATGTATCAGATGTCTTGTGTTCTTCAAGTGTTTGTTGATGGAAGGTTTACATGCTGTAGGAAACTCTGAACCACGTGTTACTAGCAAGGGCTCATGACATTTGACTTGCAAAAATACTTTCCTTTTTAGAGACTGTTGTTATTTTAAGTCCACTCTTAAGTTAAATGGTTCATTGTTTCAATTGTACTTGTTTGTACTTCTAAATCAGAAGTTGTAGTTCAAATCATTTCCTTAAAATTCCTACAGCATATAAGAAAATGTCTACTTGTGGTGATACTATACAAGTGCTTGTTAAGCCATTTTTTGGTGGTTTTACAGCACGCCATGACTGTATATTAGATATTTGTTGTTGTTGTTTGCCTATGGCATCTTGTTTGCTAATGGCATTTGGACCTGGAAGTGGTGGTTCGTGATATCAGACTTAACATTAGATGTTTAGATTAAGGTAATGATGCACACACTTTTATATCTGTGATGTAAAAGTTGTATTTCATTATTCTGTATGTTTTTTTGCAAAGGGGATAAAAGAGATGTTGATCCAAACGCCGGACGGTTTGTACGTTATCAGTTTACGCCGGCTTTCCTGCGGCTACGACAAGTAGGAGCCACGTAAGTACCTTTAAGTTTAGTGAACGTATGTTACGTTTGTAGTAAATGTACTAAAAAACGGAAAAGCGTTGACGCCTATTGAGGATTTAAACTCTGAAATTCAAAACGCTAAATAACATAGAAAGGATGCATTTTCTAATTTGTTGCTACATCGTGTCTGGTGTGTTAAATACCTTTACTTAATATTTGAATGACTTCTTCTAGTCCTCCATATAACAAAGATCAAGATCTTCAAACATAGGCCTAATGACTAATGCTGAAAATAAACAAGGTAGAATATGTAAGGACAGAGAACCCATGCTCATTAAACATCTTCCAGGAGATTTCATGTTTATTAAGGTCAAATTCTATCAAATAAATCAAGCTTAAAAATTTCTTTAAATTAAATTCATGGGGAGGTTTCCCGGACAGGGATAAGCTTAAACCAGGACTAGGCCTTAGTTACATTCAATTTAAATAGTTTTTTAGAACATACTCTACAAAAAAACATTACTTATGTGCATCTTGAGACGAAACAATTGCACGGATAAATTACAAGATATGTCAGTGTAAGTTATTTTCTATCAAGACACCTATTACTTTTAAATTAGTCTGGGACTAGGCTTAAGCCCTGGGAAACCTCCCCGTATAGTTGTAGTCTATTTACTATACAGAAAACAAGAATACAGATGCAATAAGCTTGACATTATCAGCATGTAGGGCTCTAGACAAATTTTTCCCTCTGGTCGCACTGGTGTGACTCACTTTGTAAGTTGGCGGCACTCTATTTTATACAGTGGCGATCGGTGCCTCCTCTTCAGGGGAAGCAGGACTTCAAAATATGTTTTCAGCGCTTCACGTGAACCTATGTGCATCACGCATCACGTCAAAAATTGTCTTCCGTGGTGGATGACGGCAACGGTCATCCTCTGTTAAAAGTAGCCTACTTGTGAACTGCGATTGTCATAACACATTGTAATAAATTAACTTTAAATAGTCCTTCTTACTAACCACTAATGGTCTAAGCAAACTTGTGTTCTGAAGTGTTTTGAGCGACTGAATTGATGGGTTCAGACAGTGAGTCTCGTTAGTTCAGTGTTTGACATAGAGTTGTTTCAAAAAAATGAATCCATTCAAATGAGTCATTAGTTTGTGTACCGTACATTGACGCGATGTATGTATTTCACAGTTGTAAGGACATCGCAAAAGATCAAAGTTAACATGTGAAGAGCTTCACTGGATAGTTTTTTTCTTTTTCTGATGTTGTAACTCACACGTTATAAAAAAAGATCCAGTTTGGAGCCCTGTAATGAATATAATGTCATGAGCATGATTATGGGTCAATAGATAGTATGTAATGCACACGGAGAAACAGGAATGATATCTCCTCTTGATGTCGTCTCTTCAGTGTTGAGTTCACAGTAGGGGACATCCCCATCAATAACTTCCGGATGATCGAGAGGCACTACTTTCGCGAGAAGCTGTTGAAGAGCTTCGACTTTGAGTTCGGCTTCTGCATCCCCAGCAGCAAGAACACATGCGAGCACATCTACGAGTTCCCGCCACTCTCAGAGGATCTCAGTAAGTGACATTGTCTTTAATGAGATGAGGCTCTAACTGTGACCCCTGTTGGGTGTTGTCCCTTTCCTGCAGCGAGTGTCTGCGATGGATAATCTGACTGTTTGTTGCCCAATTCTAGTTTATTTTCAGGACAGCTTTAGTTATTTCAGGCCATGGTGCTCATGTATGGGCGGTTTATCTTTTTTCCCCTCTTTTCAATCAGTTTTAACATTCTGTGCCTTTTTATTTTACCTCTATACAAGAGGCAAAGACTCTTTATAATTCATTATCATTTTCTCTTTAACAACATGACTAATTGTTGAATATACACAAAACTAGTTCAAAACAAATCCTGTTTTTAGGGGCTTTCAAACGATTAATTGCGATTAATAACATCCGGGAAAAAAGTTTGTGTTTACAAAGTGTATGTCTGTGTACTGTGAATATGAATCTTGTATTGACAAATGCAAAATATACTCATGTACGTACAGTTAGGTCGATAAATATTTAGACCGATGCACATTATAGCTGTGTATCACATTTTTTAAATAATGGATATTGTCTTGGAGTGCAAACTCTGTGCTTTATTTAGAGTGTATTCACATCCAGATAAGCTGAAGGCTTTAGGAATTACAGCTCTTTAATATGAAGCTCCCCCTTTTCAAGCGACCAAAAGTAATTGGACAGTTAAATCAAAGCTGTTTTATACACAGGTATGGGCTTTTCTCTAAATCTTTTCTTCATAAATGAAGCATGTTTAAGGTGTGGAGTTGATTCTACGTGTGGTGTTTGCATTTGGAAGCTGTTGCTGTAGTTAGATTTAGACCATAGTTAGATCAAAAACACAGCAAATCAGAAAGATGCCGGGAACATTAAGAGCGGCCAAATCAACAATTTAGTACATTATGAGAAAACAAACTAAAACAATCCTGGGCGTCCATATGAGATCAAAGTAAATCAAATTAAAAAAGTAAATAAAACAAATGTAATATGTATTTTTATAATAACGACACAAAACCAAAGCATGTCAATGGTGATCAACGGTTTTCTGTTACCAACATTTTTCTAAATATCTTCCTTTGTATTCTGCAGAAGAAAGAAATCATACAGGTTTGAAATGACAAAAGGCCTTATAAATAATGACAGAATGTTCATTTTGAAGGTGAACTATCCCTTTAAATGTGGTATTTTTAGTCTGTTGTTTTTATTAAATGTAAGGCATAGTTTCTATATAAATGCCAAATATTAAATCTTCTATTATTATATTGTTCCTTATATATGGTACAGTAACAGGCTTTTAAAGGCCTTCTTTCGTAATCAGTTACGTAAGCACCGTATCCGTTGCTTAGAAATAAATACTGGGATTTGAGCTGTCTGAGCTATTTCTGTTCTTCATTCCAGTTCGTGAGATGGTCCTGCATCCCTACGAGACGCAGTCCGACAGCTTCTATTTCGTGGACAACAAGCTGGTCATGCACAACAAAGCCGATTACTCTTACAGCGGAGGCCCCTAAGACAGCAGCGGGGGGACCAAAGCCAAGAGTTTGACTGACAGACCTAAGAACCAATCACATGTCTTTGTCCACCAGTCATGCCCTCCTTGAGTCAACGTTATAGACGATCGGCTGCAGTGCGTCAAGACTGTTTCACAGAGAGTTTCTAGAGAGTCTTACCATCGTATATACTTTCACACTGCCATTGTTCACATCACATCAGCAAGTATTTCTATTCTTTATATTGTAATATGCCCAAACAAGCAAATTAAACACGAGTGCAGGTCTGTTTTTCAATGGGCAAGGTACTGTGAGGTTATGTGAATGGTACTTAGGTTTAACGTTTATTGTTTGTGTGTGTGTGTTTTGTTGACATTATTTTGTGCGTGTTTGTTTGTATGTATGTGTGTCTGGGGGATGCATTAGAAACAGATGAGATCATTGTGCATCACCGATTCCTTTTCCTTGTCGGAATAAGCTTCATTCCATCATGTTTCATACTTGTGAACTTTTCATCACATGGTAAATAGATGAATTTATGGTCAGACCTCGACAAACCGTTGGATAGATTTGTGTCGCATTAGATATATTTTGATACGTGAATCAAGTTGAAACTTGCTTACTTTTGAGATGTTGATATTTGTGTGGAATTAAAAAAGCAAAAACGAAGGAAAACAAAGATCACAGTTGTCATTGGATGTCATTTGTATAGACAATGGGGTGCAGTTGAGTAAATGGGAGTCTGGTTTGGCTATATAAGAACGTCTCTGACAGAACGTTATACATCCTTCACACGGTGAACAAATGTCTGTGCAAATGATGTATTTTTGTGAAAACATCCAACAGAACAGAAAAGAGAATGTGGCGCACGTTGCAAGCTTTGACATCTGAACCGTCTGGATAGTGTGGTCTCTTTGTGTTTGTAGAAAAATACTTCGACTTCGCTTTCAAGAACTCAGAGTTTCTATTAAAATGGATGAATAACTCGAAAATGTTTCTAGTCAAATATGTAACAGCTTTATTTATTATTGTGATCTAATGTGAATGAATTTGAGGACATAAAATGAAAATATGTTTTGGATAGTATGGAATAAAAGCGGAATATGTTGAATTTTTTGAAAATATTGAAGTTCTCTTTTTTTTTAATTCATGAATTCTGCTTAAATGGTCCACGTTTGTGTTTTTCTCTTTTGTATCATCACTTTGGCCATTAATTACGTCTATCTCAAAAATAATATTTGTTTTCAACAATAATATTCTTCCAAAATATAGCTTTAGGCTTTTAAAAGCACTGACTTTCCATAATAGGAATAAAAATGTCAACGTGGACCATTTTTGGTGAATTATTCCTTTGATTTTGGTTGGCCTGAATTAGAGGACCAGTCAGTGAAATGTTGGTATGAATGTTGGGAAATTAAAGTTTTGACTTGCAACCAATAGCTCATTCCAGCCCCCCTCTGAAGCACTACGGTGGCTGACACAGAAATAAGCACACGTCATAGTTATATATATATTGTATTGCATTTCTGTCAATAGATCCTGCTTCATCTTAAACACGTCTGGTCCTCGAAGGGAATGTTTATTTTCATACTGCTGATGTAAGTGATGTAAATGACACTTTCTAACACATTTTATATAGTTTTTTTTATTGAAAAAGGGACAAATTCTACAACATTTGTGTAAATTAGTGCTGTCAAATCGATTAATCCTCATGTGTGTAATATGCGTGTGTGGCATGTATATATAAATACACAAACATACATGAGTTTGTTTACACTGTTCAGACAATGTAAATTATATTTCATTATAAATGTATTTATTTAAATATTTGTTTATTTCTTAAATATTATGTATATATATATATATACACACACACACACACACACACACACACACACGTGTGTGCTTGTATACATGGTTTACAAGGACAGAAATCTGTGTAATAACGCGTATAAGCATGGGGACATCGAAAATTATGATTATTTTAAAGAAAAAATGCCAATGGTGAAGTTAGGTTTAGGATATGGAACATATAGTTTGTACAGTATAACAATCATTACGTCTATGGAGTAAACCGTGTGTTTGTGTGTGTGTGTGTGTGTGTGTAGATTTATATACAAATAAATATACATTACATGCCACACAGACATTTATTTTGGAATCCATGGTTAATCGATTTGACAGCACTGGTGTCCATAAAAAATCCTTACAAAAATGTCTATGGGCTCATTTAAAAAATACAAAATAAATTGTTATCTTTAGTTTGAGTATATGTAAATTTACAGACATTCAAGTACATGTAGGCTATGTATTAAAAAGTAAATACAGGCTCTGTGATCCAAAAAGGGATCAGAAATATAAATGGTCTGAACAAGACCCTATAAATTACATTTTCGTGAACTAGCACAAATGGAAGACCAAAAGAGCTCCTGAAAACCAAAGCCCAAAATATATGAATCTTTGCTGATGAATCTAGATCATCTTCTACCACAATGGGCCAGCAAAAGCGCTACATGGATCCAACTGGAGTGACTTTAAATACTGATGTATAGGATACAGAATTCCAGGCTTAAAGGCCGTAAATCCATATGGATTATTCAGGCATGAGTGCATGACAGGATACAGTGAAATTGTTTGCGAGAGAATTGAGCGTTTGCTCTGGAGGATGAGGATTCTGCATGATATAACACTGCTTACTGTGATGCTGTCCTGCACTTCATGACATTACTTGAATTCTCTCACCTTTCGGTACTGTCTCTAAAACAAATAGATCCAATAAGAAGCTGATCACGGTGTCCCATGTGTAGTGTTGGTCCATGTGCTGTTTGCCCATGTGGGAAAGGTGTCGAGCTGGAACATGGCTGATCCCCACGTGTTGATGCCGAGATTGATGCAGAGAATACCAATGATGTTGAGCATGAAACCTGCTTTTGCCTACAGAGAGAACAACACAAAAAAGACTCGCTCACATCATTTTTTGACGTAAATGGAGAGTGACATTTTCTCACATAAAGTCATAGTTCACCCAAAAATAAATGAAAAGGAAGAGATCATAGCTTTTGTGGCTTTAGGGCACACAGTTTAGATTGTGAATGATTCATAATATTTAATACCAATGATAAAGGAAAGAGCTCATGTGAAATGTTCAGCCATACCATGTCCAAGACTTTGAGGTTGCCGTAGGAGAAAGCAATGGCGTTGGGTGGAGTGGCAACAGGAAGCATGAAGGCTAGGGATGCGCTAATGGTGCAGGGCAGCATGACATACAGAGGATGGAGGTGGATAGTCGTGGCCTGAATACAAAGACAACGCATTCTTGTCATTTAACATATACGTATAAAGCGTATTACTGTAAGGTTTTGTCTTTAGTTTACGTCTTATAGTTTTGTTAGGAAAGATCAAGCTGCGAACTACACCTGCTGCTTAACCTGTACTCAACGGTGTTGGGTAAGTTATGTCATTTATTACATTGACGACATTGTATTTGAAATAGTGAAATCCACATTTAGCACATAGACAACAGTAAGATATTGAGAATTTATTTAATTTTGTCAGAGCCAATAGCCAAGTGGGCAGTGACGTGGTACCGTGCATATAGTGACCCGAGTTCGAATCCATTTCCCTCTCTCCACCCTTTAGTTTTCTGATTTCTTAAATGCTGTCCTATATAAGTATAAAAATGCTAAATGCCCCTAACATATGTATATTTGAAAAAGAAAATGTATTCATACAATCGACTTAAACACATATCCCTGAGCTATGCTGTTGTTTGCCGCGTTGCCAAATCATATTTACATAAAAAATAAATGCATGTATGAGATAACGCATTTCTAACTTACTTATTTAAATGTAAGAATTAAAATTAAATTAATTCAAAACAATGAAATCAAGAATTGTTGAATGTCTATTGTATTATTGAAAGATTGTATTAAAAGCTGTAAACGGAATTAAAATACAATTTTCATTTTCCTTCCAAATCTCAGATGTGCAAAGTCGCTGTCTTTAAGGAAAGGGAAAAACACAATCTTTAAAATGATTAATACAGCACTTTTTAATCGGTTAGATGAAGCATTTGCAAAGCCTGGTATTGCAAAGCCTGGTGAAAAACATAAAGGTTGACTAATAATAATAATGATTTATGGCAAAACATAAAAATGCCGAAACATGCAGATACAAGGTTCCTTAAGGACAGCATTGAAATGTAAAAAAAATGAATAGAAATCCAGTACATTTATTTTTCAAGGAAAAAGTCATCTACTAACAGTAATTAGTTACAGTTTCGTAAACCCACAGTCATCCTTGTTACTCACCATTGAAGCGAGAATGGGCAGGAAGAGAGTGGTGGTGGCTGTGTTGCTGGAGCACTCCGTGAACATTCCCACCAGGAGACAGAGTATCAGAGAAATGGCGAAGGGTGGGACGCTCTGCAGAGGGGCCAAACTTTCACCCAACCACACGGACAATCCTGATTCCTGTACACACGCACACATTATGAAACCGCATTTAATAGCTCCACTGTCAAGATTAGATGTAACATGCAAGCGTGTTGTTTTAAACATAAATATGACCCAGACCACGTCCTGATCGTAATTTGAACAGATTATGCACTTGATATGTTCCAAAATGTCATTGTTGTGTGTCTTTGAAGCATGGTTTTACCTCACTTCCACTCGCCAAAGCAAATCCTCCCCCCAGCAGCAGAACTATATTCCAGGGCATTCGTTCATGCACCACCTTCCAGTTCAGAAGTGTGGGAGGAGCCTTCAACTTCTTAGTTTGACTCTTTTCCTGTTTGTCCTCTGTGCTTTGATAAAACCGATCTGGTTTAACATCTGATGTAAACTAATTTGCTGAAAGTTGTGTGTAAAACAAATATTCAGCATGCTTTGAATGAAGGGGGATCTTACCGTCCCGCGGTTCTTCTTCGTGATCATCGCAATGGCCATCTGTATTTGTACAGGAACACTCCACTCGTGATGGAATGATGAAGAACAGGGTTGACATTAAAATGGCCACGGTGCCATCTGTGACGTATCTTTGAAAAGACAAATACAGCAAATAAAACAATTATTATCATTATTATTAACAATAATAATGATATTGTTATGATTATTATTAACAATAATAATAGCATTAATATTAATACAAATAATTTTCATTTAAAATATTTTTGAATTCGACTTACTGTCCATTTTTGTTGAAAAGCTCACTGGCCCAGCCCGGCATGAAACCCGGTTCTCGTGTGAACCACATTATGACCAGCAACACAAAGATGACGAGCACTGCAGCCTCAGCAAAAGACATGCGTCCCAATTTCTTGTATTCGTTCTTCATCACATTGTATGCCTCTTTGTCTCCCTCGTTCGTCTGACCACAGCCGAACGATTTTTTAAAGCTTAAGATTAAGGACACCATAAATGAAGATAGCATTTCTGAGATAACATTTACATTTAACGACTTGTCAATCATTTCAGCACAATTCAAAGCCAACTAATCTATCCGCCTGATAACATTCAGTGTTTTGACAGACACGTTGTGTGCAGGGGGCGTGTTACTCACTTTAAGCCCATGTATAAGCACTGAAGCCAAACCCAAGCCATAATGAGCATCAACACCATGTTGGGAAAGGCAAAGCCGAACCAGCTGGCGAAGTTGATCACATCATTGTTACGTGGAAAAATGCTGCATAAAACAGTGTGAGAGCAATTACAAAACATGACAATTCATGCTCAAATGTTTGACATTTATAGATTTTTATCACAAAGGGAATCTGTAAATACTGAAAATATTGCTAACTTCTTACATATAACATGACAAAAAAAGCTCTGATAGTTCAATACCAGCTTCATTTCTTTTACAATGTGCTGATTTATTATTGTTGGTGTGAGACATAACAGGACACACGATGAACTTACTCATCCATCTGGCCCTTGAGAATGAGATTCGGTGTGGTGCCTGTTAAAGTAGCCGTTCCTCCGATGCTGGCGGAATAACACACAGAAAGACTCATCCCTTTAAAAAGATGAAGATATTTGGCCTCACGCTCCATCCTCCTGCGTTCAGACACTGAACTGATTCCCGCTTCGAGATCTGAGTTTTCTGTAATTGTTTGAAAACATATGTAGATTAAACTTGCTGTCAGTTTAAAAAAGTATATATTAAAGGGAACAAATAAAAACAATTGATTCATCCTGCACGAAACTCTTTAGGGAACACAAAAGAAGATATTTTGAGAAAAGAATCAGTGGTTTTGTGTCCATACAGTGGAAGTCAATGGGGCAGTGTTGTTTGATTACCAACATGTTTTAAGATATCTTCTTTTGTGTCTGTTTGTTTTCAGAATAAAGAAGCCATACAAGTTTGAATGACACGAGGGGGAGTAAATTATGACACAATTTCCTTTTTGAGCAAACTACTGCATCCCATTAAAGGGACAGTTCACCCCAAATAAAAACATGACTCATGTTATGATTTACTAAACCTCCAGACATATTCTTCCAAACATGTACAACCTTTTATCTGTGGAACGCATAGGAAGGTTTTAGTTGGGACTTTGGAGATAGCCAGCCTCCGATGCCATTCAGTTTCATTGTATAGAGAAATATGCAATGAAAGTGAATGGTGACTGATGCTGTCGTGAATGGTGAAAGATGCCTTTTGTGTTCTTAATAAAAAAAATCAACATGAGGGGGAGCAAATGTCAGATTTTTTGTTACTAGGTGAATAAATCCTTTAAAGTCAGGGGTAAACATGCATAAGACCATATGGATAAATCTACATTTAAGCGGACAGTTCACCTAAAAATTTAAATTCTGGCATCATTTACTCACTCTCTATTGTTTCAAATCTGTATTCGTGTCTTTGTTCTACACACTTTAAAATATCTTGCTCTGTGTTCATCGGAACAAATAAATTGGTACTCGAGTAAATGATGACAGGATTTCCATTTTTGTGTGAACCGTTCCTTTAAGATGTCAGACATACTATCAGGTTGGTTTCCGGTGCTGTTGTCCAAAGGTGGCTTGGTATTAGACACCTCAGCCAGCTCAAAAGCCTGGTTGTCTTGCCCTTCTTTCTCATCCGCCTCTGCCTCTGTGGCACTGAGCTGCTCGAGAACAGCCTGAGAAATGGGCAACATCATGGCTGTGGTGGCCGTGTTGCTGATCCACATAGAGAGGAAGGCCGTTACCATCATGAACCCCAACATCAACCTGTAAGAGAGGACCGACAGAGAGCCATGAGTGAAAGAGCTTGAAAATATGAAAGAGAGAAATAAAAGTGTGATCTTACAAAGCAGGACGAACTCCGACTATTAGAAGAACCCGGAGAGCGATGCGCTTGTGGAGGTTCCATTGTTCAACTGCAATAGCCACCAGCAGCCCACCGATAAACAGCATATTGGTGTCCTTTAAATACTGCACACACACCTGAAAGAAAAACCAACACTCTGTGTCATGTTAAAACGATACTAATGTTGAAATTTAATTCATAAATAACGAGTTCAACGCCCCAATCCCAGCCGATCCCAATCCCAACAGTGAACCATGTCAGTGTGGTCTCATCAAAACTGAAGAGAAAAATCAAGAACGTGTAAAGCAGATTTAAATCTGTCATGAGGTTCATAAAAACGCTTTTATGGCCCATAAAGTGCACAGATACGGTTGATCTCATAATGATGTTGGGAATTCTCACTGGACATGTGACAGAGTCCTAAACACTTTTGTGTGTCTTTCTAACTGTATGTGTTCATGACTGTGATAATATCATGCATCCTCCAATACGAAACAAAAATAACACAAAATTATTATTATTTAACATTCAACAGACAGAAAGACAGATACCTGTCCAGATTCCATGATTCCCATCATTGGGAAGAGGACAACAGGGAGCAGGGCTGTGATGGCCAATGGCATGCACTCCGTGCACCAGTACAGCGCCATGAGGATGATGGCATAACCACATTTTGCTTCCTAGAGACAAGCAAATCACAAAGATATCTTATAATTCCTAAGATTTCAAACATGATTCAGGAATTCAATGTGGTTATTTATATCTCTCTATGGGATTATAATTATTATACATTTCTGCATGATGAAGATACCCGAGGTCAATATACTGTATCTCTATGTTGCTGTCAGAACACTGATAACAGGAAACATTGACCGCAGACCACCATAAAGCGAAGAGATTTATGACGAGATGAAAGGTATTCAAATACACTTAAACTTTCCGATACTCATCTGTTTGTTGTATTAAAATTATACATGAATAAAATATAACATGAACTTGAATAACTTTTGTGTAACAAAGCAAACAAACAAACGTTATTACAGCTTGTTTTTAGTCACATGTTTTGTTTTTATTGGTTTGTTTTGTTAATTTTGGTTACATTTTTAGCTAGTTTTATAAGTGCTTTTGTCATTTCATCATTTATTTGTTTGTTAGTTTTACTGTGTTGTGTAATTTGAATATATTTTGTTTCAGTTTTCATTTTTGTTTAGTTTTCATCCTTTCAGCAAATAATTTAAGTGCCTCAACTTCAACTCATTTCAGTTAATGTCAAGACAAGCATTTCCAATTTTCCTTTAGTTTGAGTTTTTATTATTTTATTTTAATTAAAAGAAATGTTTGAATCGTTTGGATTTTAATAAACAACCCTAAATAACTTGCTACTTGTTTTCAGTTTAAAGAAACGTGAACCTGTCTTTGAAAACACATCCCAGTTTTGTACAAAACCTCAACCCACAAAATGTAAAGATTGTCTGTGAAAAGATCATCTTGATATCTTTAATATTAACTGAGTAAGACCATGTCAAAGATTGAAATAGTAGCAAATGTAATGGTTTAAATCAAAGTTTAATGCTTGCGTATATTTCACAGACCGGGTGACAAATGTTTTAATAGTTTTAGATATTAATCAACAACCTTAAATAATGTATTTTTAATTAAATTCTACATTAAAACCTATATATTGTATTTTCTACCGGCTTTGCATTCAAGACTTCGTCCTCGGTGGTGTAAAGTGGGGTCTTTGAGGACAAATTAAAGAGTTTCTGGGGCCACATTGTTTTATTTTCCTTGTTTGTAATCTCAACTGTTTTTGCCTGACATCTGCAAGCTGTGTAAATACAGTCCCCAGCGTGCCACATCCCATAGATGTAGTTTATTTTCCAGCCATCACTGCTGCATATACAGCTGTTGATAAGGGGTGCTTGTTTTTAATACATTCATGTTCAGCTGCAGGAGGGAGGATCACTAATAAACAACACTTTAAATAAAGCCTGTTTGATTTGCTAAAAATAATAATACAAATAATTTATTTACATTTACCATATTAAACAACAGTTGAGGTAATCCGACAGAGCAATTTAGTAACAATTTGTGTTACAGTCCGATGTGAATTTACTAGGTAACAACCCATGTAAGGTCCATACTCTTGTATTTTGTTGGGTATAGGTGTTTTTAAAGTATAACTACATTTCTACAATTAAAAACAAGTCATTTTGTTTAAATGTGTCAAGGCCCCTATAGAACTTTGTCAGAAAATACTTATTGGACACAAACGCACTTACTGGTGTCGGGATGACCAAAGGCAGAGGCAGGATCACAATAGGTGTGATGAAGATGATCAGGTAGTTTCTGTGAACCAGCAGCCATCGCAGAACTTTACGACAGTCCATGTCTCTGGACCTGAGCTGCATATGTCAGACGTGTGGTGGATGGAGAGAATGCCAAAGTGCTGATGATGGGAGTGGAGCGAAAGAGGCTGAGTATGATCGATGTGTTTATAGGCATCGTCGTATAAGACAAATTAAATATTAACCGTGTGAACAAGGGGAGGGGACAAAGACAGCACACAAATGTGAGTTATTCTGTGGTCGAAAGATTAACCCTTTTGTTATCTAGTCTGTGGTTAGAAACTTAGTGTGATGGAATTCAATGCTGTTTTATATTGCCAATGTCATGCATAAATTGACAAAACGCTCATATATAATGGTATCCGAAGAATTTGACCTCAGCACCTCCATTATAATCAAAACTGCCGGTTAATTTGGGGAAAATGTGCAAGAATTACAGGAAAAACAGATGAATGGTTGAAAACCACAGGCTAAAAATGACAACTGAGGCGCACCATTATCTACACTTGTGACTTTAGAGAAATCTGTCGAAGTTGCTCAGAAGATAACGCATTGTGCTTTTATCTTGTTAAGCACAGTCCTGATAATAACAAAAACAATGGCAAAATTAAAAGAAATTACAATGAATAAATGTTATATATTATTATCTGAAATTAATAACAACACTGAATATAATGCATATTAATAATACATTATTTTTATAAATTGACTATAAATAAGATTTTGGTTATTGAATTTAAGCCAATCATAAAAACCTCATATAAAAAGACTACATCCTTCATGTGCATAAATGATACGTACTCAGCTGGAACAGAAAGCATTATTAATATCAAGAATCAGCATGTGATTCACCTGATAATCTTCAGTTCAGTACAGAGACCACTGCTTATGTTAACAATTTTATAATTAATTATTAATCTCTAAAAACTTTGAACTCCATATTTCACTATTAATAGTTGTTTTATCTGGAAAGGAATCTTTTCTCCAGTTTCAAACTAGTCTGTATAAACTCTAGAAGTTTTGGCCGCATATGAAATACATATTTATTTCACGCTGTACAGCATATAAGGAAGTGTCATTTTTTTATGCTCCTTGACCAGTACCATAAAACTGTCCATTTAAAAAAGATTCAGTGGTTCTCTTTCCTCCGTTTTGATCGTAACCACCCGATGTGTGCTAAAGGTTCGACATATAAAGCATTTATATGTAGCTCTGTTTGTCCTTCATAGAGTCTGTTCCTTAGGGATAAAGTTCCTCATGTGTTGCATAATCTCATTTGCGCAACCTTTGGACTGTCATGGTGCTTATGTGAGGACATGTTACAAACAGATAACTTTGGACAAAAGTACAGTTCAAAACATTTCACAGCGCACAACTCCTTGTTTGCTATATTTACTAGGAGGTTACAGTATGTGTATTATAATGCAATGGTTATGCAATATTACTGTTTCCTTACTGTTTTCAATGGAAAATAAATAGATAAAGCCGGCTCTTTTGCAAGGTCATATAGGTATTAGGATCTGTTCAGCATTATTATAGTTTCCATATCACAAGTTTCCATAGACTCTGTAGACATCTTCATTGTTGTCCAACAGGCAATAACTAGTCACACAGCTGTTGGCTTTGATCCAAACACAATCGACTGGAAAATAAACTCCAAGGTCACTTATGTTTCTCAACACTAAAACAATATGACTTCACGAACAAAAATAAGGAAAGAAACTTACTGTAATGTTTCTGTAATTCTGCTGTTGGTTCTTGTCAAAAACACATGGGCTTCTGTTTCAGTCTTTTATCAGACTTACCTTAAACAAGAATTATCTTATGGATGAAATCATAATAAAACTCTAATAATGGACCCTTCTTGAATTGACTGTTATCTTTATCACAACGAACCACTTATGGATTTTGACCTCAATAAAAGACAAAGTCCAGTCGTTTCACATATCATTGTCTAATATAAAAAGAAGCAATTGATGGTGTTTCTAAAAAAATATCTTCTGGCAGGACATCAAGTTATTGCCTTAGAGGAAATATTAAGCACACGTATGATAAGAGGAGTTATCTGATCACAGAGATGCGGAAATGTATTCCAGAACAACTTATACAACTTTCAAACACAGTGTTTGAAAAATATCTCGGCCAAATATTGTAAAAAATAGACCATAACATGAGCACGAAACACTAAACTCGCAAACAGTGGTGTTACAACAGCTACAAGGACCAATTTTACAACTACAAGGACTACAACAGGATGTGACATCATCAATTCTATAAAATACAAAAGACATTCCAAACAAAAACACAGAACCCCATGGCAATGGATTATGAAAATGAATTATTTAATAATTTAATTTAATTTAATTTAATTTAATTTAATTTAATTTAATTTAATTTAATTTAATTTAGTTTAGTTTAGTTTAGTTTAGTTTAGTTTAGTTTAGTTTAGTTTAGTTTAGTTTAGTTTAGTTTAGTTTAGTTTAGTGTAGTGTAGTGTAGTGTAGTGTAGTGTAGTGTAGTGTAGTGTAGTGTAGTTTAGTTTAGTTTAGTTTAGTTTAGTTTAGTTTAGTTTAGTTCAGTTCAGTTCAGTTCAGTTCAGTTCATTTTAATGAACAACTCATGTAGAAACGGCTCTTGCATGTAAATATAAATGAGTTGAAGTAGCAATAATCAGTATTTCCTTTTTGGCTTTTTGTTATTATGGTTTGTGGAACTAAGTCGAATTTAAAAGTCTAAACATCAACCATTTTTATACAAACAAAGCTAGAGGAGTTACTGTGAGATAGCAACTTGTTTTTTGCTGTCACTCACAGTTCAATACTTTATTCAGGCATTCATATACAGTACGGCATGACTTTAACACCCAACACCCTTAAAAATCAAACACCAATGTTCTTAAATCTTTATTAAAGCGTCTTTATCGAAATTATAACATTAAGCAAAAGGACAACATCTGAGTGATCATTGATTCATTCAGACCTAAACAAACATGCCTTGGGGTTGGTTGACTTTTGGAACATCATTCTTGGAACATCATTCTGTTACACTGTTACACTGAGAGAAGTTTAGTCACTGCTGTCAGATGTATCAGTAAAAATGAGATTTGTGATTGTATTGTCTCTAGTGTTGGCAACTGCTTTTGCTGCAGAGGGTAAGTGCAGAATACCACCTAGTTTAATAGGTTATTTGGCGTATTTTTATGTGCTTTAAAAATACATTGACTTTTATGCAGAAACATGTGTAGGAAGATGTCAGAGTGGATTTGATCCTTCAAAGAAATGCCAGTGTGATACAATGTGCAAGTATTATGGAAGCTGCTGCGAAGATTTTGACAGCGCCTGTCGCACGAAAAGTAAGAACTGACTGTTGTTCAGCATTGCGATTTCCTACACTGCAGAAAATGAGGTGATCAATAATTCATGGCAACATGTTTTAAGATTTAATTATTCAATAAAATAAAATAAATTAAGCACCACATTACTTTTTCAAAAGAATTTAAGGCATGGTGTACAATATGGCAAGCCAAATTATCATTAATTTCATTAACGCTACATCTTAATATGATATTAAATGATTCGTTAATGCACAAAAAATGTAAATTTGTTTGTTCAAGTTACTGTTATGTACCCATTTTTGACATTTTGTACTTTTTTGGTCAAAAACAGATATAACAGGAATTCTGATTTCTTAGCAAAACATTGTACTGTTTGTTTGAACTTAAGGCCGACGCAACTTACCTAAAGGCAACCGTTTGGCTAACCAGTGGCCAATCCGTTTGAAAACAATCATTCCTCTTACGCAGAAATGACTAATTTCACATTAAATAATGTGATGAAAGAAAGGGTGAAACTTGTGAAAATGCTTTACAATTATGCCATTTCTAAATAATTTCTCAGCCCGCGGTGACACGTTTGAGGATCCCGGTGACTATTTGACATCTCCAGAAACACCGAAAAGTGAATCGACCATCACCAGCACCGTTCTGCCACTTACCACCACAGAACCGACACCCACAACACCGGCTGACCCAGATGCCCACTCCTGCAGCGGCCGCACCTTTGATGCTTTCATGCAGTTAAAGAATGGTTCTATCTTTGCGTTTAGAGGTGAGTTTTAAACTTGAACGCACATTCCTCGTTTCTCTTGAATTATGCCTTATGCCTTTCCTTTGTGTTTCAGGGGAGTATTTCTTTGAGCTAGATGATAAATCTGTAATGCCTGGATTTCCCAAACTCATTAAAGACGTGTGGGGTATTCCCGGTCCCATTGATGCTGCATTCACTCGGGTCAACTGCCAGGGAAAGACTTACATTTTCAAGGTCTGTTTTTAGAATTATAGAAATGTTTGCATATTTAAACTCGCTTACAAAGCAAGAGTAGTTTTCTCTTTTTGTGTCTAACGGCAGGGCAGCAAGTATTGGCGTTTTGATGGTGATGTCATGGATGAGGATTACCCGAGAGAAATTTCAGTGGGATTTGAAAATATTCCAGATGATTTTGATGCTGCGTTTGCAATCCCTGCCCCAGGGCATCATGGGAAGGAAAAGGTTTATTTCTTCAAAGGTGGGTGAATTGAAGACTTAGTATGTAATAATATACACCAAATCCAGTAGAATACCACGGTGCTCAGCATCGCATTATCTGTCCTTGGCTGTTTCATTATTTGTGCCACAGGGGACCAGTACTACCAGTATGAGTTCAAACACCAGCCATCCCATGAAGAATGTGCCCAAATGACCAAGTCTTCACCTTCAGTGGCATTCACACGTTACACAAACCTGTACTGTGATCTGGACAGTCTTTTCTCCATGCTCTTTCAGGGCTGTAAGTCTGTGTGCATATCATCATTAAGTCAGTGGATCTTAAAAGGAACATATTAAGTAAGACCACAATCAATCATGGAATTGTTTGTAATTTAAAATATCTTAAAATAGAAATGTTGTTACCTTACCACATACTGCATACAAACAAAATATGCATAATTGCATGACTGCTATGTCTTAATATTGACTATATTACATAAGTTTTATTGCAGATACAGCCTTTGACCTGAACAATAACAATTATGAGAAGCATTTTATCCTTCCTATTAAAAGTTGAAAAGCTTAGCTATTTTGATATCCTAACCACAATGTACAATTGTATGGTTAGCTTTATTTACCAATTTGCATTATATGCATGTTTTCATAAATGGTCATGCTTAATATAATTTCTCAATGTTTTAAGGGATCGTTCACCCACAAATTCTGTCATCAAGAGGGTGACTCTTGTCATTTCAAACTTAACAAAATATTTTAACAAGATACGAATGTTGGTATTCGAACAACGGCGGTACCCATTCACTTCTATTGTATGGATGCAAAAACAATGCAAGTGAATTATTATCGCTGTTATTCAGTTACCAACGTTCCTAAAAATAGCTTTTTTCTGTTCTGCAGAAAAAAGACATTTCAAATGTCAAGAGGGTGAGTAAATGAAAACAGAAATGTATCTTTTCCCTTTTATATAAATGCTCCACTAGTGAGAATGGTTCATGTGCTATAATTGACATATTTTTACTTGATACCTGCTTAAGTTCACGGGCATCAGAAAGGGCCACGCTTCATCTCCAAAGACTGGGTTGGCATCAAACCACCCGTGGATGCCGCAATGGTGGGTAGATTGTACTTAAGCCCCGGGCCTTCATCTTCCCCACCAACTGGCCGTGGAAGAGCCGGAACCAGCAGGAGAAAGAAGGGCAGGGGTCGAGGATCCAGAGTTAGTCGCTCACTGTTCTGGGAAGACTTTGGATTGGACTATGAGGAAAGGTCTGAAGGCAAAACAATTCTAATGTAAATAGAAAGTAGATTTTTATGTGTGTATGTGGTTTACACGTATATGTGTGCTGTATGTCTCTGGGTTGCACAGGTATTTCGGTGCAGAAAAGCCTGGAAAAAATAAAAAAAAGGATCGTGGAAGACGTCCATCCTTCTTTGACATGAGCTCCGACTCAGAGGACTACTTGGATTTGGAGCTTGTCCAAGAGAAAGCCACGCCTGTGCAGAATGTTTACTTCTTTAAGAAAGGTACAAAACAGACTAGTATCATTCTATGGAGCATCGCAGAGATTACGTATTTTTGTAGGCCAACCCGGAAGTTAGCGCCACACTGGTTCCCTCCACCAAAAGACTTTAGCAAGATCTCAAAAAATAACCTTGGTAGGTACGAAAAGGTTCATGATTCTTAAACGTTTTGTCTAACAAGATAATCTTGACAAATGAACCCAACACAACATTTGCTATTTTTGTAAAGTAAAAAGTTAACAAGAGGCCATAAACAGACTGCTTCCAGTGGCTCGATATCAACGTCACCACCGAGCTTCCGACAAATCTTTCAAACTTTATTAAATACGTGTTCCCTTGACAGTAATTCCTTCGTGAATTAATCTCCATCCAGGTTTTTGGAGATTTGTGCCCATGTTGCATTAGTTGTAAGGTTTATCTGGGGGATGACGTCAAACGTCCCCGCCAAAAGATGAATTTGCTTTTAGAAACCGTTGGTTATAACTGGTGTGTTTTATTTTATGGATTAAAACGTTAAAAAATTAAGAGGTTTTGTTAAACACGACTTTTATTTTAGATGTTTAACCAAAAACATTCAAAAAAACAATGGACGTTGGTGCAATGGAAAGTGCTAAAATTTGATTTGCAAAGAAAAATATTTCATCTCTGCGATACTCTCTATGGGTTCATCTTAAAAATATATTTTATGAAATGATATTTGCTTTGTAGAGATTTTTATAAATGCTGTGTTTTAATGTTAATACAGCATTTTGTTTGAACCATAGTCTTCTAAAGTTGCATTAAATCTGTGGTATTTGTCCTCTAGATAAATATTACAGAGTGGACCTGCAGACCAAGCGGATCGACTCTGTTAACCCTCCGTACCCAAGATCCATTGCCAAATATTGGCTAGGATGTAAAGAGAAGGACTTGTCAGAGAAGAGATAAAAACAAGGTTTATAAAATTTAGTTTATAAAAGAACGCATTGTGCTTGTTTAAATATATACTTAATGCTAAAACAAATATTTGCTCTATAATATTGAGCTTATGGTAGCATTATGTATCAATGTTGAAATTAAAAACAGACTACATTTAATAGTGTACTTTGTCTTATTTTGTTTGACAGTCTATTTTAGGTGAAGAATAAGTCTTCTTTTGAACACAGACATGCACACACACAGACACAAATTGCATAAGCAGGTTGTATTTTCTTTTAGATATAACTAATAAGATATAACTAGATATACCTCAAGTCTGCCAAATGTGACTGACATCACTATGTCTCAAGTCTCTCATTAATCTCACTTTGAGGAAACTGCTGAGCCCGATTGATACCACAATGACTGATAACAGCTAATTACAACCTGTGTTAAAATAATTCAATTTAAATAGTTTTCAATAAATAATGTCAGATCTAGCATTCCTGATCTTCAAAATATAGCTTTAATAGAATAAAAAATATAATAGTTATTGTTTGGTATGGTTTTAACTGTTAAAATTAAGATTAGTAACAACAAATAACGTTTTCAAATATTAACATTGCAATACTCAGAGATACTCTCGAGGGCAAACCTGACCATCAGACTCTATATCTTGTTTACTATCACTTCAAATGGCTATTTTTGGCCTGAATACAGTTCATTCTTTCCACTCAGGTCAGGGTTTGGTACCATTTTGTTATTTAATGTCCACTTTACGTTATTTACCTCACTCCCAACATTTATTTTTCTTGCGTAATATCAAGATGTTCAAGATCAGTGATGTTGTTTTTCATGATATTTTCTTTGGTAGAGAAATAATAAGATTGTGCTTCTCATACAATAAAAGTGAATGGTGACTCGCTCTGTCATTCATTAACATCTTGTGTCTTTTCGTGTTCTTTCTTTTGTTGGGCACATAAGCACACGCCATGGCATATGACTGACAGAGTGAGTCAACAATGTATTGTATTTAAAAGGTCATATTCAACATTTCTCGTCTGTGTCTCAGTAAAGAAGGAAATTCAAATGGACTTTTAAATTGAGGTCAAAGGAAATGTTTACATGAGAAATTCTGGGCAAACTATTTCTTGTTCCAAGTTTAGTGTGAGACCACTGCAAACCACGCATGTAAGTTCTACTGACAAATGTAAACATTGTTCCTCTTTTTTATTGTAAAAAATAGTTTTAAGAGTTTTTTGTTTGAACAGTCAATATTTGTTGATATTTTAGTTTCTGCCTTAACCAGAGGAGTTTGGTGAAATTATCTGTCCAAAACCTAATTGTATCCCACAATAATTACCAAAACTCACAGCACCTATATCTCTTTTATTTAGGTGTGGGTGATTCCCCCTGTCTGCCAGTCAGAAGACTTTTGATCCTTAGGTTAACCAAATGTTTCTTTCACAGATTCAGCAAAGAGTGACAGTTGTGCCAACTAACCCCGGCCCCCTCACATGTGGTCACAAACAGTCCTCTTGGGTCAATATTTTGATAGGAGTGAGTCATTTACCCAAGCATAACTCCTGTGCCTCCCTGGGACCAATGTTAACCTTAAAAACATTATTCACTAACATATTTCCAGCATTCTTATAGCACTTTAGTATCTCATATAACTTGAAATTTAGAGGTGTGTTATACTACAGAGGTCGTTTTTCTGATGTTTTGAGTGTGAAAATCGAGACAATTGCTCCCTCTGTTGGTTGACAGACCTTTTTCAGTCTGGAAGGCTTTATTTGTCTTTTCCATTGAGATTTTAAGACATAATTCAATTCAATTCCATTTTTATGGCGCTTTTCACAATTTTCATTGAGGCAAAGCAGCTTTACATACATAATCAATCAAAAATGTAATGATAATAAAACTAGGGTAACATTTAAGAGAGTAGGCCTATGGTATTGAGATACATGGTATTAGTTTATGCAAGTTTTCTCTATGCAATGTAAACTGATGAAACTGAAATATATGCTATGTTGGATTGCTAGAAACTGTCAATTATTCAATTGAAGTATATTTAATTTAAGGCATATCATAGACACTATGAATATTGCCACACAACTGGTTAGTTATTAGGGGGTCACTTTGGTCGTTTTTTAGTGGTTCACTTTATTTTTAAGTAGGCCTATTTTCTGTAATTTGTTATTGTGTCACACAGGTCAGTCAGCCCCATAACGGTGATATATGGAGAAAACATCGATTTCCTAAAAGCCCTTTAAAAAAAGCAGTAGGAAAATGTGAGATTTACAGCATCCTACTGATATAAAATGAGAGTTAATTTGTTCGTTTTTCATGAATTTTCTTAAATCATGTTTTTATTATGTTAGTTAGCTGTTATTTTTTTAATTAGGCTATTATTACTTGATCAATACAACTATTAACATCTGCTATTTTAACAAATAAAAAAACTCTTTAAATATGGTTTTATACCCCTGGTTTAGTGGGAGAATGTCATGGGGTCATCATGCATTTCTTATGATTTAATTTTTCCCTTCTAAAGTATATGTTAGAGATATATTTTTGTGCCACAAACTTATAATTATTCCATTATTTATGAAATGATAGTATAAATTGTGATGAAACAGAGAGAATTCCATCAGTAGTCCTCAGTTATTTTTAATATGTTGTGTATGTGTAAGTTTTTGCTCTGTGCATGAGTTCATGCATATGGTATGCACGTATGTGTGTGTGTGTGTACATTCATACAATTTCTTCCAATAACTCCTGTGTTTTATTGGAACTGTCACAGACGTGCCAATGACGCGGCAGCGCAGGTGCGCTCCTCTCCCCTCACAATCCGCAAACACCTGACGCCGCCTCTCTGTTTGATGTGGAAACATCTACCATTCATGATGTCAGCTTGAGGAAAATATTTCGAGGAGATCGTCCAGCTTTCATACTTTAGAGCTACGGTGCTACTGGGAGGAAGTGTTTGGATTCAGTGCCAAAAGTATGCCACAGAGATCCACCTGAAAGAGATCTAAGAGCGCTATGATAAACTGTGTGCAAATCCTTGCCAGATCTTTGAGGATGAGAACCTGCGCTGTGCATTGCTAGGAAGTAAATATTTGAACAGCCTTTTAAATACATTTTTCTAAAAAAGTAGGCTACCCACTACAAGCACAAGTACTGTTAACCTATACTTTCTTCTGCATCATTCGCCTGTAATATGAAACAAAACCTCTAGCCCAGGGATCTTCAATGTTTTTCGGGGCAAGGACCCCGATAAGAGATGCATGGAGCAGGGACCCCCTTATAATAAATGTGTTAACAGAGCTATTTAAATAGAAACAACCCTTATTGTCACAGCAATATTATGTTAAGACATTAAATTAGCACTATTATGCATGTTATTGTTGCACATACTTTTCTGTGTATTATTTATATTATTAATATAGATTGTTTGATTATTTTAAGTGATTTGCAATTTACATTTTCCTTTACTGTGAGATGGACAATATAGATTAGATTAGATTAGATTAGATTAGATTAGATTAGATTAGATTAGATTAGATTAGATTAGATTAGATTAGATTAGATTAGATTCAACTTTATTGTCATTACACATATACAAGTACAGTGTAACGAAATGTAGTTTAGGTCTAACCAGAAGTGCAATTAGCAAGTGAAGGATATACAGTTAGAATAAATACGGAATACAATATTGATAAAATATTATACAGTTATGAAAATATTTCACAGTAGGTATGTACTATGAACAATATATAGAGATGACTATATACTATGAACATTAACACCATGAACATTAATGTACAGGTGGATATGAGCAGATAATAATTTAGACTAAACAATAGTGCAAGTGATTAAGTCAATGATTAAGATCCTTGACATTAGCTGTTACAGTTGCAATGCAATAGGTGAGTTAATGCAGTTATTGAAGTAACAGTGCAGTGGATGAGTTATGCAGCTATTAAAGTTAAGGTGCAGTATAAGAGTTAATAATAGGTTGCAGTCCAGAAGATGAGTTGATGCAGTTTATAGAGTTATAGTGCAGTAGATTAGTTAATGCAGTTATTGAGGTTATAGTGCAATAGATGAGTAGATGCAGTTAATAGAGTTACAGACAGTAGATAAGTTAGTGCAGTTATGAAAGTGGTCAGCATATTTCAGATGTGCAAGTGAGCAGTATAGAGTTCAAATGATGCTGTGCGTGTGTAAACAGTCCAGTTGAGCAGATAACATATACTACTTTTTATTAAGGCTTAAATGAGACGACTGACCCTGGTTAATGACAGTTTTGTCAGAGTTTACAATGCAGAAGGGGTGTGGTGTCTTTAACCTGTCAAATTAGCGCTTTACAGCTTTAACATATTTGAACAGAAATATATGAGAATGAACTGCATTTTTTGTAAGCAACTGCTGCGTACTCAAAACTTATCGCAAGGGAGACTATGTAGCAGATGTAACGTTTCTTCTATTGCTTCTGTAACACTACACACCAGACAGGAGGACGGTGCCACAACAAGACTTGTGAAGATGAGGGTTTATAAAAATCCAAGACAAAAAAGGTACAGTATATTCCATAAAGTAACTAGATGAGCAAACACCAGGAAATCACAGGAGAACAAAGGGTCGGAACTAGGACGGTAACAAAATACAACTAGATCTGACAACAAACTAAACACAAGCGAGGGTACATTTAGTGTCCATGGGATGAGTATCAGGTGCGGGCGCAATTATGGCAGGTGCAAAGGATGATTGGAAATGTAGTTCATGAGAGTCAATAGTCAGCGGGCCTCACAGGTCCATGAGGACGGCCACTGGGACAAAGGCCAAGACAGTCCGGATGAGAGTCATGGAAATCTGTGAGAAGAGAGGGATCGAGAATATTCTCGCGTGCCACCCACGGTTGTTCCTCGGGTCCGTACCCCTCCCAGTCCACCAGGTATTCAAAGTGACCGCCTCGTCGCCAGGAGTCGAGGATGGCTTCCACTCAACATCGAGTGGTTGAGGGGGAGGTGGCTCTCCTACGGTATCCGGCTCTGTGGATTAAACAGAAACAGGGTCATGATATGGTTTGAGGAGTGAGACGTGAAAAGAAGAAGCTATTCTATAGTGGGCTGGGAGTGGTAGACGATAAGTGACCGGGTTAACCTTGTGCAGTATGGGGAAGGGACCAATGTACTTGGGAATCAGCTTTTTGCATGGCTGCCGCAGGTCCTGGGTGGACAACCATACCAATTACCCAGGTTGGTGTGCAGTGGGGGAGCGTCTGGCGTCAGTGTACCTCTTCTGCCTGCGGACAGCTTGCTGCAAGTGTTGGTGGGCTGAGTCCCATACCCTCTCGCTCTCATGACCAAGGGAACAAGGGGGGTTGGTAACCGAGTACGCACTGAAAGGTAGTGAGTCCGGTGGAGGTCTGACGTAAGGAGTTCTGGGCATACTCGGCCCAGTCCAGGTAACGGTGCCAGCCTTGCTGATGATCATGGCAGTATGATCTCAGTTACCTCCCAATATCCTGTATTTTCAGCTCAGCTTGGCTGTTGGCTTGGGGATGATAACCAGAGGTCAGATTGACCGTGGTGTTGAGGTGTTGAAAATGTAAAAGAAAAACGGCCGAACAATCCCATATCACCACCACCCGCCCATGTACGGTCCGCGCGGCAGCGCCGGTTGATCACGCGTGCGCCTGACGCAGTTTGACAGACGGTAGCCTAGGCAACTTATTTGGAAATGGCCCCGAAAAGACATTAGGAGTCAGGATCAGAGAAAAGAAAGAATAAGAAACTGCGAGATGATGACCGTGCATCACATGCAGGTATGTCCATGTTTAATTAACTTAAATTCTGGAAATGTGGATGTGCTGCTACTAATTCTGTTTACTGAAGAAAAGTTTGCACTTTCAAATGTGTAGTGTGTGTTGGCTATTCTACATATGTTTACAAAGTCAGCAAAACTGTGAAGATTTTACTTTCTCTATTTAGTGTTCCTAGGTTTTATAATGCAATGCTGCTATTGTGTTATTGGTATTGAGTTATATGTTTGGTAATAAAAAGTTAAACTGGCAAATTTCAGGGTGGGGGTGGGCATCATAATGGAATTATGCTTAGGGCACCAATATGGCTAGCAGAGGCACTGGATGTGGATATGGCAATTAAAGTTCGAGCATATTGTTTGCAAACTACAATTGATTAATTAATTAAAAACAAATTAGTTGATATGCTGTGTTGTTTTATTTGTTTAGTAGCATTAATATGCAGTTATTACCTGTGTCCACTGTATTTTCTGTTGGTTTTCATGAGACCCCCCTTTAAATGACCAGGACCCCCCATTGTCCCCCCAATCAAAATTGTCTGGAGCCGCCACTGGCTGATGATGAACATGGTCGGACGGAGAATGGGATCTGGATCGTTAGGCTCGGGATAAGTGGAAATGGAAACATTTTGTGTGCTTTAGGATCGTTGAGGAACTTTATACAGTAGCCTACTGTAGTATGATGCTTAAAGTTTAAACACCCTGTTATAAATGTTGTTATTCATATGGAACAGATTTGTTTATCGTTGCTGTTTTTTACCTAAGGGAAATTCTTGAATTTTGCTGTCAAAACTTTATTTTAGTTGCAAGACTGAGAGCAATAAAAGAGCTGAGAGATGTTCTCTTCAGAAGTCGATGACCACTTCATCATTAGCATTGATACGCCTCTCGCACTGGACTTTGGTGATAGATAAACAAATGTCAGGGGAGGTGAAAGGGAGCGGCTGGATGCACTGCTTGAACTATATAACATTAATGCACATCAAAGTTTAAATATATATTCATAATTTTGGAAGTTTCTAAATGCAACCACTTGGTCACACCAAGAAACCTGGCATTAAAGTAGAGAGTATTCTAGGCTATAAAAGATCAAAAAGCTAATAAATCGTTGTGGCAGTTGTTTCAGTCAGTCGCCTACATTGTTCAATTGCCATTAGTCCAAATTAGGTTTATGCTGCTTTTTGGGCAATTTCAAGCTAATTTTGCAGTCAATGAACCAGCACAGAAAACAGTAATATAAATGTAAATTAACTGAGAAAATCTGCACGGTAATATTTGTGAGAAAATCAAGGTGAGGTATGTTACACCTTTGCATTTTCTCTCGAATTGCAGGATGTATTTGCGAAACTCTTTCTGTTTGTTTCACAGTTTATTTTCCTTTGCAAAAACGGTTGCGTTTGTTTGCAAAACGCAGGACTTTTCTTTAAATTAAGGCACAATTTTCGCTCCATAGACAATGAGCGACGCGAACAGTGGCCAATCAGAACGCCGCCTCGTGCTGCCCGAATCTGAAAACGCGGACCACTGAGGCTCCGACATATTAAAATACGCCCACAAGATTTAGAACTGGATAAATATACGTAAATATAAATGGACGTAAATATACCAAATCTGACATAAATATAGTGATCTGTCTCCAAAACGACTATATAATCGTCATGTACTCGTAATGTAGTTTCTGCTGTATGTTATTACAGTAGTTAACAACACCGATCAAATATTATCTGGGCACAACAAAATAGTCCGAATTGAATGATTTAGGCCATTCACTGAAATGCAAAGTATCCCGCTTTAGTGTGTTTTCCCTACACAAAAACAAGGCTTTCCACGAAGCGTTGTGGCCACGCCCCCGGTTCACGAGGCCCTCCCCCTTTGCCTGCGTAGTCTACTGTTAACGGAACAATCGTGTTTCGTGTTTGCTATGGTTGGATCATATCTTTCAGCCCGAATTACTATATGAGCTGAAGCTCCACGGATGTATTCACACACCGCACAGTGACAGGCGTGGACGGACTGTGGAATACCTGAAGGTAACGTATCGTTTTAAAACGATCGCTTTCGCGACATCGGATTTACCGATCTCCTAGTAACGTTAGCTGCGACCAGGAGCTGCGCGGCTTACGTTGAATGGAAAGGACGAGATCGGAATTTCATTCAATTTCTTCTGCTTTGATTCCAGTCTGTTCCGGTGTAATAACGTTGTCAGTACGATTGCGTAATCCAGTAGTTCATATCTTAATCTCTGGGCATATTTAAGCGTTTATTATGTGTGTTTTTTTCGCATGCATGCACATTTGTATGGTTACGTAGGCATACTTGCAAACTTTCATAGCATTACTGCCAAACCAAATGCTGTAATCATCATTTTTATGAACAGACTGTGTCGTAGGCTAATCTCTGTAGGGAACAATGTCTCAGGTCACGAGCTCTGAACAGATATGCCTCCTATTCATCTGTGATTCTTTTAAACATTTCTAGAAAGATTTGGCAAGTTTGATTTGTGTGTTTTGTTTTACATGTATGTTTTTTTATGTCATTCAATCACAAACACGATACACGAAATGATTTTAGAGAATGCAGGATTTGTGTCATTCACTTTCTTATGCAGTATAATGGGCCGTCCGTCATGATATATGGGATCAATGGGTAAAGTAAACTTAACAGGTGACAGAAGTATAGCCTGAGTGTAATGAATGCCTTCCTCTTTCACAGTATGTCTCGAGAGCAGAAAGCAGTGGATCGTGCCAGGAAGGCCTTCGTCACAGGCCGGACCAGATCGCTGGACTACCGCATCAGCCAGCTAAAGAACCTACAGCGTTTTATCAATGAAAGGCAGAAGGAAATCGCAGACGGGCTCAAAAAGGACCTTAGCAAGGTCGGTGGTGACCAGTTTACTTAAATATTGTCGAGAATGAAGACCCCACATGGTGAGATAAAAAGCGAAATGCTATAACGGTTGAAGTCTTGCATCTATCTGTTGACAGAGTGAGTTTGGAACACCTTTGTATGAGACTTTGGGTCTGGAGAGTGAGATTAACCAGGCCGTCAGCAAGCTGAAAGAATGGGCAGCTCCTCGACCCGTGACCAAGAACCTTCTGACCATCTCAGACCAGGTGTACATCCAGCCCGAGCCTTTGGGGGTGGTGCTGGTCATCGGAGCCTGGAATTATCCTTGGGCGGTCACCATCCAACCCTTAATAGGGGCTATAGCAGCAGGTAATTGTATTGAGGATGCGTTATATGGGAGAGGTCTGCTTCATTTCTCGGTAGTTGACCCTTCACTTAGTTCATTAACATCATGACAACATACTTGAAGATAACACTCAGAGTGTGGCACGATCTGTCACGTCTTCTAAGATCTTCTAAGACTGTGACGTTTAAATTGTCAGTTTAATCTATGTGTGAATATACGACTTTATTTTGATATATAATATAGTGATAGGGTTAGTCGACCTTAACAAATGTCACTATTTTACAGTGTATCTGACACTTCTGAATTTATTTATTTATTCATTATATAAAATGCTGCATCAGGTTTGAAAAGTATTAATAAGTGCTTAACAATGAATTTTGGAACGTTATTCCATTTTGACTTCTCATGGCGTGGCAATGACCAAAAATGTAATATCATTAATTGAAAAGGCATATTATGGATTTCTGTACTACATTGTACTTTGCCCTATTTCTTTGATACTGCCCTGTGCTAACAGAGCAAAGTACAATGACTTCCAAACCTTAGCCACTATCAAACTCTTAGTATAACTTTGTAGGTTTTTATTCAGATTTCTTTTAAGATGAGCTAGTTCAGGAAGGTACACTTAAATAGCAATTCCACAATTCAGGCATGTTCTTGAGGATCTTAGAAGAAGTGACAGATCATGCATCACACTGAGTGTTATCTTCAAGAATGTTGTCATGTTGTTAATGAACTAAGTGAAGGGTCAACTACAGAGAAATTAAGTGCTTATGAGGTTAGCAATGTTAAATATGAATGTTAAAATTAGCATTGTTTTCATTCGTCTAAGCACCACATCTATACCATTATTATGCAACTTAGCGTTTCAACCGCAAGTTTGTGGAGAAATAAAAACATTGTGATTGGCTAGTTAAATTGAATATTACATTACAGTGAATATTGTTTTACTTGACAGGTAACGCAGCTGTGATCAAGCCATCTGAAGTGAGTGCGCACACAGCCAAAGTAATGGAGGATCTTTTACCCCTCTACCTCGACAAAGTAAGATCTGGTTCTCCTTCATTTTTGAATAAATACTGTAAAAATCATTTGGTGTATTTGTATAAATGACTTTGAGGCATTAAAGCATTTAAGAAAGCAATAATGTTAAAGGAGTAGTTCACCTGATTAAAACAGCTTCCTCGTGCCATCCCAAATCTGAACTATGTTTGATCACAAACAAATGATTTAATATTAAAATGTTATAATGTAATCTTAATGTAAGGAGTGCACATTATATCTGACAACAACCCGTTCTGACGTCCACAATCTCAGGAGATGTATCCCGTTGTCACTGGTGGTGTCGATGAGACTCAGGAGTTGCTCAAGCAGCGTTTCGACCACATCTTCTACACTGGAAATGGTACAGTGGCTAAAATCATCATGATGGCAGCGGCTCAATATTTAACCCCTGTCACTCTGGAGTTGGGAGGAAAGAGCCCGTGCTACATCGACAACAACTGTGACCTCGCTGTTGCCTGCCGGTCAGTTCAAGTCCTTGTTTCTTTCTTTGTATTAAAGTTGTGAAAAGATTTGGTTAAAGCATTTTCTCTGTCGCATTGCCACAGGCGAATAGCTTGGGGCAAGTACACAAACTGTGGTCAGACCTGCATTGCTCCAGACTACATACTCTGCGACCCCAGTATCCAAGACAGAGTGATAGAAGAGATCAAGAAGAATATTAAGGTATGTGTGATTATTATTTACACCACTAGAGCAAATGCAGATACAATGTGAACCTATTTGTTATGATAAATGTTTAAATGTAAAATTTAGTCCTGGCACACGAATGAACATTTTGTAACTTGTGAACAGAATGTGTCTGAAATACTTATATTTTAAACTTCTTGAGGTTTGATGTTTTTATAAATTCAGCCATAAAAAAGTGAAAATGACTTTATTAAGTCCATTTGGAATTTATAAATAGTGTTTTTATAAAGACTTCTCTATTTTTTGCTGAAAATGGGAGTCAGGCTATGGGATTGTTTGAGTATTAAACTCGATCACCTGTGGCAGTTTCTAGGAAAAGCACAAACTGATATACTTGCTTACTTCGAATGCAAATTTAGGCACTTTGGATAAAGGCGTCTGCAAAATGCATACTTTTAAAAGTTTATACTTGCTTGTGGTCATCAGGGATAACTTTTACATCTCTAAACTTGTACATGCAACATTGCCGCATCTGTTGAAGAATATAAAAATGTGAGTGTAAAGATCGGTTTAGTATTAAAAGACATGAACTACAATGAGTAACAATGATCCAATGTGAAATCACGTCATGAAAGCTAACATACTTCTATTTATGATTATCAGGAATTCTATACAGAAAATCCCAAAACATGCCTAGATTATGGACGCATCATCAACCAGCGTCACTTCAAGAGAGTGATGGCAATGCTAGACGACAGCACTGTAGCGGTGGGGGGAGAAAGCGATGAGTCAGGCTGCTACATTGGTATAATCATTATAGCTGGATTACTTTAACCATTAAATGTATAATATTATATTTACTAGTCATTATATTTTTTCACATGTAGTCATGTATGATAACCGTCTCTGTGAGATGAGGGTCTGTGGCATCGGGGGGCTAACCAAAATATATTATTATATATTTGAATAATCTATTCAATGTGTTTTAGTCTTTTACCAGCAATAACTAATACATAAATAGTTATTTGATACATCTTGACTTAACAAGAGTTAATAAAACAGATGCTTTGTTTAATTCTTTATATAACTAAATGTATTTTCTTTGATCTTTTACACTTCACAGCCCCAACTATTTTAAAGGACGTGAAGCCGGATGCAAAGGTCATGCAGGAGGAGATCTTCGGTCCTCTGTTGCCCATCTTGTCAGTAAGGAGTGCAGATGAAGCCATCAAATTTATCAATGAAAGAGAAAAACCCCTTGCACTGTACATCTTCTCTGAAAACAACAAGGTTCAAACTTATTTACTGAATTCATGATATGTCAATTGTATTGAAGAAACATTTATACCTTTTGCTAAACTCTACTTTTTATTTCAGCTGATTAAGCGTATGATTGCAGAGACCTCTAGTGGCGGAGTGTTGGCCAATGACTGTCTGATCCACTTCTCAGTCAACACTTTGCCCTTTGGTGGAGTTGGTAGGTTTTTGTAAAAGGGTTTAATTTTTTGTTAATTTAACATTTTTGTAAAGTATATTAATAGGATTTGTTATTTTTTTAACTCAGTTCGCTGGCTCTCTCTACAGGTAACAGTGGGATGGGCAGCTATCACGGCCAGTTCAGCTTTGATCGGTTGAGTCACCTGAGAGGCTGTCTTATCAAAAAGCTCAAGATGGAAGGGGTGAATAAGATGCGTTACCCACCACATACAGCAGAAAAGCTGGGCTGGGCACGCTTTTTAATTCTCAAACAGGTTGAATTGGGCAGTCTGGGCCGCATGGCCCTGCTGGCTCTGCTGGCGATCTTTGTTGCTGTGATATTACAGGTAAGCAGCTATAATATCTGTGAACCAGATGTTTTTACCATTAGCTAAAAGTTTTTATAGCATAAGTTGTGGTTGTAGGTAAATGGGTTCAGGGTGATTTATTATTTAAAAATGTATTTGTTTTAATTTTATTTATTTGTGTGTGTGTGTGAATGAGCTTCAATTCATTCGCTAGTTGCACAAAAGCTTCCAGAGACAGGGTAGATTCCGGGCGTATAACACTGTTTGGTAAAAGGAGGATTTTTGGACAGCAAATACGGGTATTTTTTAGATAAAAAAAGAAGAAAGTAGGTATAAGCGATATAAAAAAGATCCTCTATACATTGTTGACACTTCATGAAGCCAAAACAACATTATAATGTTATACGACCAGAAATTAGTCTGCGTACTCTGGCGTCGCAAAAGCTCACCGGGGGCCATCTTGTGCAACCAGCCCATTCAATTCAGGTTTATTTCTATAGCGTTTTTCTCAATGTGCGTAGCTAAAACAGCAGCTTCACTTAAATGTATTTGACCAAAAAATCCTTATAAGCCTTTCCTGTCTGACTCATCTTGTTTTTCTTTACAGAAATACTTCACTGACTAGGAATGTGAACTAATACTACGAAAGTTCATCTTCACCATAAAGATGTTGGTTGAATGAGATGATCCCTGTAGAAGTGCTGCTTCACTACTTTGCCTTATATTGTCATAGGCCCCGAAACATGCCATGATTTATTTCAACCGTTTGTAAGAAGTCAGTAATTTTAACTAACATGACATTTCAATGAATGGAATAATTGCAATATAGCACCTTAATCAGTGTTTATTTTAATATACATGCTATTAATGTTGCTTGAAGACCTTAGTTGTCACATCCAATATGTTTAGGTTTTTAAATGAAGGAAAAGTCAGAATACACTAGATTTGATGTTTTTTGTTTCTTTAGCAATATACGTCATACTGTAGCTATTTTGAAGTCCAGCATTTTTAAGAAATGCACATTTCAAAGAATATAAATGTGGAAGTTTTGGACAGTATACCAGGCAACGTTACACATTTTGTTCTGCTGTTGTTTGACTGATCTGTTATACCTCTTAGAAATGATGGTTATATGTCTGTCATTATGAAGAACTTGAGATTTTATTACTTTTTTAAATATAAAATGATTATTTTACATTCAGATATAATCAGAGCAACTAGATGTGTATGTAGTGTGGAAAGCTTATAGAGCCATTCTGCATCTGAAGGATTTCTATTAAACCGAACATCTGTGTCTTAAAGTAATGCTACTGAGAGTTTTATCACACAAAGAAACCCTTTTTAAAAGAATAATAAACATGTTTGTTTCACACAGCTCTGTGTGGGTTTTCTGGCTAATGCTCTTTCTCATGTTTGTTATTGTTTTGCATTTTACTCATGTTTTTGTAATCTTGGTCTACGCACACAAATGCTGAAAAGAACAAATGTGCGATCCATCCACATCAACTCCGTTTTGACGCCTCTAATAGGAACAGTTCAACCAAAAATGGCAATTCTTCATTTACTCACCCTCAAGCTGTTCCAACTCTGTATACATATCTGTGTTTCGATCAACACAGAGAAAGATTTTTTCAAGAATGCTTGTATCAAACGGTTTTTGGACACCATTGACTACCACAGTAGGAAATTTAGCTTGATAAAGAAGATATGTTGAAGAATGTAGGAGAGCAAACAGTTCAGGGCCACTTTTGACTACCATTGTTATTTTTCCTAGTCAATGGTGGTGAAGAAGTGTTTGGTTGTAAGCTTTCTTTCAAATGCATTTCTCTTTGTTCATCAGAACAAAGACATTTATACAGATTTAGAAACGATGACCGAATTTAGATTTTTGGACGAACTGTCCCTTTAAAGGCAGTGGTTATCCCTGACACACTGACACTTATTTGAAGAATCACACACCTTTGTACCATTATCATGATTTTTTAGTAACTCATCCCCAAACGGGTGCTGGACAAAAGATCTTCACAGCACCTGAGACATCATTACAGATAAGTGCAGTAAACTTATTACAGTTAGTCTGTGCTCTGCCCTCAGGTATGCCGTGCACGCTGTGTACTTTATACTGCCTGGATTTACACAAGGACACCAAGGTCAACATAACTATTCCTGTGTGGAATGAGGAAGTCAAACTGGTTCTGCAGGATCAAACTTGTTTCGATGAAACTGTCTAAAAGTTGTAAGATTAACGCACTACAGTAAACACAAAAATCCATTCTTAGGATGCAATGGACTCATCAAATCCACTCTTTGTTACCTTGGTCCTGTATTTAATGTATTTTGTGAATCAACAACACCTTGAGCAAAGAATGAATACTTACCTGACAAGCTTTTCATAACTTTTCAATTTTGAATTCCCCTGGGGGGGTGTTAAGGTATCACATGTCAACATTTTAGTGACATCTGTTAACACTGTAAAGTGGGTTAAAGAGTAACAAAACGTCGTGTATTCATCATTATCAATTATTCTGTTATTATTATTGTGCGCGCAACGCTTTTACATTGAGTTTCCCAGAGAGCCATTAAATATTAAATCCATAGGGTTGCTTAGGCTAAGCCCCTCCTCTTTCTCTCCGGTGGGCGGGCAGAAGAGAAGACAGACAGGTGCGTTACGTTACCGAAGACGGAAATGTCGAGATCAGTCCTTTGTGTTGCCAAATTCGTGTCGTTAAAAAGTCACAAATAAATCGACTCTCGACTCTTCGGTTTTGAGGGAACACGATAAAGATCGGATCTTTTTTCATTCAACTGAAGCTGGTGTCACACACGCATCATGCCAGGCTTAGATTTAAAGTTTCTGGACCGACCGAGGAGGAGATTTTACTGCCCTTTGTGCAATAAGCCGATGAGGGAACCTGTTCAGGTGTCCACCTGTGGTCACAGATTCTGTGACACCTGTCTGCAGGAGTATCTCAGGTAATGCTCTTTAAAACACATCAATAAAATGTAAAGTTATGCGTTTATAATGCAAAGTTATTGGAGTGAAGTGGGACATATACAATTTTATTAGTGTTAATGTGAGTGGCTATATAGACTACTTCGTTCATGTGAACTTTTAATGTATTTTTAATGGTTAAACTGCTAGTATTAGTAGGCCAGTAGGCTATTGCTATGAAAAAGTTTCATAACTGTAATGTGAAGTGTGAGCAAAATATGCGCATCAAATAATAATCTTGTGTTTTGAAAAACTTTTGAGATGTTATTTTCGATATAATATTTGAAGGGCTGAAATCATCCATTGAAAACTTATAACATTTATTTTCCTTACACGTGTGCATGGCCATCTTAATATTTTGACAAGGTAAGATATATGCACATATTATATGTCAAATTAAAGGCCTGTGTGTTTTATCATTTTCATTTTATGAAGTTAAATTGTGTGGTCAAATATATTCTGACTGGTGTTCTTTAAGGGACAAATAGCAAAAGAAGAAGGTCAAGGCATTTGTAGTAGAAGCATCATCTAAATGCACTGTCTATCTAAACATTCTTCAAAGCATCTTCATCGGGCTGTGGATTAAAACAAACCTGAATTTATTGTGTAAAAAATGTATTCAATATTTATAGCTAATAGCCTGTGATTGTTCGTAATGAAACATTAAAATCACGTTAATCATAAAACATGATTAGGATTTGTATGTGTTTCAAGTAACTTAATAGACATCATTGTTCTTATTGTATGTTCTCTTGTACAAAGTATGTGAAAATACAAATATTACCTAGACGTAATTGCACCTTTCACATGAACAACCAAACAGGCTGAACAGGATGTCAGAGATTTGAGTGACACAAAATAAAATGTTTCTGTAGTTTTTACCGTAGTTCACCAGATTTATGATAAGCCTATATGACAAGGTATATGATGTTTGTGCAGTTACCTGCATTTAAAGACACATTTTGATTGGATTTAGATGCTGAAATGATCATGTCATTAAGTGACAAGGAATTATATAGGCGTGCAAATATGTTTGCCTTTTATTCACACACACACACATATATATATATATATATATATATATATATATATATATATATATATATATATATTGCTAAAGGTCTTTTTTCTCATTTATCTGTGAAGATTTATTACAATAAATTTGTGCCAACTGCAAATGGGATGAGATGATGGCGTTGTTTATTTGTAATGATAAAGAAATGTACATTTAAAATAGCTAATGTGGCGTGGACAGGAGGCATGCAGTGAGTCATGGGTTAGTTTGTGGGTTATGGCCCATTCTTGGCATTCCAGCCATCTACAGGCCCGTCTCCTGAAGTCTAATGACAAAACACAATGTTATTGGTCTTCGATGTTATCATTCTAGGGATTGACAGCCTTCTCCAATCTCGTTTTAACGTGTGCTTTTCAATCTATATTAGAGGTTAAGAAGTTTGAATTAACTCTCAAGTTTGTTTTAGTCTTTATACAGAAACGCACTCTGATGCTGTGGCTAATGTTGGAACATAAGGGTTTTAGCCCCTTTTTAATAAAATCATGCATTCATGAGTAAATCTTCTGTAGAAATGACTAAAAAAATACACATCATAATTGTCCATATTTAAAAAAACTAAAACTCCTAAAAATTTTAAAAATCTTATAAACGTTGTGTTGTGTGTCACATGTACTGTAAATATCACAGCTTTATTAATAGTCCGGTGAAGTGACAGCTGTTTCTGATTCTTCACATTACGTGTGCGCGGGACGTCACCATCCCAGATGGACGATACACTCAGATGTCAATTTGTGGTGTGGGAGGTTGTGATATTTTCTTCCTGACGTTTCTGTAAAGATAGTTCAGATGTGATTTATAACGGTGGAGCATCATTTCTGAACTGCTGAACAAACTATAATGTACAGACATGAATCAGACGCAAGTGAAGTTCTAACACATTCATTCTTCTGCTTAGAAGAGGGCAGCTGTGCAAAAATTTAATTTTGTGGTCCGTCTTTAGGTATTTAGAAGTCTTTGTTCTTCTTGTATGAACATCAGTAAGAAAGCTAACCAAAGTGTAACATGAATGTAAACTGCATCAACTACGATGCTTCTTTATTGAATGACTCGTGCAACAATGATTTGTGTGAAACCATGTGAATTATTTATAATCTTAAATGTAACTTTGTTGTTTTCTATGAAATATCAACAGTGAAGGAGTGTTCAAGTGCCCTGAGGACCATCTGCCACTGGATTATGCCAAAGTGAGTGCACTTTTATAAACCTTAGAGAACTAAAACCAGTTTCACTAAACATCTTCTAAAATTTCGTATAACTCATTTTAGCTTCTAAGATGATCCTTAATAATATTTAATTAATATTTGCTTTGTTGCTCTGTCATGTCAATGTGTTGTTTTGCTGCATCATATTTGGATTGACATCACCCTCCTCACAGATCGAATGAATACATTTCTGTTTCACCAGTATGGTCCATACTATGTTAGTCATGCTGTACTGCACCAAAACAACCACATTTTAGCCTCTCTTGCCCTGTTTTGCATTTAACCGTTTTTAATGAAAAAGACATCTATGCGAATTGTTTGTGATTTCTCTTTATTGGATGTTTTTTGATTTATTCATTTAGAAGACACCTTAATTCAAAGCGACTCACAAATGAGAGCGTATTTATTATTTTGCCAATGAGCCAACATTAAGTGTAGGCTATAAGCCATGTTTACATATGTTATACCTGACCATCCCCTACTGATATTATGTGTCAATTTTACCTGGGTGTTTTTACACGCAAACATTCATTAACGTTGGATTCTGACTTTAGATTTTTCCAGACATGGAGCTGGAACAGCAGATTCTCTCTCTGCCCATCCGCTGCATTCACAGTGAAGAGGGCTGCCGCTGGACCGCACAGAACAAGCTGCTCCAGGTGAGGAAATCACACACATATACAGTTGCAGAAAAAAAATCAAGAGACCATTACAAATGTTCATTTAAGCAGCATTTAGAGATGTATTGTGGTCATTCCAGTCCAGTGTCTGTTGAATTTCAACAAATTCAAAGCTCAGAAGTGACAAAGTCATCCAACAGCAATGCGAAAGACCATGACACAAAAACTAAATTCAAGGTTTTCGCATAAATCTTTTCTTCCAACTTTTCCTAAATACATGTACAATTATAACTGTTGTATGGCTTAAAAGTAAATAGAAACTTGTTTTCTTTGCAGTATTACAGAGCATATTTTACGTTAAATTGATTTTATTTTGTTTCTCCTGTTTTTATTTTCTGCAAATAGACACACTATATTAATTTGAAATTGAAGAGAAATACTGTTAGTAGTTCAGAAAATAAAATAAATCATTTTACCCAAACACAAATTCAGAAAAACTGATAGTGGTCTTTGAAATGGTCTCCTAATTTTTTCAACAGCTGTATGTTCATCTTTATGTGGGAGAATTACAAAGAATCACAATGCCAGAAACTGAAAGAAAACACAGGTGACAGGATCCTGTAGCTAAACATAAATGGTCAGGGTCCTGATAAAAATATCCACTTTTAATAGCATATAAAATGACTATGATTACAATACATTACAGGCCCATTTGTCCGTGTGTGAGTTTAATGTGGTGCCGTGTCCGAACCGATGCTCCTTGAAGTTGCCGAGACGAGAACTGCCCGATCATCTGCAGCACGATTGCGCTAAGAGAAAACTGCACTGTGATCACTGCACTGAAGAGTTCACCGGCGAGGCATATGAGGTCAGGCAATGCTAATAATAATAAATGGAATTTACATGATTTTACCTGATTATTTACTTACTCTCATCCTTTATGTTTAGGTCTGTGTTAAAGAATCAATTGCTTGTCTATCACACTCTTTGATAATAATTGGATAGACCTCTAACCCTGCTGCTTGATATTGTGGGGTCAATCAAATGATAAAAACACACTTAGATTGATGTTAAGAGGTGTAACCAGTATTTTATTTATTTATCCAGAACTAGATTCCTCTGAAACACTTTTATTTTGAGTTTTTAATGTAGAGGCCTCAAAAAGAAAGCCTTTGTCTCCCTCTGTAGGTGATTGATGAGAATGACACACACACTCTGTAGCACTACAATAATACCCATCACACAAACATAGGTTTGATTTACTATCTTTTTAGAGACTGTCCATATACTTCTATTGATTTTATACAGATTGAATGGTATTTTCTATCCCCTAACCATAACCTTAAACGTAACCATCACAAACAACCTTTTTGCATTTACATTCTTATATCATTTAGTGAATAAACACGTTTATTTAAACATGTTCCATTGACTTTTTATTTTATACACAGATAGTTATAAATCCTATAGCTTAAAACCAAAAACGTAATTTACTGTATTTGAATAGCCTTTTTACAAAATAGGATGTCCAAAAATAATGTTTTGCTCATGTTCACTTTTGGGTTAAGATTCAACACAAATAATTTGTAACTGAATTGTCAAAATGTAAAATAATCAGTAAAACGACTCTGATAGTCAAATATTTCAAATATTTTTGTATTATATATATATATATATATGTCTGTGCTCATACAGAGTCATCAGGAAGCTTGTCCAGAGGAAAGTGTATACTGTGAGAATAAATGTGGTGCACGTGTGGTACGTAGACTGTTGACCCAGCACAGCGTGTCTGAGTGCCCCAAACGCAAGCTGCCCTGCAGATACTGCAGAAAAGAGTTTCTCTGTGACACCATTCAGGTCAGTCTTCTTCCTACATTACTTTTTTTCATTTGGCAGATTTAATTGGTTTGTGTGTTTTCTGTCATTGAACAACACGGATGATCCTCTGCCATTTTAGCCACGGGAACACATATTGTTTAAAGGTCCAGTGTATGACATTTAGCGGCATCTAGATGTGAGGTTTTGAATTGCAACCAATGGCTCATTTCACCGCTTACGCCTCCCTTTCGAAGCACTATGGTGGCTGACACAGAACTAAGATGTCCTCACGTTTTCCTTTCTAGGCTGATGGAGAGGGCATGTTTCCGAAACGCGCTCTATTGAGCAGTTTGTCCGTTAAGGGCTACTGTAGAAACAAAATGGTTGAATTTCATGAATTCCATGTAATTCACAGAGTCATCAGCAACAGTGTCCACGGTTCCCTGTGCAGTGCCCCAGCAGATGCGGCACACCTGGACTCACCCGAGAGAGCGTCATGGCTCATATAAAGGAAGGGTGCAGCGGTGCTGTGGTGCTCTGTCCATTTAAAGAGGCTGGCTGCAAACATAAGGTAAGATCTCAGAGATCTGTCGTATTGATATGATTAATACCTCCAAGTACTATGTATGCTCTAAATTTAAGTACCAATGAATGAATGGAATTGAATTAGCCAACTACATTACATTTATTTGAAAGAAATATATACTGTAAAAAATACTAAATATACTGGTAGTTCATTTTAACTGGTCTGTTAATTTTACGGATATTTTAAGAAATTTTACGGAACCCTAAAAGAAAAGAAATCCTATATAGGTATATATATATATAAAACATTATATAGTACATTGTGCCCTATTTAAATTTTTTTGGTACATTTTTGTAGCTTTGTCGATAAAGCACAAGCAGAGAATTTCACACGAAAAAACCATTGAAATTTTAAGTGTTGCATAGAAATACACGGTAGGTAAACCAAAACTAAAAATAGTAAATAGAAACAGTTCAGATCCCCCTTCGACTTGTAATTTTATGGCCAGTAAACATTTTTGATTTCTCTCCATGAAAGAAAAAAAATCATATTGACACGAGAGCAAATAACTGCTGAGCAAACATACATTTCTGTGGGAAAGCTTTCCCATATTTACTAAATACTGAAAATCTAAATCCCGTCTCCTTTCCGATCACAGTGCTCAAAAACCGCAGTGGCAGGACACCTTGATGAGGCTACACACACCCACCTGTCTCTTCTGTGTGGCCTGGTGAACCGTCAGAGGCTGGAGCTCAGGGAACTCCGGCGTGGAGTGGAGGAACTCTCCGGGAGCCGGGATGGAACCCTGCTCTGGAAACTCACAAACTACAGCCAACGACTGCAGGAGGCCAAGAGCAGGACTGATGGCAGTTTGGAATTGTTTAGTCCCCCATTCTATTCCCATAACTACGGATACCGTCTACAACTGTCGGCCTTTCTCAATGGGAACGGTAGCGGGGAGGGCTCCTATCTGTCAATTTACATTCGAATTCTGCCGGGAGAGTATGACGGGCTGCTGGAGTGGCCGTTCCCGCACCGCGTCACCTTCTCGCTGCTGGATCAGAGTGACCCGGCACTCACCAAACCCCAGCACATCACAGAGACCTTCAACCCGGATCCTAACTGGAAAAACTTCCAGAGGCCACAGCCGGGAGCTCTGGGGAGCATTCGTGGGGGCTGTTTGGATGACAGCATGTTGGGGTTCGGTTACCCGAAATTCATCTCCCATGCGGAGATGAAGAAAATAAATTATATCAGAGACAACGCTATTTTCATTAAAGCCGCCATAGACGTGGTCCGGAAAATAATGAACTGAATGGGGTCCAAGCTGTTTCTGGAATTTTGACTTTTCATATCCTCAGTGATATGCCACAGATGAAGGATAGTTTGGTACTGATAATGTCACTTAATCTGTATATTTGCATTGACATTTACACGTATCTTTTCTGTTATACGTTTTTGAGTAAACAAAGAAACTGTTTAAAAAATTGCTGTGTGTTTTTTCATGATAATGCTTATAATCTGTGTTCATGTCTAAGGCAGAACAATTGGACAGAGGTGTTTGCTACCATTACCATTACTATTTGGTTTATTGCACATAAAATGAAGCGAACCCTACAGACAAAATGAGACGAAATAAAACCGATGACACAAATATTTGAAGTCAAATAAATTATTTTATTATTATTACAAACACAATTAATTTAGTTAACAACAACAATAATAATAATTTAAAATAGTAATAATAATAAAAACTTGGTAGTTTATTTGTAAGTCATTTATCCTAAATCTAATGATCTTTTGCTTTGGAAAGTAACAGGAAGCTGGCAACAGGAAAGGTCTCCATGTCATGTATTACAAATCCATTTTTACCCTCTGGGTTCTCCTGACACTGGACAGAAATCTGAAAAAAAATGTTTCAGATCATATTTTATACATATATAACATAACCTACATTATATCTCTGTCATACCTGAACTTGATCGGGTAAACCACAAGCTGTATCTGTCGAGTTGTAAACCTCAATATCCTCCCTTAATGGGACATATTTCTCCCGAGAGTCCGATTCTTCAACAGATCTGCAGCAGGTTGTTCCCTTATTTGATCAGAAATAAAACTTGATATCATTATTTGATTGATTACTTTGTTACTATGAGTAGAAACTCAAACTATACGTAAACACAATATTACGACTCAATAACGTTTCATTGTGAACATTCCATGTCAGTTCTGTCTTACCATACTGACGATTGTTGAGTTTTCTCAACTTAAGAAGTGTTGTAAGAACAATAATGCCTTCATAAAGTGTCTTGGTACTGCGTGGATAATTTTTTTGTGGATATTATGAAGCCGATCACCACAACCGGAAGAAAAAAGTTATCCATCCGGTTTATTTTTGGTATTGCGCATGTACATTTGATCAAGGAGCTTCAACATCGGTCGACACGAATCGGAAAGGATTGAACATGCTGTAAAAACTTTCAAACTCATTGAAAGTTGGGCTTTGTATCTTAATGAGTCTGACAACATTACACACAATACCCTGGATAAAATAAGGCATGTGTGAATCTGTGTATAAATTAATATCATGAAATTGGCAGCAATCGTGAGAATAAAGAAGAAAATCTGATGAGCCAGATGATTTTTAAGAAACGTTTATATCCAAAAATAACAATGAAATAAATCCGAGATATCCGTCTTAAAGTTTGTACAGAAAATCATGTTCTGTAAATGTACACTTTAACTAATGCTGTTATTTTATCCAATGGTTGGGTGGTGGACAAACCCAACTGTTGGTAAAAAGAATTAACTTAGAAAATGTGCATATATTTCACTCAACCTTGGATTGACACAACCCATTGAGATATACATTTCTAAAATCCTAAATGACACACCTGATGTTATTTTCAAATTCTCTGAATGTTAAAGTCGAATCATATATTGTACAATTCTGTTCAAGCAAATTTGTCAAAATTCATATTCCTATACTTCTCCACTAAACGTAACATTTTATTATTTGTTTCTTAGTTTTAAATTGCATTGCAGAAAAAAAGCACAATGCCTTTTTGCTTACCTAGAAATAAATTCCAGTTTTCTTCTCTTGATTTTAATCCGTAATCCATTTCGTTTGGTTTGAATCTTTTCCAGTACTAAATATGATAAATAGAATCAAAATTGATATGCAATATAAATGCACGAGAAACACAAGAGTGTTGGACTGTTGGAGTGTAACAGTAACAGCGATTCTCCGCTCAAGTCTCTGACATGATTTGAAACTTCAAAACAAAGATCATTGAAACCACATCAAGCAATGTTGTTGCATATCTGCTTGCAATGCAAAAACATCCAGGAAGGACTGAAAAAGCATACCTCAAATCAGACTGAGACCCAGAACCGAAAGAAAATGTGGTCTTGCGACTGCAAGCAATTCGTTGGGCCACAGAAATGATTCTCAGTTCCTTTCATAGGATTAGCTTGAATCGCAATAACACAAGAGATAAACAATGTTAACAATACGAATGTTAACAAATGTCTATTCATGAAATTGCTTAATGTGTTTGTTTGTGTGTTTTACTAATACACAAGTTACTTGGTCAAAACCCTTCATAGAACTTCTTGGCTGGTTGCTGGTACCTTGGTAGCTCAGCTGAGGAATCCATACTTCCTCATATAGTCCAAAGTTTTTGTTTTTTAGAATATGTTTGTATTCATAAAAAAGTGTTTTGCAAGTTTCATTACTAAAACCCTGGATTGGTTCAAACTGTTTATTAAACAAAATTAGTCCTTTAGTGATTTTCTCTCATGCCAAAACCTATTGTGGTGCTTAGACAAAACAAGAACTTTCAGATTTAGAGGCCAGACTTCAGCGATGCATGATCTGAAATATCAAGGTTATCTGTTTGGATAAAAATAAATTCCATAACATTTTTACTAAAGCTTTTACAGCAAAACATGTAAAGTAAATTTGTCAATCACTTGTTCAATTACCAATATTACTGGTCCGAAGAAAAATTTTATTTCTTTAGTGTCAAATAATTGTTTCAGATCTTGATCTGTCAAGTTTGCTAATAAGCGTTTGACCTAGTGTCCACATATTTTACTATCAACCCTGTCATCTTTAGGAATCTCATGCACTCTTCTCCACTGGTCCAAGTCCTACTTTTCCGGCAGATCCTTCAATGTGTCATGAAGGGGCTCGCTATCCACAGCCCACCACATGATCACTGGGGTCCCTCAGGGATCCGTGCTTGGACCGGTGCTTTTTCCATCTACACGACATCCATGGGACATCTCATTTTACCCAGACGATACCACTGTAGCAGCTCACATTACAGCCTGGTGCAACGGTCTCATTTCCCCAGCAGTAGAGCATATCATAACAATGGTTTGAGGGTTTTAAGATATTCTGCTCACTGTTGAGGGACGCGGTGGCCTGCCATCGGTGGTATAGTGCATGTCACACACTGTAACAAATAAAAGTGTAATGATAATGACAGTTTAAACATTCCCAATTTGTACTGAAGGTATTATCCACTTTTCTTTAATCCGAAAACTAGCAATCACGAATCTTGTTTTGAACCTCATCATGCCATAGAGGGGAGTTATTGAGTTTCCAGTATGAAGGAGATTTAGTAACATTGTTTTTCATAAGTTTGATGTTAATAAAAATTGTCGGTAAAAATATCTATGTCAACAACAATATCTTTGTGCACGTTTTTAGAATTTAGCCAATAATCTATTTTAGATTTACTAGTGCCAGATTTATTACTCCAGGTAAGGGTTACATTGTTGGGAAATTTGGCTTTCAAATATAAAAAAGGTCAAAAATCGAAACGGAAGGACTATACTTCGGCCTTAACACCAAGTTTGAGGAGCTATGTGGGCTGTTGGAGCGACAACCCCTGTCTGCACAGCTCCTGTAACTAATTCTGTCAGTTAATAAGGGCTCTAGTGTCTACAGAAACAATATTAAAAAATCTTTTACTTGTATTTTTAGGCATCTGCAACAGTTTCAAAGCTTTTTTTATTTTCAAAACTGTTTTAAAACTCCTAAATCTTTTGTATCAATCATTGTTATGAACATGTGTGTCATTTACCTATCACTACTTTGTTATAAGTTTTCTGTTCGTATGGTATATTTTTTGCAGCAGTTAAAATAAGGTCTCGGATACAGGTGGAACTAACATGTGATTCAAGAATATATATCCTACAAATGATAATCAACTGAGAAACTCACAATTTATTAATTGATATTTGCAATGGAGTCTGACGTGTATGTAGTTCAATAAAGTCACTAGAAAATACAGATTATTCAGAGAAATACTACTGACTGTGTTTGTCATGAAGCTTTATGTTCCAAACATTTACACCTGTGCCATTACAACAGTTTGCAATGATTGAATGAATGAGAACCTTAATGATTTTTATACATCGCCAATATCCTGTACATTCAGTCAATGATGCCCTCTAGAAGTTGGGCATATCAACATGGCGGCTAAAACACTTCTGGTGGCCTGCTGTTGGTTTAGCGTTCTATGCGCAAGTCCAGTCATTTATTTAGATCACTAAAACATGTTTTTTAGATGTGTCCAGACCACAGTTAAATATGAGACTTTCAGAAATCATCGCCGGGTTGTTGCTACACTTGTTGTTGTAAGATGACGCTCAACCAGGTTTAAATCCAAACTGAGATGTATTTCTAAACACCTCCAAGAGTGGTTTGACTCCAGTTTGTATAACAAATTATTACACGGCTCATTGAAATGCTTGATTCTGATTTGCCGGTCGCAACATTTGGAGGTTCGTTATTCACAGATAGCAACCTGTCAAAACTAATAACACATGGTAACCCGCATGCAGCAAATCATTGACACTTCAAATATAAATATTTCTTTTATTTACATTATCTTTACAAATGAGGAAGCAAAGCGCACAGAATGTAAACAAGCTTCCACTGAAACATTCAATACTTAAACAAAGGTTTCCTTCATTAGCCATTTACCTTCATAAATCGGATGTGCTTTAGTAAAACACTGATGTGAAACAATTCTTTTTTCCTTTTTTAAGTAAAGTGCCTCGTAGAAACTCCAAAATGTTGTTCACTTCTTCATTCATTCAGACTAAAGTGCACTTTCAAGTCCTAAATGTCTTCCATATTAATGTAAATGCCTTCATCATCAATTCCTGGATCATCAAGAGATTGGAGATGCATGGGATATGACACATCTTCAAACATAATGTGCCCTTGAAGGCCTTCCTGGTTCTCCATACACTGGATTGACAACTAAAGTACATTGAAAAGGACATAATGAGTAAAGACAATAATTCAGAGTAATCCTGCTCTGGCCATCACAGTTGTGTTAACGTTACCTGTGGAGTACACTGTAGCGGTGTGTTGTTCTGCTTTAATGTGTTGTCTTGAATTCCCATGGGATATGACAGCAGGTCGAACACGGTTTGACCATCTAGACCTTCCTGGTTGTCGACACATTGGACAGAAACCTTGACAAACAGAACGGATTAAAATCACTGGCACACACTCAACAGAATTTCATTTCAAGAAGACTGACAAAATAATATAAAGTGGCAGAAGTCTGGCAGACTTATGATTAATAACGTAAATAATAATATGTAAAGTAAAGAATAATATGGTAACGTTACGGCATTATAAAATAAACAAATCAAACGAATAACAGTTAAGTAATTTAATAATGTAACAGAGTATATACTACTAATATAACCAATACTTATAATACTAATAATATATGATACTTTATATATATATATATATATATATATATATATATATATAAACAGGAGTAAAGTCAGGACTTACTCCAGAAGGGGTACGGATATTTCTAAAGTCCCCTTGTGTACCGCTCTCGCTTTTTTCTCCCTCCGTCACACTCTGTAACATTTTCAAAGACATTGTTTTATTGATCTTGCAAACAAAAACTGATATACCAGATATTTACAGCTTAATACAAACCATGGCTTCCTTCAACGAGATGTTCGAAAATCAAAACTGAGATTGGTAAATCAAACAGTACGCAGTTATAGTGTGCCAGAATCTTGCCAAAAAAATCAGCGGTTCTGACGCCACACCATACACCATAAAATCAATAAAAATCTGTTGATATACTTAAATATAGCTATTCTGAATCTTCTAACTGTTCCAAGATCTAAAACCTAAAAACGACAAACATAACATTAAAAAAGCTTTAGCTACACGATCAAAAATATAACCCGGAAATGTTACTACATACTTTTGGCGCGTAAAAGTGGAGCATGCGCACACTGCATCAAGAATGACATGAGACCAGTTGATTAACTATTAAAATCAACTATTCCTATAAATGAATGTTCATAGAGAGATAGAGTCCATGTCTTACATCTGACGTCCTTGTTGACTTTGGATCATCTTTTAGATCTTCATGGCTCTGAACTTTCTCCTGAACCATCATCTTTATTCCAGATTGCAACGGTAATCCAAAATAAAAATTTTAGGGACGCCATTGCCGTAATCGGAACAATGAATCTAATACACTAGATACTGGTACGGTATAGCTACATATTATATGAAAACAAAACTAAGGTTCTCAAGATAAAGCAGTGCAACCGTCAGGAAAAGAAATAAATCCTGTTCAGTGGGATATATCTTAGATCTGTTCACACACAGACTCCACCCAGACTCTTTATGCTTCTTCAAATATGCATCAAGTCCAAACATGAATCCACAATTATTTGATGTAAGGATGACATGTTTTCATGTGAAACCGTCTTCATGTGCATAAACCGACAGCTGTGTACATGTTAAGCTGCATATGTCTGGGCCAAAACTTCTCACTTGCAGTGAAATATGACAAAATCATTTTCTGGTTCACACTAGATTAAAAGGCTCAAATTAATTTGCACAATAGTTTGTGTTTCTCTGGGGCTTAGATGTAAATAGCTCTAGCTTTACCAATCTTAACAGTTGATATTACCCAAAACTCGTAGCGAAAAGGAAGAGTTTAGTGATGCTACATTCAATTAATAAAGAAAAAATGAAATGTAAGGAGTTGTTTTGGATGTGTGTTATTTTAACAATAACAATTTGTGCAATTGTTTGTCCCAGTCTTCTTCTGCAATGCATTTGTCCTCTCATACTAGAGAAAATTCTAGAGAAACACATTGAAATGTTTTTCCAGTTAATGTTAAACTCAAAAATATTTGAGGTTTTTTTTGTTTGTTTTCTGAGTGGGGGCCTTTGAATATTGTTGAATACAATGGTGGGCCTTGGAGTCAAAAAAGTTGAGAACCCCTGATGAAGATGGATTTACATTTAACCCAGTTGTGTCTTGAGTGCTTCTTTTAACTAAAAGATACTTAAAGCACCAAAAATGGGGCTAACAGCTATGCAGTTTCATTTCCCTTTATATTCCCTAAGAATCAAACTGTCATTGTAAGCACCATAATCTACACAATGAATTACAGAAAAGCCATCATCTGGAAGAGCACTAGAGCCATCAACAGACTCACAAGAATGGAAAAACAATAGAAAACTTCACAAGAAGTGGTCAACATTCATTTTATTAGAGACAATGATGTGGGCAGGTCTGTACAACAGTGAGAATCTCAGCTCGTACAGCTCATGTCTGATGCTTCTGCGCTCGCTTTAGCTGTAGCTTTTTTCTTCCTGAAAACAAAACAGCAAAGAGAAAATCAAACCTCTTATCCTTGTAAAAATAATCAAAAGCCGTTAACCCGAATGAATGTACACACCCTCCTATCACAAACACCGTATATACTTTTATGGCATAATGTAGCCAAATTGGAACGCAGGACGGATGTCAAAAACACATAATTTTGCACTTTAATTCTACCAAACGGTCTCATACAAAACAAACCTTTTCCCCTTGCTGACTTTTTTCTGAAAGAGGATCCGAGGTGTTGTGCGAATAGTCGACCGCCTGGGTGGTTTCATTGCAAGCTGTCGCTTCACTTTGCTATGGGAAGAAGATGCAGCGTATTTTAGAGCTAAAACAGACACTTTAGTGAGTCTTGTGTTTTGCAAAGATAAGAAACGTTGTACAAGTGCCAAAATAAATGTTGTATAAAAAGCACAAGTTATGTGTATAATAAAGAAGCTTCACCTTTTTATTTTCTTGAAGCCGAGCATGTACTCAGGCACAGGACATCCGGCCTGTTTTATGACCGTGGCAATGCTGGACCAAAACAAATCAGATATTACACTCAGAATCAGCATTCATTTACCATAAAGCCAGAAAATGAGACTGAACTGCATATACAATTTCTGTGTCAACTCTGACTCCATTACCATAATTATTTTCACCCCTATGAAATACCAAAAAGATTATCTTTAAATAACAATAAACAACAAATGCAATGACTCATTGATGTATAAGATATGATTTAAGTGTTACATAACGTATTTTTATAGATTTTATCTAAAAATATCACTAAAACTTGTAGTTGTATTACCTGCGTAAGAGAGGTTTGTCATCCTCTGTGAAAAAGGTTATTGCTTTTCCTTTGTGCCCTGCTCTTCCCGTGCGCCCTATAAAGCAAAGTGTCAAGCTTAGCATCACAGGACACAACGTGAATTCACAATCTTTACTCGGCTGGTAAACTAACCAATCCGATGGATGTAGTCGACAGCAGTAGTTGGAAAGTCGTAGTTGATGACGAGGTTGATGCCCTTGAAGTCAATACCACGGGCTAGAAGAGCAGTGCAGATCAAAACCCAGATCTTCCCCGAACGGAAACTGGTAATAACATTGTCCCTCTAGAATAAATAAAATGAAGAAAAACTAAATGAGATATTACATAATGTAATTTAATTACCATTTTACCTCTACAGTATTTACTATGGTTTTACTCATATTAAGTGATCTGCATCATTTCTTTCACAATCTACCTGCTGTTGGGTGCGTTCTGCATGGATAACATCAACGTTTATTCCCTCGTACACCAGCTCATGGAAGAGCTCACGGGCTCGATCGATAGATTGAACAAACACCAGCACAGGTGGCAGAAAGCCCTGATAGGTTTAAAAACATTAAGTCATGACACAATTTCAATCATAAGAATCATCGTTCAATTCAAAGGCTGTAAATACACGACATTGTTATCCATCATGAGATGACAACATTCGCGACTGAGGTGGTGATGTCACAGACCTTCTTTATTAAGTCTCTCATAGCCAGCACTTTTCCGCTCTCTGAACCCACAAACAGCAGCTCTTGCTCCACTGTCTCAGCTGCTGCGTTCCTGAGGATGTGTTAAAGAATATTTAACAAAATGGTTCTTAGTTGGGCCGTATGGCTCCATTAAGAATCACACAATCTTTGTTCCTTGTAGCGTACAAACTTTAAAAAATTGTTAATTCAATTCAATGGGGAACAAACATTGCATTTTAGCTTCATTCTTTTTCAAAGAGTAGGTCTGATATCTTATTAACATAATGGCCACAGTTTACAAACGGGAAATTCTCTTAAATGCTGCAAAACCAACTTGAGTCCAAGGAAAGCTGTGGTACCTGGGTCCAATGTTGACAGAGACGAGATTGTCCAGGTTCAGTCGACACCACTGCTCTACATCTGTTCCGAAGGTGGCGCTGAAGAAAGCCCGGCGGATTTTAGGGGAAGAGCAGGCCAGGAAAATGGTGGCGAGCTGCTCTCTGAAACCCGTCTTGCCATCCTCAAAGAGTTTATCGGATTCATCGACCACCAGCCACTCCACTCTGAACATAACACAGATCAAATAAACATTCACACGTGAGACGGACTGCTGAATATCTGTGTTTGATAAAAGTTGAACAAAGATTGATATTCAGAAGTGTGTTAGCAACTGACAGTTCTGAGGCACCATTGACTACCATAGTAGGAACAATTATTGTATAATTTTTGCTCTGTTGAATGTAAAACATTTTGAGGAATCTAGGAAAGCAGAAAGTTATTTGACAAGCCTTTTAGTTTTCCCTACAACAATAGTAAATGGTGCCCAAGAAATCTCAGTTGCTAACATTCACAACGAAAATGCTTTTATAAAACTTTTATTCCATATGTGTAGCAGGGATTCATAAAATAAAGTAATAAAATGATATTTAGGTAGACGTTATAAATCAGGGGATTTTATAAGGGCTAAGAACTCTGCTCAGCCAATCAGAATCAAGGACCAGAACAGACAGTTTTATAAGCGCTCACGTAGAACCTTTTAGGTAGACATAACTGTGTAAATGGTAAACCTGGTGATTTTGTATTTGCAAATGTAACTTACCTACTCAAATCGACAGCAGGGGGATCTTGATTCAGCAAATAAATTAATCTGTTAGGGGTGGTCACCAAAATATCTGCAAAACAATGTTTAGTTTAAGAAAATTAGTCTGCGATAAATTGTTCCAAACAAACAAAAGCATTTTGCCCAAATAGTTTACATACCAAATTTCTTTGCCGAGTTGGGCCCGAATTTTTTAACTGCGTCAACTCCTTTATTGATGATGTGAACTCTGAAGCCCACACCTTCTGACAACTTCACCAGCTCTCGGTGTGTCTAAAACACAAGACAACTTTATTATTACTGCCTTCGTCAGTATATTTAGTCTTAGATTATTCATTCCCGTCTGTGATTTTCCTACATCGGGTGCTGATGTTGACCGAGTGTTTACCTGACTGACGAGCTCTCTGGTCGGGGAGATGATGAGAGCTCTGAATCCCTTGTTGAGGGGTTTGCGAAGGTGGGCCAGAAGAGGCAAACAGAAGGCCATGGTCTTACCAGAGCCTGTAGGAGCGCACGCTAAAATCTCTCTATCCTGAAACACACAGTTCAATGGAGCAAATGCAAAATTCAGAATCAGGCTAAACGTGTGATTACTGATTCACGTTCAAATCAAAACATAAATGGCTTACGTGCACCATGAGAGGAATGGCTTGCATCTGAATGGGTGTGGGGGTTTGGAAACCCGCCGTCTTAATGTTCTGAATGATTCGTGGGTCTAGATTATATTCTTTCTGTAGCTCCTCAAAAGTAGACACAGGATCTGGAATGTCTGTACCGTGCACATTTATCCGGTTCTGGTGGCGTATTCGATTAACCTAAAGCAGACGAACAATTTAAACAGCATTGTTTTTCAACCAACTTCAAGATAACATAACGTTGTATATATCACAGTTAATATTACAACCACTACCTCTTTATCTTTGTTGTCCTTTCAATCAATGTAAACTTAAGTTAGGAATGTGAATTTTACTGCTTTTATTACAAAGATAAAAACTAGAAACTGAGTTTAAAGGAAAGTTCACCCTGAAATGAAAAATTCTGTCATAATTTATTCTCTCTCGTCATGAATGTGACTTTCTTCTGCAGAACACAAATGTTTAGAAATGTTTTAACAACAGTAATAACGTTCTGTACCTTTTCCTGATGAAGCTGCCGTAGTTTTTTTAACGAACTTTTATCTTTAGTCTCCGTGTTGGGGTCTTTCGCATTGCCTTGTGATGACATCCACTGAATGCTTTCGTTCTCCTCCTTTCCGTCGCTGCTGGTCCCGTCCTCTACTTCCCTGTCTAAACATCAAAGAGCGCAAAGCACTGACTACCAGAAGAATGTTGTAAACCAGCAATGTTTGTATAAAGCATGTGCAGCTTCATACTGTAACATGTATTCCAGACACCTTTCAGCTTACCTTTAGCTTTTCTTTTCTTCTTTGACATCTTCACCGGCTCATCCACTTTGGTTCTTTTTCGTTTACTAGAGACGTCGTCTTCATCGCTTCTGTCGTCCTCTTCTTCAACGAGCCTGGATTTCAGAGGGGTTTCTGTGCCAAAGAAACTGATTCCAGCCAGCTGATCCAAGATCTCAGATTTGGTTCCCTAGATAGCAGAAGTTGCAAAATCGTCATTGAAAACAATTAGAAACCACCAGTGAACTATTCTAATGGATTTTACGGGGATTAAACGAAACCTATAATGATGTATGCGAGTCTCAACTGTTAATATGTTGGGTGGCTGGATCTCTTGTGCTAATAGGAACTAACAAACACACTTCACAATCCTATTGCAAGCCCAAAACAAACAACATTAGAATTTGTGATGTTTTACAAAAAGCTGCTTAAAATTCAAATCACATTTAGCAACTCGTGTTTTCTGGCTTTGATAACATTAGCATTTCCAGGCACGCTCAATGAAAAATGCAACACATGTTAGCCATGTGCCGGGTTTTCGAGAGGAAGTCAATACCTATCTATCGTTTTAAATAACAACAATATAACATAAATGAACACATTAAAACACTTGACATAAAAACATACCTTAAAGCGCTCTGCATCTTTGGCAAATCTCTTAAGATTAAACTTTGCCCCTGCTCCAAGCTTTCTAAACAAGTCAAACGCGTCCATTGATACAGCCTGAAGACACGACTAATCGATTCAGAGGAGTTTATTGCAGTTGGCAAACAGTTGGTGCATTTCCGCCACCTACTGGGCTGGAGTGTGGGACGGTGACGGATAGTTAAACAGAGAGTTTAAGAGAAACGAAGATAATAATACTAATAATGACGGGGAAAGAAAAGAAGACAATTGTTATAAATACTATTAAATAGATTTAGAGGTTACGCTGCATAGGCTCTCGATTATTACGCCTGTCTTGTTTCTTTTGTCGTCCACTAGAGTGTGTAAATTTTGAAACACGAGTGCAGTGTTCTTGGTATACTGGTGTATTTGAGCACACTCGTTTCAACATAGTGTGATTTTGGGTCTGTGTACTTTATGATCATTTGATGTCCTGTATTTCTGAAATGGATAACAAGAAATGGAAAGACTATTTGTTTCATTTTGTTTCGTTTAGTTTAACAAATGGAAAATAATATAATAACCATTACAAATGTGTTTCAATTGAATAAAATATTGCAGAAATATGAGCATGAACTGAGACGAGTTCATAATTCAGGCTTCCCTACGGGCATTGCAAGTGAATCCCTTTAAACCAAACAGATCTCATCCCCCACTGACTCCCAGTAAATGAAGACAGAAATTTTGGGTGAGGGCCAGGCCGTGGAGGAGACCTGGTGGCCGTGGAGGAGACCTGGTGTCCCTGTGAGCTACATTACTGACACTGATTATTTCGTTCAAGATTGCTGCATCTAAATCCAATGACTCGTCCAAGATGGCCGTCAATGATCTTCCCGATATCCCTGGTTCAGTCAAGATGACTGCTTGGGTTTTTCCTGTAGGCACTGTTACATCCCTAGAGACTGGTATTAATCTGTTTACACCTTCTGTTCAAGCCTTACCTGCGTCTCCATGTCGTCCAGGCCTGCCTGCTACGCCCAGGCTTACAACCCTGCCCTGGAATCCACCAGGTCTCCTCCACGGCCTGGCCCTCAGAGGGAAACCGGGCCTAACCAGGGGATTCCAGTTCCCCTCTGGCAAAAACTGCAGCCTCTGCACAAGCTCGACAGTGCTTGCACAACAAGGCAAAATAAAAAAAATTAGATTTAAAATTATCATTAATAATCTAATAGTGGCTGAAGTTTTGTAGAGTCGCCACGTCCTTCATCCAGCATTTGTCAGGTCTGGGAATGGATTGCGCCCTGCCCGCTCTAGTAACCTTGGAACAATGAGACAAGACCACATGGCAATGCTTAATGCCGAGCCCTGATGCTATAATACGTTCAACCTTCTGTATGCGACAATACTGTATGTATGTTTTACCTGTATTCCATGCTTTGGCAATATGTACTATTTCATGCCAATAGAGCAATTTGAACTGTTCATTCTTCCAAGTTGTTACGGGGCAACAACATTTCTGCAAACCTAATATTGATCCCAATATAACTGAGAATGTTTAATGTGTAAAACATATGTTCACAATACGTTATTTTGAAATTCCAATGTGCATATAAAGCAAAGGAGTGAAGACTAAATTGTAAAGTGAAAAACCTGTTCTCATCTCATTCATCAATATGTCAAGGCCAAACGAATTAAATGCATGCATTTGTTTGTCATAAACTGCTATAAACGGAGATAAAATGATTTTATGATTTTACCACCACCTCTACAAGCCAACATAAAAAAAATCAGAGAAGCATCAACCAATATGGTATAAAATGTATTTTATTACAAATGAAGGCATTACTCTCCAACCAAAGGGATTATAATTGCTGCCACCCTGCTATTTGTGTTATATAATACTAATCTGTGAAATTTTTGTTCAAAATAAACAAAACAACGAAAAATAAATCAAAATCATCACATTCTACAAGATTAAGAGTCAAGTTCCTTCAGCATCCCTTTAGTAAACTGCCTTAGATTTAGAGCCAACTTCAATTGACAGGGACACGGATTTTGATTGCTAAAAAGTTACTGTCAGTACTGTCAGATACAGTTCCCCTCTAGTCCATAAGAATCACAGTTCACATGTCTCAAACGTACACAGCTATCATTTTAATTCCAAAACAAGTCATGTCTGAGATTTTTTCCCAGTTTTCACAAAATTTGTGCTTCATACATGGGGAACGTATTCTGACAACTAAGAAACTTACTGACATATAAGGTCCTCCTGTCTTTAAAAAAAGAAAAACTAACAACTCTGAGAAATAGGCCCTGAACCAAGAACCTCTAAGACACCAACAAACGGCTTTTAAAGGAGCAATGTGAAGATTTATACGCCATTTAGCATTGAGGACAAAGATGATTTTTGTCAAATGAGATAATCTATTTACGAAACACGCTCATTTTTCCCATCCAAGTTTGCCCATTTAGGGCTACTGTAGAAACAACATTGTTGAGAATTCCACGCAAGAGGGCCCGTGGTGTATGTAGACTGAAGTAGCTCATTCCAAGGATATAAAAACATAACACTTCATTACAGTATGTAATGTCTTTATACACATATGAAGACAGATAGTTATGAATGTTATTTTGCATTTCTGTCAAAAGATCCTCCAAAAAATACAAACTAGACCTTTAACCTCTCTGTCACTGCAGCACTTCAGTGAAGTGCCCTTTAATTTAAAGCTATATCTCTCAAACGACAGGGGGAACGGATCCTGACACTTAAGAAGTTATTGTCAAATAGCATTCCCTCTGTGTTCCATAAGAGTAACTGTTAATCCGTGTCTCAAATTTGCACTGCTGTTTTTGTAACCCCAAAATACAGTTTCTGATATTTGTAGCCTGTTTATTTACTCATCATAGATGGGATAATGTTTTCTGACAACTGAGGATCTTACCGTCACATAAGGTTCCCCTGTGTATATCAGATCATAAAGCCACTTATTCACATAAGTGTAAACCAGTGTTTAATAATAAAGTTGTAGGATAAGATTAGGGTGAACGACTGTATATGCAACTAACAGACCTGATGGACATATTGTCCCTCCCACCAATTAGTAATAGTCCCACTGATACTTTATATAAATATATTTTATTTCTTAGAATATTACAACTTTATTATTAACAATCTGATAACATCCGATATCAATAAAATGTATATTTAGATAATGTTTGAGTGGCATATATCAAAACTCCGCCTGTGAGTTTGTGGTTGGCTGCCCAGTCATACTTTTCCAGTACTATAAGTGTAAGAAAATTAAAAAGCGAACTTAAAACAAATCACATTGGCCTGAAGCTTTCCATCTTATCGCAGAGAGCAGCTCAAGAGCAGGTAAACAAGATTGTTTTGCTCTCCGTGGCAAATCAGATGTGTTCTTTTTGAACGTGACCCCGGGTGCTATCTGAGTTTACGTTAGGGTTACTGAATTGTAAAACTCCAGCAGAGTATATGGAGTTCGTGCCAATTTAGGATATATTCAACGTTTTGATGAATCTGCACTTAGTAGTAACACGTCATGGACTGAGAATTCTATTTAAATACAAAGAACAGAAGAGAATAGAATTGATTAGTCTGCTTTTGGTTATAGAAGGGATAATTGGCTAGCGATGGAGCCTTAAGGACTCAAACCATGTGCTTGTGAATATGCTATTATATGCTTAACAGAAACTTGTGAAGTAAAAGAACGTAGTAGGGACTGTGTTCATTGCAGTTTTCTGCATCATGTGCCGTTTCTGTTTTTTTTTTTGTTAAAGTTCGTGAACTTGTTTGCACATTTACACATTGCATAATGTTTTCAACAAAAAAGCATAGTATATAATGTAGGCTAAGCTTAAATAATTAACAATAACTATAACTAAGTGCACCGATGGGAGAAAGGTAGGCTAATGCACTACAACAATATTTACAAAATTGCATGTTGTCTAGCTAAGGCGTTATTATTAATTATTAACTTTGGAATGTTTTTGTTTATGGCTCAACAAAAAAGAAGCATGCAGCGGAACTCGGTTGTTTATTATTATTATTTGTTCATACTATTTAATATGATTAGGTAGGTTGTAAAACACTACTTCTTCTGGTATACAAAGATTTTTGCTGTCAAGATAAAACAGTGTGTTATTAATGTTGGCCAAGTCCAAAAGGGAACCAAAACGGAACCGTCACATGAGTTCATATAGCGAATCTGATACTACTTCTATATGTTCTGCTTTTTCTACCTTAGTAGTGAGACACACCTTATTTGGAAGGAATTAAATCAGTGAAACGTAAGTCAGATGTCAAATGTTTCATTTCTGCAAATCGTCAGCTAGCTGAAAGAGCATGTAAGTATACTACACAATATATTGCTATTATTAACCCTTAGAAGAATTAATGAAGTATTGATGTTGACATGATGACTAAAATCTGTTATAAAGTGGTGACTAAACATATTTAAACTGGCAGCTCGTATTTAAAAAGCAAATTATTTCTTGCAAGCTATTTTTTTTGCCACAGGCTTAGGTGTTGTCAGCTATTATTCCCAACATTATAAATTGAATTGACAGCTGACAGTGTTGCTGTTTATTGTTATTTGTCGGATCGGTGAATACACTCCTAAAGTGACCAGACTTCCTTATTTGGGGCTTTCTGTAACATTTTTCAGTAAGTGTCAAATAAAACCCTGACAGTTCTCTCTTAATTATTATTATTTTATAATATTTAATTTCTTATCTTCTTACTGCTTACTGTTAAGAGCTTGCTTTAAAAAACTCTATTATATTGTAATAATTCAAGAAATATTACATGAGTTTGCAGGTAAAGGACATTTCATGTAGGTAGTGGGTATCGAGTGGGGTTTAAAAACATTTTGGGAACCATTGCTTACATGAACTTACAATGACCATTTAAGGATTTTTTTTATTGTAGGCAATACTAACTCAATGACTGCTGGAAGGGATTCATGGATTACCATCTGAACATGGGGATCATAAAGATACTGACAGTCTATATTCTCTGTGTCTTAATTTCTCATTTAAATGCATTTTCCTTAAGAAATTGCACTGTGAGTACTTCTCAAAATGACATCCAACCAAAAGTGCTTTGCTATAAAATGGGCTTTTTCAAAGTTCCTTCATACATACCCAACAATGCAATGGTTTTAGATATTTCCTTTAATGCCTTTTCACAAATCAAAATCGGAGACTTCAAGGATTTGTCAAACTTAAGATATTTGAATATCTCCAACAACAAGATCTCCTGGATTGAAGATGAAGCATTAGACAGTCTTTCCAACTTAACTCATCTAAATCTAGCCAGCAACAGATTGAACAGAATCTCTCGTGGTGTGCTGTATGGTTTGGCCAATCTGCTGGAACTGCGACTTGATGGTAATAACATTAAAAACATTGAAGACTCGGCCTTCATCAACCTTCAAAGTTTAAAGGTGCTGAACCTTACAAAAAACACACTGCAGCGTATAGAGAGAGTCAAACCTGTTCTCGCTGTATTACGTTTGGAGGAGTTGTATATTGGAAGCAACCATTTTGACGTTTTTAACTCTAACGAAATATCAACAAAGCCTTTATCCTTGACAAGGCTTGATATTTCCAACAACCCATTGACAACATTTCGACTCACAGAAAATATATTCCCTACTCTCAATCACCTTGATTTGTCTTATTGTGGTCAAAATGGAAGCGTGGTTTGGAACATTACAGAAAAGTCATATTTTGCATCCGTAAAGACCTTATACTTCATGGATGTCCAAATGTCATTGGAGGGTGTTCAAGCTGTACTTCAGAGCTTCAAAGGCACGCTGAATAAAATCCGGCTTAATAGAAACGTCAAGTTCAACAAGGTACCCCTTCTACTAAATGCGTGTTCTCCTATGCTGAGAGTTTTACGGCTAATTGGAAATAGAATGACAAAACTCACTGAGCACATGTTTGAACCCTGTTCTCATCTGACGCAATTAGATTTAGGAGAAAATGAAATATCCCAGCTGTCACCAACCACATTCCGAACATTTACTCAACTGAAAATGCTGCATTTGCAAATCAATAAACTCACCCGGATAACAGACACCTTTCGAATGCTCTCGACTTTGGAGTTCATCGACCTCAGCATTAACAACATCGCCAAGCTGGATTGTAATGATTTCGCCAATTTAACGCATCTGAAAGTTCTGTACTTGTACGGTAACAAAATCTCACAGATCAGTTCCTGTCATTTCCGAGACCTGAAGAGTCTTGAGGTACTCAAGCTGGGAACCAATGACCTTTTAAGGATCGGCGATGCTTTTAAAAATGGCCCACATTCCCTGAAGGAACTGCAGTTGTCATTTAATAAACTGAGCGTCATTGAAACGGACACTTTCCGCAACGTATCGTGGCTTAACAGTTTGGAGATACATGATAATCAGATTTCCCAAATTAAAGCCTTTGCGTTTAGAGGGCTGAAGAATCTAACATATTTGTCGCTATCATCAAACAAGATTTCGGCTAAAACTTTCAGAGGCTTGAAGGCGTTCTCGGGCATGCCTAATCTTCAAGATCTAGATTTGTTTTCCAATAGCATATTATTTACAGAAAATAAATTGAAAAACCCTCCATTTGTGGAATTGAAGCAACTCAGAATATTCACCATACACAGTCAACGTCGCGGTATCGGCAAAATGCCCTCAAATCTATTACAAGGCTTATCAAACTTGGAGATGTTTTACGGCGGTAACATGAATCTGTTTAATCTAAATCCCTTCACATTCCAGTTTAGCCCCAAACTCTGGTTTCTGGATCTCTCCAAGAACGCTCTCTCAGACGACAACGCCATCCCTGCAGGGCTTTTTCATCCCATCTCAATGCTAACTAAACTCATTCTCTCAAGAACTCCGCTTCGGTCGCTAAACTTCCTGTTGGATGCAAATCTCTCTAGACTTAGCACCCTAAGAGCCCCAGGCAATGAAATCGATGCCATAAACAAAACTTTGATTCAGTCTTTTCCCAAACTGAAAGTCCTTGACTTGCAGAAAAATACGTTCACTTGCGACTGTAACAATGCATTCTTTATTGACTGGGCCATGAAGAATAATTTTACTCAGGTAATTTATTTGAACAAGTACGCCTGTAGCTATCCTTCCACCTTGCGAGGAATGAGATTAACCGATTTCAACACCGAATCCTGCATCGTGAATATTGACTTCATCTGCTTCCTTTGCAGCAGTATTGTGGTGGTCGTCACACTCTTCTTAGCGTTTTTCTGGCAATTTCTGCGCTTGCAAGTAGTTTATGCATATTATCTCCTCCTGGCCTACCTTTACGATAGCAGGAAGAAGAAACACCAACAAGAATTCATGTATGATGCATTTATTTCTTACAATGTACATGATGAGCCTTGGGTCGTGGAGAAACTGATTCCTGAATTAGAAGGAAAGCAAGGTTGGAGATTGTGCTTGCACCACCGGGACTTTGAACCCGGAAGGCCGATCATGGATAACATTATTGATGGAATATACAGCAGCCGGAAGACCATCTGCTTGATCACCAGAAACTATCTGAAGAGCAACTGGTGTTCTAGTGAGGTCCAGGTGGCAAGCTTCCGGCTCTTCGATGAGCAAAAGGACGTACTGAGCCTGGTTTTCCTGGAGGACATTCCCACACATCAGCTGTCTCCGTATCACAGGATGCGAAAGCTGGTAAAGAAGCGTACCTACCTTCACTGGCCAAAAGATGAAGTAGATAGCAGGATTTTTTGGCAGAAGATTAGAATGGCTTTGGAGATCAAAGTGGAAATCTGAGAGTATTATTACCAGAAATTAGAAAGATTCATGAGGCAAAGGCTGAAACCGTGTTTTAGGTATAAAAATGTCTATTAACCCGTACGAACCTGGACACATTTGTGATTAAAAGAAAAAGACGCTGATTGTAAAACACCAAAAGGACCACACAGAACTCATGTTTGAACGTTTTTAAATATGCAAATCATGTTGTTTTAAGGTGTCCAATGTAATGTGATATACACGTCATCACAATATTGTAAGTTGTTTTATAGCTATTTGTTCAAATGTGTTAAAAGGTTAAACGTAATGTATAAAATGAAGCGTTTATTTGCAAAAACAGATAAATCGTTTTTTTTTAATGTTCAAAATGTTCATGTTTTTATTATGTTATCATGTTTTTATTTTGTTGGTTACCTGTAGTTTGATTGATGTAAAATTTACATTTAGACTTACAATTTCTGTCACAGTTTTTCGAAGAGAGTGAAATGTTACTTGTGGCTGAAATACAACATATTTTAGTCAGCATATTCAAAAACTGTCCATGCAAACAAATCTAGAGGTCTTCGTGGGCTGATATCTGGGCCCACACACTGCGCCCCTCATAGTCAGACATGGGGGTGGAGAGTGATTATGACCTCTTACAGGCAGATCCTCCTACAACCAGAATGTTGAGATCAAATAGGCTATATGCACGCGTTACTTCCGCTTATCACAGGAAAAACCCTAGGCAGTTACCGGTTGGGTAATGGGTAACTGAGAAAATAGTTACATTTTGCAGATGCTAAAGGCTAAAGGCACACCGCAGTGGTATATAGAATGCTGTTCTACCGTATTTGAAATGATACTTTCATAAGTTTACTTGTCGTTATAACACTTACCACTGCGGTGTGCCGCAATGTACAGCATCTGCTGAATTGAACCTTTCCCCAATTTCTCTCTGTTTTAAGTGCCCCCAACAGGAAACTGCCTAGGGTTCTTACCATGAAACGTGGAAGTCACACGCGTGTAGAGCCCATTAACTCTGAACATGATCACTGTTATCACTTAATAGAACGGAACCAGAATAGTGTGGGAGGAGAGCAGGAGTACACTCAGCTTTTCTTCTTCCTGTCATTCTGACCTTTGACACCAGCAACAGTAGCTGACACAACATGCCTCCACGTTCTCCACTCCACGCCTCCACACTGTCTGTCATTGTCCACATCCCAGCATGTGTCCCCTGCTGCCTCACAGATCCCCTTAGACTCAAGAAGCTCTTATGCTCATTTCAAATTGAAGTACAGTGACAGCAGTTGAATCTGTTGAAGATATTCTGAATGTTCCACGTGATCATCTTTAGATTCAAAATGGATGTGAATATGCAGAGATCAGATGGAAAGATGTTTTAAGGCGCATGTTGGCAAAAATATGTTTGTTATCCAGCTTAATGTTCTGGTGCTGGTAAAGGCAAAAAATTGTTCACAGATGGTTTAGGGAATTTTAGCAGCAGGTATTTTCATTTCAGTCCCTGGAGGATCATATATGATGTGACACATATAGTTTTGTGCTCTGCACTTTCTTTGCTTATGTGTTTTTTGAGTCGATCAATGTACATGTTATTTGGCTTTTGTATACAATTTTGTATAAAAAAATATTTTGGGTGCATGTTGGAAACATAAAAAATACAGTCTGTTTATACACAGTTTGTTGGATCAATATGATTGGGACATACTTTAGTACAGTGGGACCAGAAGGCTGTAATTCCTTTCATTTGCATTTGTCTAATTGATTTCACAAGGGATAGTTCACCCAAAAATGAAAATTATGTCATAATTTTACTCACCCTCAAGTTGCTGCTAACCTGTATAAATGTTTTTGTTCTGTTTAACTACCAGTGTAGCAATAGTACATTAGGTGCTAATACAAAGTTACTAGTTTCAACAAGAGCTAGAACAATACCTGTTGAGTTTTTTTTCATTTGTCTGTCAAGTATTCACCGAAGAGATGGGTTTTAAGTAGTTTTTTGAAGGTTGTGAGAGATGTGGTTGACCGGACAGCATTTGGAAGAATGTTCCACCAGGAAGGAGTTGTGAAGGAGAATGAGCGGGGGGATTTAGTGCCCTTATGAGAAGGCAATACAAGGCGCCTCTCGTTTGCTGATCGCAGGGTTCTTGATGTAGTAGGGAGCGAAAGTATGCCGGCACAGATCCAGTCATAGTCCTGTAGGTAAACATCAGTGACTTGAATCTGATCCAGGCTTCAACCGGTAGCCAGTGGATAGAGATGAATATGGGTGTCACATGAGCTCTTTTGGGCTGTTGGAAGACGAGGCGTGCTGCTGCGTTTTGAACCAGCTGAAGTGGTTTGATAGCCTTTGCAGGAAGACCAGCAAGGAGAGCATTGCAGTAGTCCAACAGTGAGATTACCAGGGCCTGGACAAGGAGTTGTGCCGCATGCTCAGTGAGGTAGGGTCTAACCTTGCGAATGTTAAATCAGGCATATCGGCATGATCGCGTTGTCTTTGCAATGTGATCATTGAAGGACGGCTGTTCATCCAATATGACTCCGAGGTTCCTGGCTGATTCGGAGGAAGTGATAGTGGAATTGCCAAGCTGGATGGTGAGATCGTGTTGCACCGTGGGGTGTGCCGGAAACACAAATAGTTCTGTCTTGGCCGGGTTCAGCTAAAGGTGATGCTCTTTCATCCAAGCTGAGATGTCATCTAGGCAGGCTGTTATGCCTGCCTAGATGCCTGGACATTAATATCCTTTGTGTGTTTTCAGGAGATTCCCTGATATTCATTCTTGTAGCATAGAATAATAACTGCAGCCTTTTGACTTTATTTAGTCTCCATGAAAACTAAACTGAAATCACACACTAGAGAAGTCATGTGATGACTTAACGTGATTCTGAATGATACTTGCTCTTTGACCAGACAGACAGCAGGGGAAATAGACCTAATGGGGCATGGAAAATAAAAACACACCCTTTTATTGCCCAAGTCTCTGCCCCGCTTTTTAACACCTTTGTGTTTAAAAACATTCCAATGCACAAGACAAACGAAAGGAAAGTGTGGCCATGCCGAACTTTCATACAGTAATAAACATACTTCAATTCAAATAATTTTCTACGTAAAAGAATCACATTACTTAAAAATAAAAAAAGGAAATGATTTACTCGACCATATGTTGTTCCTAACCCGTATGACCTTCTTATGTGCAACTATCTCAGGAAAACTTAACTAATTTATGAGGTTGCTAAATGAGGTATGCATTTGTGCAATGTGTTTCGCACGTAAATCTATGATTTTCAAAAAATGTGGTGATAACTGGGGCGAGAGCAGATCATTCGAAAACGTGCAAATGATATTACACAAAATCTTACAATTTAGCAACCGATTTACTAAATATAAAATAGTTATGAATTGCCATGAGATTATGGTATAGTGAAACACAAAAGGGGATGTTAGAATGTTAGGGACTGGGAGCATCTGGCACCATTCACCTTCAGTTTATGACAAAAGTGTTTTTACACAATGTTTAGCGAACTGCATCTTCAAATGGCGTATCTGTAGTAACGTGACATTGGTGAGAAAATGAAAAATGAGCACTACTGCAATGAGATATTCTTCAAAAATGCATTATTTATTTCTCAATTTACACAAATATAAATATGATTGCAGTGATTCCAAAACATATATAAAAATAGCCCAGTTATACACATCTTCAAAACATTAACTACAATGGAGTAGTGTGAAATCAATCCCTGAGAAGCAATTACATCGGTAGCATCTTTTGGGATTTTAACATTTATGTGCAAGTCCATGCATTGAAATGGAGAGACCCTTTTCTAATGTAAAGAAATCAGATTTTTCATTGTAATGTGGTGATTTTTCTTACGGGATACATTTAGAATCTCAGACATATGTGTGGTCATCATTTTTTGTTTGTTTGCCTCACATGTTGACCTTTTATTAATTAATTTATAACAAAACATTTTTCCTCATTAAAGTGTACAGTATATACAATATCATAGATCCCATCCGATTCCACCCTGATCAGAGTGAAACCTTCGGCTCAGTATTTCATCATCATGGCAAGTTCCAGCAGTTTGTTCTTTTATCCTCTATGGCTTAGAGGTGTAATGTATAAATCACGGTTCTTCAATTCAGAGGCAGTGCTGCACCTATCGGTTCCTTCAAGCTGGGAGGTTACCAGAGTAACTGAGAATCGCAGATGTCAGGCCCTCCTGTTGCTAAGCTGCCGAGGAAGTTCTCACATCAGCGTGTTCATTCACCAGGCCTGCAGAGGACACTGCCGTGAACAGAGAGAACATCCATTTAACATCACAGACTCATACAGTACAGACACTGTAGTTTATGTTACTCCATCTAGCTACTCCATCTAGTAGTCAGTTACTAGATGGAGAGAAATGTCAAGATTTGCCACTTCACAATACAGTAAGAAAATAATAAAACGTTATATAATATAATATAACGTTTCTGTAAGATGGAAAATAAGAACCTGTTTGCTTGAGCCCAGGTGTGTGATGGTGCTGGTGTCCATAGTCGCGTATCGAGATGCATGAGAAAACTGAGAAACTTCCTGTTTAGGAGAGTACACTGAAAGACACAAGATTTCATTTATCTTGAATCATTTATCATCATTTATTCGCCCTCATGACGTTCAATAACTATATATGACTATTTCTTCTGTGAAACAAAAGAAGATATTTTGATAAATGTCTCTGTGGTTTTGTGTCCACACAATGGGGGTCAACGTTGTTTGGTTCCCAACGTTCTTCAAAATATCTTCTTTTGTGTTCTGAAGAAGAATGAAAGTCATACAGGTTTGGAAGGACATGAAGGATATGAGGAATGTTGTATATTTACTGTGTGACTGTGTGAAGGGCTGCTGGGAGAGGTGTGCTGTGGTCAGCTGTGTGAGGCTGGAGCTCGGGGAAAACTGCATAGGCTGCAGGGTGGTGAGTCCAGACACGCTGTTGATGACGGGCACGCTCTGAGACTGAGGAGATGTCAGACCTAAAAGCACGAGAAAGTGTTGTCAACATGCGTGGTTCTTTAAAAGCCGCATCATACACCTTTAAAGTGTTTTTGTCCCCACGATTTGCAAATAAAATGTTTTCCTATAATGAAACAATCACATGATTTTGCACCATCCTCCTCTCTCTGATGATCTTTCTACTGTACTTTTAAGACTTCTGTATGTAAAAATGAACTTTATTATTATTTGTACATTTCAGTTTACTATATAGCTTAGGCCAATAATATACTCTACACAAGTTTACATACACACGCTTGATGTGTTGCAGTAAACAACCATTCAATTTAAAATAATTGTAATGTCTAATGACAGTGAAATGAAATGTTGACAGGCATAGATATATATTACTAGATGGCACATTTCAAAGCAACAACATAAATGACATCTCTCCTACATGTAAGTCGCTTTGGATAAAAGCATCTGCCAAATGAATAAATGTAAACAAATGTTACTGTGTACGAAACTCATTTAACTAATTATTATACAATAAATCATATACAATATTGTGAATATATAATAAAACAATAACCTAAATTCATATTTATTCAAAAATTGTATTGAATATAAATAGTTATATTATTAGCCACTAGCCAGACTGCCAAACGCTTTTACTTTTAAACTGTTGTTGCAAGTTGTTTTGTTATTTAGCTGCCAATCTTAAGATGATTTTATTTATGAAAGTTAAGTTTTAAGGTTTAGACTAGGGACATTAGGCTCGTGATGAAGGGATTTGTCTAACAAATTTGGCAAAACTGAAAGCCAGTCCGTTAAACCTCAAGAGAAATCTAGTTGTACGCATGTATGACTATGAAAACTTATTTTTATTTGTTAAACTATCACATGACAACAACTAGAGGGAATACAATTTTTCGCGGTTCTCACAGACATTGGCTGCACAATGTTGTGGCATACTAGCAAACTATGAGTGATGTCAGTGGACCGTTCCAATATGGCGGACACGTCTACGTGTCAGGATCGCTCGAATGAGGCATCTAGTTATATATATCTACATTGGCAGTGAATTAAGCGAAAGCTATAAAGGAGAAAGAGGAAATGTGAAAAGAGAAAAATGTGATACACTCACTTTGAGCAGCCAAGCTCATAATGAGACTCTGTGCTTGCTGGTGATGATGAGATGATTGAGAAAGACTGTGAATGTTGGTCAGGGTGCTCACAGGAGGCAAAATTCCACCTGACACAGTGATCTGGACACACACACTATGTAAATACATATATGGTACACAAACACAGCGAGTAAGGACATGGTTCCTTTCGTTCGCAGTATGGAGGGGCTTATGTGTGTCAGAGTTTTTAGACTGTGTAACGTAACTCATGTTTATGGGGGGCAATTCATGTCAGTCATAAAGCTGAATAAAAGCATTGATGCAGTGTTATATGTACCGCCTGCAGCAAGCTGGATCAATGTAGTCTTTGACCTACTTGAGTCAGTTTTCAAATTAAGGCCGACTTCATCTATCATGTCTGTAAAAATGCATTGATCTCTGCCGTGCCTGTTACCGATCTTTCTGATCAAATAAACAAGGCTGAATGTGTTTTCTTGCGCATACCATTTTTTGTTTTGCTTACCATTTTACCGTCCGTCGATAACAAATTGTGGCAGGGATCCAGACCACCCGGAGACACCTGTTGCAATACTGATTGGTTGTTTCCATGATGACTGATGGCTGTAGAGGAAGTGACCTCACTGGTTCCTTGTTGACTGTACCGGAGTTCTGCATTGGCAAAGACAAGCAACAAAGAGATACTATTATTTATAATTATATCTTTGAATATTGTGGCGGTAAAAGAATGAGTATATCGTCAAATCACAAAGAAACAAATGTGCATTTTGCCACATCACAAAGAAAATTGAAATGTGGGGAAGATGAGGAAGACTAGTTGCTAGTTGCACCCACTGACCTGATTCTGTTTATCTCTATTTGACCTGGTTGCATACCAGCTAAAAGTGATAAGCGTCTGCACAGTTCAAACACTAAAGACTGCCTTCATATAACCCACCGTCACCGTCATACGCACACATGTTGTGTTAAAATACATTACCCCTAAACATGCCACAGGACAAATTTTACAAAATGTTGTTCCATTTCTTTCTTCATGAAGGCGAACAATCAAAGAGCTTTTGAAGGGTTTAAGGTCAGTGACTGGAGCAGAATACACAGTATGAGCAAACACGCCGTTCTCTGACTCACTCTCCTGACGTAATATTAATCCATTGGTAAACATTCTGCGGAATTCGTCCTATTTCACAGGCCGATGGTTTACGGCGTTCCAACAGAACAAAACAGCTCTGTGTTCCACAAACGTCAAAACCTTAAAGAATACTTTTTATAGTCACGTTTCTTGCTATTTAAATGTGCTATCAAATCTTTTGCAGGAGAAAATGTGACGTTTCAATCTGATCTCTCCCTTCAAGTCACCAAACTTTGACTTGACCCTCGTTTGACCCCAAGATTGTGGCAAGCGATTTTTTTTGTCCTTCGATCTCACCTGTGTCTACGGGTGCGGCTCTGCATTTTGTTCACACGCTGATGGAGCGGTGGAATTCCAATAAAACACAAACCCCTCATGCCTGTGACCCCATTTACACCTGGTATTGACATTCGTTTCAAGATAACACTAAATGCAGGTGTAAGTGTGGCCTAAAATGTTTTGTCATCACTCAAACCACATTCACTGTAAAAAAATTGCAATCAACTTTCATTTCAACTTTTTTTTACATTACTTCAACTCATACATAACTTATACATAACTTCTTATAAGTATTTTAATTTAACCAATATAAAATATTACGTCGAAATGACTTGTAATGCAAAGTTGATTGTTTTTTGGTCAAATAAGTTTTTAACTTTAAAATAGTCATAGAATTCTCGCATTCCTTATATGCACAAATGAACAAGCTCAAGAAAATAACTTGTTTTTTTACTATGTTTAGAAAGAGTTAAAAAAGCACACTGCCATTTTTCTGTATGTAGTCAAGTCGTAAGTTACCACAATTCACCACTGGCCAAAATGTTAAACAGTTAGTTGACCTGTAAAGCCATTTTGTACATAAAAAATGATGGCACTTTAGTTTTTACAATGTAGTTTATATTTAAGTTAGTGCTCTGTCTCATGTGATGAGGTCACTCAACATGGATGTTAATAACAGATGTGAACAAGGCATGTGATTCTGCTCGTGAGTGTTTGCATTGCAGTGAAATCTTACTTGTTTCTGAGTTACTGTGATGGTGGTGTGTGTGTGACGATACGTGAGAGAGAAGGGGGTTCATGTTGTGCGGGGTGTACGTGTCCATCGCCAGCTTCTGTCTGAAAGCTTCCTCCTTACGTCGGTTAGCAAACCAGTTGTACACGCGGACCTCCGTGACCAGGTTTGACCCCAGTCCATGAGCTTTAGAGGGTGACACGCCCCTCTGCATACACTCGGCCCTGAAAACAACCATCAAAACACTGAACTGATCAAATTTACTGATTTCTTTTTCATTTATTTATGTAAGATCGTCATCATCAAGATCATCATCAAATCTGCAGTCATGAGCTACCTGTTGCATTCCTCCACCAGCGCCTCCCTCTCTTCTTTGCTGGGGTTCTTCTGTCGTTCATAAGCCTGGTAGAGGATCTCCTGAGACGCCGGACCCCATTTGAAACGGTTTCGTCTCATTCTCTTGGATCCTGGCTCGCCCTCCTCTCCGAGCGGCCCTCCGGAACCTCCCGCGACCCCCGGATTCGGCGCGGCATGATTGAATTCTGGGAAAAAAAACAGGACCTGATCCTGACTGCCTGAGTCACTAGCGTCAAGGCCCTGAACACGGTCGAACTCTGCGGAAATAAGAGGGGGACACGATTGGGGCAGAGTAAGGCAGAATCATGATACAACGCACGGATGGGGGCTCCCATAATGATGGAATGAGCGCGGCTAAGATGGGTGCAGTCATGGGACTTGTAGAGCAGAGCTCCCTTATTGACCTTGTCTGAAATGACCATCACAATGTTTGTTTACGGTAGCATGTATGGTAATTAATTTTGTATAAATGTATTTTTTAATTACTTTTATGAAAACAGTACACTTTTACATTTGATCAAAGTCTGAAAACTTTATATAAAAAGGGCAGAATACGATTTTAATTATAATGTAAAGATTTTTGTATATTGTATATATAACATATAACATTATAATATAGCTATAGTATAAAATTATATTTAACACAATATAATACTTATAATAAATAATCTTAATACTTGATATATTGATGAACAACGACATAGGCTTATGTTTTATGATATCAAATAAATTCAATATCCTAGTAATTCAACAATATAGCCTACATTATTAAGTTAGAGTCCCCAGAAAGTATCTGTTACATAAATTAAAATAAAAAAGTATTATTTTATTTTCACTCAAGCCACTTTTCGGGATTTTTCTAAGTAAATGCATTCATTTGGTAATTTATTTTCTAATTGGCCTACGCATTTTTAGGGCTACTTGTTAAATTATATTGGAGGTAAATACATATTTAAAAATAAACAAGAAAGCAAACATTTGATTATTATAGGCTAAAATGATAATATTTATTATTTTAGCCGTAATGACTTACGTCGGTCGATTTCGCGCTGCTTCTGGATATACCAGGTGTAAAGCGCGGCTCGTTTGGTGGTCTTCATCGGTGTGCCTTTGTTGAGATGCTGCGACAGGTGAGACTGATTCAAACCCGTGACGTCCACCACCTCGCGCTGAGGAATATTGTGCTGCTGCATGTAGCCTTTAACAGTGCGCGCCACGCGCCACGGGTCCCCTCTGAAACAACACAAAATAACAATGCGTCATTTATATTTATTAGATCATTTGTACAATTTATATTATTCAGCATTTGTTCTGTTAAGAATTAACATTATGCCCAAATCTTTATAAAGCTTAAATACGAAGGCAAAATACCATGAGATAAAAACAACAGAAGTGTAAATACAAATCGCAAAAACTAATTATATTTAATGTAGCAAAAAAAGCAAATATAAATATGCAAATAAATAGTATAATAATTAAGGATTATAATTATGAATGGTTTTTAATAAAGATGAAAAATAATATAATTATCGTGCTATTAGTTTTGCAGCTTAAAAACGTTTACTAACATTTTAGAAAAATAATTTCCAACAATTTCTTTTCATTATATTGATATAAAGCCGACGGTCATTTCGGATTACTATCTGTATAGCTATTCACGAGCCTTCGGGTTAATAAAAGAACGAAACATATAGCTAGAAAATCAAATATCTAAAGTCGTATGACGTAGAATGCAAATTAACGACAATTAAATGATATATTGTACATTTTAAAGAAAATGCGCCTTAAAGAATGAGTCGGCCGCTGTTTGTATTCGGAAATAAGTCCTCACATTAGTGAGGAGTGTGGTCGAGGATGTTGGTTTAAGCCTATAACTTTGGACAATGAATAACTAGATATCTTTTGCCTCTATTCATACGACATTGTGTATCTTTCGTTGATGATTTATAGAAATAAATTAATAACAACTACACGTGGTTTCGTTTTTACCTTAACGTGTTGTCTATTATTCAGGCAATTTGGGGGATATTTTCTAAATGTAATCCCGTTAAAACAGACCATCAGAAACATTTTAAAATAATTGTAAAGAACTACTAATAAAAACAATACGTGAAAGACATTTTAATAAATAAATATTCTAAATCTATAAAACGAATCGCAATAATATTCTAAATAATTTCGTGGTTTGTTCTTTGGCAAACAAAAACAAGTGAAACAATTATAAACCATACAAATGTGTACAATAGGCCTACATTTGCTGTTTTTTTTGCGCGTAGCATGGATACAAGCGATGTCCTTTTATTCTCGTACACGCCTAATATTTTATCGTGCAATTTATTGAAAGTCAAGAATTGTATGAATGACTCACGATAGCATACGCTCGACCTCCGCGCGCTGCTCCGCCGCTTCCTCTGTGTTCAAAGACTGCAGCTCCCGCAGGATCGGCGGCGTGTCGTAATCGTCCCCGTCCTCCGAGCCTTCATCGCCGGACAGTTTGCCGAGTTTACCCTGCGCGCTGCTCAGAGTCAAAAACACCGGCTTTGAATCATTGGAGTCGCTGCCGCCGTTGGCACTTGACGGGGATAAGGGCTTTTCTATTTTAATCCCGAATTCAGCTGGGCACGGACATAAATCCTCCAGCGCCTGAACAAGCACATCCTTGGTGACCCCCGAGTCCAGCAAGGCGCTCAGGAGTTCCTGCTGAAGCGATGTCAACTTGGACACCATGTCAGTAAACATCAATCCGGTCTGGTTGAAAGATCCTCCGGCCTCGGTAAACAGACGTGTGAAATGCAGTTAAATCACTAGCAAATTTACAGACGGAAGACCACGAGACTAAAGTGTCCTTTACGCAAACCTTTGCCGATGTCCAGCGTAGGAGCGCACCTGCTGAAGGAAGTAGTTTAGCGTTCCTGGTGGGCGGAGCTCTGGACGGGACCTAATGGGATTGGCTTTTGTACATTATGCAAATGTAGACATTTATGAGTTATGCGAAAACACACTTTAGTTGATAAAGGTTTTTTTTCTATAATATGGCCATTGGGTAATAATGGTTTCCGTGACACTTTTGACACTTCACTTCATCATCTTACATAAGAAACAAGAGTAAAAAAATGTCCAGGTGTTATTATAAGAATTTATTTATACACGAATATTGTATAATTCTGCATGCTGCTTATAATCTTAGTGTTTGTGTATTTATTAAATATATCACAGGTAAGTTATATCCAGACATATGTTGCATGAGTGTAGGTTACTTTAAACAATTAAGGTTTTAAAGGTTCTTTGTCAGATTTCACAAATAAAGTGTGTATTGTGTATTGTATTTACTGACAAATGAATTGTATTTACAAGTTGACAAAAGGACAAATCCTTTCTCATTTGTAAATCACTTTGATTTAAAGTGTCTGCTGAATAAATGTAAATGTAATGTTCTTCCGTCAATCAATGTCTGTCTGTTATTATATGTTGAGATTCATTTTTCAAATAAAAGAAAACCATGTGTCCCTATGTTTTGTAAACATCTGCAAATGGTCAACAACTCAATTTTTTAATTGTGTCTTTTTATTTTACACAGTTTGTGTTCATAATATGGTTATATGAACGCTTTTCCTTATTTTTAGCAGCATTGCCTTTCATATTGTAGTTATCACCTCATTGAAGTAATGTAAAAAAGTGGATTTTGAAACTAGAAAATTGCGTGTGTGGCTTCATGATGTATGTAAATCTGTAATCAGTAAACATGTGTGCAGATAAATAATATGTCCACCTCTCACTTACATATATTTCTAAAAAGAGAACCGAAAACTTAGTTTTCACTAGACCAGATTCGTTGCTGGAACAGAATTTTAATCCATTCTGTATGTCAACCTTTCTCACACATTTAGGGGACTGGTCAATACTCAATGATTAACAGCGGTTAATAACAAACTTACAGAAATTACATATTTTTTTCCAGGATGTGAAACTGCTTCTGTTGTGAAAGCTGCAGTGGAGTGTGACTGTATTGGATGAATAATTTGTTCGTGTTTTATTTATTTTTTGACCAGGAGGCTGTTATGTTGTCCTATGACTCCATCAAAAGCTCTGCTGTTTCCTTCAAAAAGCCCCTTCCTTGATGTTCCATTAAAATAAGGTTGATTTGCCTGTGGTTTGAAAGCTAAGGTATTTTGTTATCAGAGTAGATCAATACACTCCACTGTATTCATTGACTGTGTAGGATCTGTCTTTCCATCTCAGTGACGCGCACATATGACACAGTGTGTGCTTGAAAAATGCGAAATTTAATAATAATATTTAAGTTGTTTCTGCAGCTCAAATGTTTGGACGACAAAATGTTTCTTTGAGCAAACTCATGCTGGAAAATCAGTGACCAGAAAGATGAGTTCCGAGTCAGTAAGTCGGACCTTGACTTGGACTCACAAGTACGTACAGAAACATATCGCTGCTGTTCTTCTAAAAGCTTGTATCTCCATATTTCGTGATTTTCACTATTATTGGTCACCTTTATGTTCGTCACTGCAAATGTCTAACTAATGGAAAGTCATTTTTCCATTTTCTAAAAAACTGAATTTGGACATCCGAGGGTTTGGAATGACGATACGAAAGATGGAGAGGTGACATATTGTAAACAGAGCAAATTCTTTTGAGATTTAGGTGAGGTCTGCAGGCATTTATTGTCTGTGTTTGCAGTGAGAGTGCAGTGTGTCACATCATATAAAGACTCAGTTCATCACTCTGTTAGAGATTAACCTCAGTAATCTAACCCACACGAGCTTCCATTTCATGATGATGAGCAATCATTAGTATTGTTATGTGTCATAAAACAAAGCATTGATGTATAAATATGCATGACAAGTATATCTGCATGTTCGGCGGGTGCACAGCTAAATCGATCTGTTATCAGAACTTTCTAAATGTTACATTGGTAAAATAAACCTGCTACACAATGCTATGTAAAAACTAGTTTGGCTGAATGATTCCATAAAGAACCATAAACATCTGTAGAGCCTTTCTGTTTCACAAAAGTTTTTTTTAATGGTTCGTTGAGTAAATAAAATATGGTTATTATATTTGCATCACTGTGAAAAACCTCTGTAGCACCTTTATTTTAAAATGCAAAAGCCTGTCCTATAATTGTTGACAAAATCATTTTATTATTGTTTGACTCGGGATATTTTCAGGGACGTTTTCCATTATGACTTGGGAGATGTGATCGTATCAGATTTGTAAAGTTATTTAAAAATAAATTTCAAATATAAATGTATACACATATTATTACAATACGATTACTCATAGGACTCATTCGGATAAAAGCGTCTGCAAAATGACTAAATGTAAATGTACATATACTAGTCTTTTTTGTGGACTTAAAAATGAAAAGGGTCAGTTCACCCCAAATTAAAAGATCTGATAAATCATTTACTCTCCCTCAAGTTGTTTCAAATCTGTTTCACTTTCTTTATTCTGATGAAAACAGAGAACGATATTTGCAAGAATGTTAGCAATTTTCAGTTCTGGGACATTATTCACTACCACAGTAGAATTTCTGAAGAATTTGGCAAATCAAATAGTTCTGGGGCACTTTTGAGTACCATTTTAAAATGTCTTATTGTAGTCAATGATGCCCCAAAACTGAAAATTGATAACATTCTTCCAAATACCTTCCTTTGGGTTCAGCAGAACAGCGTAATTTAAAAATGGACATTTCTCTCTTGAAACACATTTTTAATTGTCATCAAACCTTTAATATGAAAGCAATTTTAACTCACACCGTCGTTCATTGAGTTGAATGAATGTGTGAGACCGACTTTTCACTGAAAGCATTTATCAAAATTAAAGTGACTGAAGACATTAGACTCATTTCCTTTAAGGAGGTAGAGGAGCAAATGAGATGAGCTGTAGAGGAAATAAGGAGTGTGAGTGAAGCTACTCTCCCAGAACGCACTGCAGTTCTGAAGCCCCCCGCTGACACTCACTCACACATACACCTAACCACAGTAACCATAGTATAGATCCAAAACACCACAGTTTTTGCTTTTTACAGTAAAATGATACAAAAATTCATACCATTCACAGTACCCACAACTAAACCTATTCTTAAAGATAAACTTAAACTTATACATTATGTTCAGTCCAGAGTATTAACACATTTACAAGTCATCTCATTCATATTTGCACAACACCAGAAACCGAAGGCTTTTTACAACTCACATTGTTTGCTAAAATGCCTTTGAAAATCCCAGGACTATAACACTATATCAGTGGATAACTATGATGCTGAACTGTGGTTTTACAACACAGTAAAGAATTCATGGCCGTTTTATAGATACAACGTTCAAAAAAAGACTTTGATGGTTCCCCACAAGAGGTCAAAATCATTTTAGACCGAACATGTGATGAGGGTTCGGTACAAGACATTTCACGTGCATGGGATCTGCTTGTATAGAGATATTGGCAAATTATATTTACGCAAGGATTCAACATCTCTGAATCTTATTGTGTCTTTTACTTATTACTCTGTTGGGGGAACATCATTCACCCGTACCGTACACTCAGTGATTTAACTAAATGGGTACTCGGGTTAATTCCTTAACTAACACATTGCAAATCTTTCAACCAACAAAAACATTGATGTTGACACCTCCTGCTGTCATCATGCTATCACATGCAGTGCTAAATATGTAGAAAGCCATTCGTAAGGTAAGATTTTTTTCTTGCCAATGAATCGTTTAGGGTTTTGCAGGGATTCATACCCAAACAGTTTTATAGACCTTAATTGTCCCTCTATTTACCCCCCGCCACTACAGCCCCCCAATGGGAAGCGGGGGGAGGATTTGGGTGAATGCACAGGAACAGATGTGCTTGAATCAGCAATACCCCTCCACCCCCTGTGAGGCCCGAGTGGACTTTGCCCCGCTGAACCTCACGCTCGCTTGATCCGATCTTCACAGGAATCACACGTTCTGTCCTCTTCTTCATCCTGATCGCTCTCCTCCCTCTGCTTTCTCTCTCACGCCTCAGTGACCTCGGGGCCCCGTGAGGGCCGGAGTCAATCAGGCCATCACATCAAACCGAAATTCACTTTATTACAGCTTTATACAATGCTTCAGTGGATTTGGCATTCTGGAGAGTCAGTCAAACTAATAAATACACCTTTCTAGATTATACTACAGTGCAGTATATGATGAGGAATCATTTAAACATGTTAATGAACAACTTTATGTCTTTAGCATAATACTTTTTTGAGCTCAAATCCTCAGGGGACAAATGGCAAAAAATGACTTGGCTTTGACATTAAATACTTTTAAATGTACAAATAAAACGAATCATATCAATAAATTGAATAAAATAAAATTGAGCAGTTTCAGCATCAGTGACCTTTTCTGTCTAAACTTGTAACATAAATTCAATGAGAATATTTACTAACATAATGAATTATCTGATTTTATTTGACCAAACCCCTTATGATGGAGTTTATGCATGCATTTTCTTTTTTAAAGAGAGGAAAATTTATGTGTTATGGGTGTTATGGAAAAGGACACACATTTTCGAGAGATACATATTTTGTAGGATTTCTGTGAATTAAAATGTGCAAACCAGAAGCAAGAATACAAACAAATGAAAGGATGACTCTTTATTAACATAAAACAGTTACTATATTATTTATTAATTCTCATTTGCCAATTTTTGGGAATATTTACTTTTATGGATGTGACAATTCACTTACCGGTCTCTATGCTTCAAAACACAAAAACTGTTTTGTTAAAGTTTTTAAAACTGAGAATGTAACAAAAAGGATTACATTTTGTCATGAATTCTGTAGCAAAGCAAGACTCAAGAAAGCAAGAAATTATTTTGTGTAGAATTAAAACAAAAATGTAATTAAAACTATACAGTACAAGTGTAAAAGTTCTCTCATTTGACTGTAATTACGGAGAATAAAACCTGCAAATACATACCAAGTTTTTTACTGAAAACTTAAGAAGAAAGAGACCATCGAGTTGCCAAATATGTAAAACAAAGGTTTTATGTTTATTTCGATTTTGGATCCTTTTAAAAAAGCATAGTGATATTTAAAATGTGCAACTCGAGATTTCATTCTTAAGGCACAAGAAAATAATTTGAGAAGGACAGAGGAAATGTTTTTGTATGTTTTAACTACATGGCTGTAGCCCATTGGGTCATAGCTGTACTACTTGATAACTTAAAACCCACGTACTACAGATTGTGCGAACCTAATATTATCCTTTAATAACTTTACGATATATACAAATCCGTTTAAACATAAGTTAAAAAGACAGTCTTAAATGTCATACAGTCATGTCATGTGGCTTTATCACAGCTGAGTGTTTCTATCATCTCACTTTGATTTCTGTGTTGCTTCGCTGTGTGTAAAAATATAAACTTTGCTATCTGCTTCTTTCATCACCTCAGCATCTCTCACTACATCTTCCAGAAAATCCAGCACAGTCCTCAGGTCTTCACTGCTGTCCAACACAAGCTCTCTCTGGAGTTCCTTCAGTCTGCTCAAGGTCTCACTGAGCACCATTAATCCATCTTCAGCTGCTGTGTGATCCTCTGTATCATCCACCTCAACTCCATCGACCCCAGCAACCAAAGCCACACCCCTATCACTAACGTAACGAACTAGGAAGTCTTTTAGTATTGGTCTTGATTGGTCATTCAGCGATGACCTCACTGCTGGAAGGTCATCAAGGTCGCATATAGACAGTAGATGTAGGAGAGTGTGACAGAGCTGGGTGCGTAAACTAGCGCAGTAACGGTATTCAAGGAAATCTTCGGTTTCTTCGCTATGTTCAAGTGCCTGTGCCAAAGCGTGCCAGACCTCGGAAAACATGCAAGCGTCTCCGTAGCGGTCTCGCGTCAGGGGGATGGAAAGTGCAGCGGCAGATTTGATGCGCACTTTGAAGTTCTTGCAGGAAGTTACGACGTGGGATAGGGCAGAGTAAGCGTCATTGGACCAGACAGCCGTACCTGATGGGAAAGTATTAGATATAAGATGTCAAATTGTGTGCGTGATGTAAATTTCGTAATCTTATAAACTTAATTGATTATGCTTTTGTGCATCTTTACTCACCCAATGGTAGATTGTGATTTCTAAAAGCATTACCCAGTGCATAGCAGGCATTCCAGCGGACTTTCATGGTAGCGTCCCCTCTAACCGTATCGATCAGCGCCCTCATGGCCTCCTGAAGAGGCTGATCAAACACAGGTTTACCCAGATGCCCCGGCTGCAGGAAGTGCAGCAGATTGCCCAGCGCACGAACGGCGTTGCTCTTTACCTGTAACACACAAAGCCATTATCATGTTTACATGGGAACACTTTTATAGGGGTTAAATAAATAGCTTTTTAATCAAATAAAGATTTGATTAATATCTCAAGCATTTAAAATAAACTATACAACAAGACTAAATTCATTCTAGAAGAAATCATTAAAAAAAGAAATGAGTCATTAATCTGTATTCATCTTCACACCACAAATATGATGAATTGGGATAAATGGCACACTTAGGTATAATATTTAAGGTTGAGGTTTGGTTCCAACTTAAGATCCCAGTGAAATTCGTGTTCCCTTATAATCTTGAGTTACAATCTGAAAATGCATTTCCTTCTTAAATGAGGTATGTTAGATGGCTTGGGCAGAGCATCCGTTAACTCCTCCCCTTCAACTGTCAATCTGCTGCCAGTTCCATTTCAAAATGCGACGTCTGTTTTTATACATCCAATCAAATCGTAGAGCAATACGGAAACCACGCCCACTAATTTTCTCATTAGAAATTCCTTTTCACTCAGAAACGCGTCAAAATAAGGAAGTGAAAACGTTCCAGTTCACAGAGACTGTTTGTCTCTGATGTTTGAGCCACAATAAATCAAAACATGAAATGAAGAAATTATTTACAAAAATAGTTAACTCTGTTTTTAAAATGAGTCAATGTTCATGTTTTTTTCTTGTGCATTCCAATTAATATCAATCAAACTGCAGTTGGTTTGTTCTGATTTGAGCCAAAATAACACAAAAAATACAGCTGGCTAACACAATAAAAACATGATTTTTGAAACATTTCCCAAAAACATTTGGGAAAAAAACTCTTTAAATACACTCATTATAAGTTTTAATGTCACCCTGGACGTACCCTGTCTTTATCTTCCGAGGCATTAGTGGCCGATCTGAGCATGTTGAGAAGCAGCATATCAGAGAACTCCTGCTGAAACTCCAGCCCCACTGACTGCCTACAACAGGATGCAGAAACAAAACTACTGTTTATCATCCAGCAAGATTTTTAACATAATCCCATGCATGCTATTGTGAATGTTTGACTCTCACATGTTGACGATGAGCGTGTCCGTAAGGTTGCCAAGTGACCAGGCGGCCTTTGCTCTGACGTTGGGCGAGCGGTCGTCCAGAGCAGTGAGGATGGCATTGGCTGTGTCTGCCACAAACATCACATCCTGTGAAGGTGACACAAAACAGTTAGAATTATGATTAGCTAATGTGGCAAGTAGCATTTTTGTGAGGTTGTGGGCTATTTTGTGGGCGTTATTAACTGTCATAAAAGGAATAGTTCACTCAAAATGTATTTATTCACGCTAATGTCATTCAAAACCTGTATATGAATCTTTCTTCTGGAAAACACAAAAGAAGATATTTTAAGAGATGTCTCCGTGGTTTTGTGTCCATACAGTTGAAGTCAAAGGGGGCCGTTGTTGTTTGGCAACAACAACATTTGGGCCGACATTCATCAAAATACCTGCTTTCTTGATTATTAAATAAAAAACTATTTTTTGTGGAAGCTGAATGCACTTTATGCAATTATGAAGCTCACATTGTATTTGACTAATTTCATCTGTTACCTCTCTCAGACAGGGGAACAGAATATAAACCCCCAGAGCTCTGACCGCTGCTGCTTTGACCAGAGAGTTGTCGCTGTATGTCAGTCCCAACAGTATTGTGATACACAGCACCTGTGTCTTATCCTGCAGATGTGGATGCACAGATTCACACATAAATAGAGTTTACATTTATCTCAATTTTCTCATAATCTCTCCAAACACGCTCGCTCAACACACTCACAGGCAGCTGGCTGAAGGCCTGAGGTAAGATGGAGGAGAGGGTGTCGCACGCGCTGGTCTGCAGAGTGGGATGCTGTTCATTCTGTAAGGCTCCGATCAGCGGACCACCCAAGACCTCTGACCAGAACTGAACCACCTGTCAGGGACAACAGACCAGCATTACATTCACAATCGTGTGATGACTGTTAACAAGTGTTTTTTAGTTCACTGTTGGTTACCTGGCAAACTGGCACACGTTTGGCACTTTGAGCATCAACATCAGTTCTGTACTGCTGGATAATGCATGTCCCCAGTTCTTCCAGAAGCTGGGAAAAGACACAAAACAAGAATGTTATAGATGTTATATTAAGCATAGGAAATACATAGTTTCCCTCTCAAGTTTATAAGTGGGGAGTTGACAAATAAATGAAAAAATGACAAAATATTTATCAAGAGAGAAGTATCTTCATTGATAGTTTTTTCAAAACATTTGTCATCCCATGATAGGAGAAATTAGCATAAACATTTTTTATATATATTTACATTTATGCATTTGGCAGACGCTTTTATCCAAAGAGACTTACATAGAAACAAAATGTATAGGATTATGCTAATTATGTGCAATCCCCTGGTATCGAACCCGCGACATTGGCCTTGTAAGCGCCACGATCTTACCACTGAGCTACTGGAAAGCTTATTTATATTTATTTAACACAAAAAAGGTATGAGAAATAGTAGAAAGCTATGCACCACAAATAAACAATACAGAACATGAAAGAATGATTTGATACTTTAGTGCCGTGTAGTTGTACAGAAGGGTCCGGCTCTGTAAGACAGCGGGTGCCGAGTTGCCCCAGCTCCAAAAGAGATGTCTGAACCAATGAGAAGTAAGCCTTTACCAGATGACCCAAAACCTGAAATAAACCCAGACACAAAAATACTCTCCATCCAAACAAATCCTTATGTGGCTAGATTTACATTTATACTTGTACATTTTGCAGACCAACAGAAGTCTCACCTGCAGTGCTTCAAGTCGAACAGGTGAAGGTTCGAGCGCTGCAGCAACAGACCCCCCAGCATCACTATCTGAACAGTGTTCCTCGCGGGGCTGCGTGATCAGAGCCACACACAACTGCAGGAGCCAACACTGCCCCTCCGCTGCACCCTCAGCTCTTCCTCCTGGAGATGCAGTGGTTTCTTCCTCTCTTTGTGCCGGCTGTCTCCAGTTTTGAGAAAGCTCCTGAGGGGTGGTGATACCTGGTGTGCTGTGGCTGGACGTGGAGCCAGGCTGCTGTAATAGCAGATGGATCTCAGGCAGAGGGGCTTGAGTTGACACTAATGCACCAAAGAGAGTGAGGCTGGACACACGCACATTCACATCTAATGAGAACGGGAGGCAGACAGATGATGATGATGATGATGATGAATATTTGTTTTTTTTTTATTCTGTAATTAATGATTGACCCATGTGTCATTTCAAAGTTGTGTAGTGGCCAAAGCTGACATCCAGAAAGTGCAATTGTTTCTATTATTGCCCCCAGAAGAAATTAATATAGTTTGTTAAAATATTTGTTTGTTTTTTATTTATTTTATAATTCTATATAAGTCACCTTTATTCTTGGTTGTTTTCATTTATGTTATTTGTTTGGTTTTTATATTACTAAACAAGTTACGTATTGTTTTATTTTAGCTTATTTGTTTTGTTTATTTTAGTTTTTATGTATTTTAGAAAACCTGCATAACAATATAAATAATAAACAAATAAAATAAAACTAAAATAAATGAAAATTTTATATTTTTTAAATATTAAGGAAACTACAATAAAACTGAAAACTATAAAACTCAGATAAATGGCAGACGTCACTTCTTTATAACTTCTATGAAAACCAAGTGAGAAATTTAGAAGAATTTTGATGCTGCTCTTTACATGCAAAATTCAACTGAGGCAAGCTTTGAAACAACATGTGGGAGAATAAATGACAAAATATTCATTTTTGGGTGAACTGTCCCTGGTTTTGTATAGTATTATTACCTCTGTGACGCACATATGGACGGATCTGTTTCCAAAGTGGACTCAGCAGGCCTGGTCTTAGACGGTTATAAGGCACACTGGACACCAAGTGAGCAAGGCACTAAAGTAAAAAAACACAAACATTTCCATATTCAGTGTGGAAAAACTGGCTAAACAGTAAAGCTGTGTGAATCACTTATTTACTCTTATTTAGGTTACCTTCAAGACTTGAGTGAGGGTCTGGTATGAAGACTCTGCGAGAAGCGCTAGCAATAAGCAGCGATGTAGCTCTCTGATACTAGCAGCTAATGTGGCAGAGAAGGGCGTGAAGGCCTGGCGGGGTGCGCTGGTGTCTTCGGCGGTGGAGAGAAACTGTCGTGAACCTTCTAGAAGTGCAGACAGAACCTGCAGCGAGCCGGCCCGCACCTGAAAACGAAAGATGTGCTGTTATAAACAAAACAGCAGCCATATTGAAAGAAATTTAATCAGTAGGCGTGAGTTACCTTCGGAGAAGGATCCTTCAAAGCAATGGTCAAGAGAGTGAGAGGAGGAGGACCTCCAATCCCTGGAGCATCAGGAACGAAGGATGACCAGTAGCCATAGAGGACACGTTTTTCAACACATCTGACCACACCTAGGAAACACTGTAGCGCGCTCTGACGCACACGCGCTTGATATAACCTAGATGACACCAGAAATATACATTTATATTCTAGATCACAACTAGTAAATGTTTTATTAAGGTAAGAAAGCATTGAGGACAATGTCCAGGAGTCAAACCTGAGTTTAGATTGCATTGCTCCCTCAGGGTCGGAGAATTCAGAGTCAGAACTTCCTTTAATCCAGGATGGGTGGAGATGTGGAGTCACTCTGGATGGAGACATCACACATGGAGATTGCATGCTGGGTGACCAAACACTGCATGCCGGGTGATCCACACCACCTGCTCCAGTTTCAAGCTCTCCATCTTCCTCACCCCTCGTTCCCTCATCTCCAGCTTTCTTCCCTTTCCCACGAGACTTACGTTTCTTGTTCTGCTTGGGAGATAAAAAGTATGATTTGAATTTATCTGCTGAATGTTTATACACTCAGTTTTCAATACAGGGAGAAATTATGTTTTTTTTATGCGTGCTCACATGTAGCATGACTTTAACTTATCAGCTGTAATGTTTTGGCTACGCACCCCAGTAGTTTTTTTCTGAGGAGTTGAGTCTTGTGAGGATTCAGGTTTTGGAGCAGGAACGGTTTCGTACTGAGGAAGAGGTGCTGGGTACAGCACCTGTGGCATTTCCACACTTATTCCTGGCAGCCCGTGGAACATGTATCTCTGCCACGGTCAAACACATATTAAAGATTACATTGAGTCCCTGTACATTCTGAATCAAAGCAAAATGCACAAGAGCAAAATTATTAACACTTGTTTTGTTGTGGTGTTTGATGCCCAAGGAACATAAGTACTGAGAAAATGTACCTTAACTGTCCTATTGCTTTGGAAAAAAGCATATGCCAAATTAATAAATGTGCATGTAAATGCATATAGAATTGTTATTTACTTTAAACACAGCCAATAAGGTGCCTAGATCTTGGTTTGGCACAGATTTCCATTTTCCCCCATTAAGAAAACACTGCATACCTCTCAGAGCACTCTGCAATAACTGAAACAGAGATAGAATACGTTAACCTGCAAGATGAAAGACAATCCAGGCAATATAGTGTCAAAAAACATTTGAGTACTGACTGTACAGAAGATGATGTCCTCCACTTTAGGCGGTTTTGGGGACTGTAGTGTCCGCAGAAGGATTCCATAGCATACACCTTTATATGGATCCTCTAAATATGGCTGACCAGAAACACTACAGAACACACAAATGTTAATCATTTCACTGTAGAACTGTACAGAAGAATAGACAGAAGAATAGAAGTGTCTTATTCAAAACTGTGACATATTTTTATAACCATTTATATATAACATTTTGCATTAGCTGGTAACCAAGCATAGAAGTCATGTCTTAAAAGGGATAGTTAAATAAACAATTCTGTCATCATTTATTTTCCCTCAAGTTGTTCCAAACCTGTATAAATGTGAGATATTTGGAAAAACTGTTCTGTGTCAATACTGACTACCATAGTAGGAAAATAAAACTACAATGGTAGACAATACTGCCCCAAAACTACTTGTTTTTCCACATTCCACAAAGTCTCTTCTTTTGTGCTTAACAGAACAAAAAATATAAAGGTTTGGAAAAACAAGGGTAAGTAAATGACAGAATGTTCATTTTTGAGTGACCTCCCTTTAAAAAAGTGCCAATAAGAAGGAATTGCCCAAGCCAATTAAAATCAAGTTTTGACTTAATTATGCATTAAAAGAATGTCGTCAACCAATAAAAAAGATGCAGCCCACCTAAGGCATAGATTAGCTATGCAATGCACAGCGGAGCGACGCAGCTCTATGTCAGGTTGAACAGGATCACCGTATCTCACCAGAACACCAGCTTCTCCAAGAAGATCTGGAAGATGCTACAGGAAAATTATTATTATTATTATTAACTTATTACTATACGCTGTTTTTAGAGTAGTTACCAGATCAGTCACTCTTACCCACTGACATTTGTATCCATTGCCATAGACCAGTGATGAAAGGGAGAGCATCACTTCTGGGTGAGTCCAGGAGCTGCATGTCCTCAGAGCACGCGTGCAATATGACACCAACACATCAAGGGTCTGCTCATCCACTATTACCTGTGATGTGACAACAGTAATGTGGGTCACCTATCAGAATAAGGAGCCATACGAATCTTTAATGTGACCGCTACACACCTGCAGTTGGTTTAGAAGCTGATGAATCAATTGGCACAGTTTGATGACCAGATGCTCCTGGCTGAGAGGAACCAGACGGCTTGCGTGCACAAGCAGCTCACACACAACCTATTGAAAATAACATTTCAACTTAGTGACACGCGTACCTGCTGGACAGCTTTAATGTGTGACAGGCTTGCATGTAGACACTTCGCTGTTTATTTGGGAGTATAAGGTTCATATAGACGACATTTGGGCAGCAAAGGCGTAGCTGAAAGCGCGTGTAAGGCGCACGCAATGTAACTTTACGCATTTGGAAAACATTACAAAACGGAATCATACCTGTGGATGAATGTTGTCATGAGTGATGTTCGCGTAGTTTTCTGAAATCAGCTGGTCGAATAGTAAATGAAGCTCGGTTTTCAGAGTCGGGCTGTCAGAGGGCCTCAGGGATGTCAGTTTAGTAAAGCAGCGACCGATCTGATCCTGCGTTTCTGTATGTTGCGCCTTTGATGGTGACGTAAACCTCAATGCATTATCGGATGATCTGGACTGAAATCCGTTCGCGTTACGATTAACGTTGGATGAAAAGTTGCAGTCGGAATCAAAGAGCTTTGCGTTACCCGCCATCTTTACAGTGTCAAAATAGCGGCTTTACTATGGCAACCATCATCCACATCCTAGGTCGACCGGAAGTCCTCTTTTCAAAATAAAGGTTTGCGTTCATTTTTATTTACGACTTATTTGTATTAATTTACTTCCACGTTTGTGTTTTACTGTTATGTATGTCGCAACAGTATTCAGAAATAACAATACAAAATATTCGCAGCACAATGTTGACGGTTTCAACAATAATTTTTAACAATTTATTTTATTTCTATTAATATCAATTTGTATTTCTATTTTACGATATATTCTTTGCATTAAAATAAAACTACTCAACAGTTACCGAGTCTTTGCGGATGTCTAGCTACCGGAAGTCAGGTCACACGATGACACAATGTTTGTTTACGTTTTCATTTGAGTAAAATTCCAACTACGTTTTGTTTTAATACTTTATATCATTTCATTATGAATTATTAAAATGAATTATTATTATTGTAATTACTTTAGTACTAGAAATGTTATGGTTAAACTATGGTTACTATGGTAAGACCATGTTTGTTATTACAAACTATTGGTACTACAAAAAAGATCACAAAGGTTGTATTATAAAATGAAGGGCTAAATCCATTTAAACAATCTGAATAGGTGCTCAATAAACAGAATGGCACTTCATTAAATGATACAGTTTGTGCACGCTTTGCAGGATTAATACAAATGTTGTCTGTTTTATTTACAAAATCTTTACTTGTCCAATTACTCATTTAGGCGAATATTTTATAATCTTAGTCTGAATATGGCAACAACTATATTTGGATGACTACATTTTCTATTTTATATATTTATGAATATTTAGCTTTCCTGTAGCTCAGTGGTAAGAACATTGCGTTAACAACGCAAGGTTGTGGGGTTCGATCCCTGGGTATTACAGATATATGTATAAATGTATAGGATAATGCAATGTAAGTCGCTTTAGATAAAAGTGTCTGCCAAATGCCTAAATGTAGACATACACCCATCTCCTATCAGCCAACCATTGTGGGCATAGTCAGTAGACTCGCTGACATCATCCATAGCAACCCCGCCCTTTCTCTTAGCTAAAGATTTCTATCTGCTCCTTAGTAAAAGCTGCTCTTAGTAGCAATGTGAATAGGTTTAAAGAGGAAACTCTAAACTAAAAACTTTTACTGCGGATTAGGAGAGCTTAGTGGCAAGAGAAAATGTTTTATTAATACGGGTCCTGGTCTCTTGTATCAGTACAGCCTACAAAGATGTTTATCCCAAACAGAAATAGCTACAGAACATATTTGGAGTGAGTCTGTTATTCCTCTATGGGAGATTTTGTGTCATTGTGACTACAGGTTTGTGAGGAGAACCCTTGCTTAAACGCTTTTTGTAGATGCTTTTCCATGAAATCAAGTAGGTATGGTATCTCTTTAATGGTCCTGTGTTTCCAGACAGATCAGCTCATTAGTAACCAAACACGAACAGCATACTACCTGCCTCCGCAGAAAAGTGTTCTCCTTTCCAGATAAGTTTGTTCAGCTTTTGAGCTGCATGCCATGAAAAGCTAATGAAGACAATTGACCATCTTACAGTATCACCCAAATTTAGATCATACTACAAAGTTTAAAAAAACAACCACTGCTCGGGCAAAGAGAATAGCTTTACACAAATAAGCAAAATACGTATGACAGTCTTTAATATCATTTAAAGGCAGCGATTAAAGCATTTTGTACAACTTCAGTGCAAAAACAAATCTGGACAAGGAAAAATGAACATAAATCATCTTGTTGCTTCAACTCGTGCAACTACAGAAAGCCAACGTTACTGTATTGCAACATATACAAATTAAATATTATACACGGTCCATGCATTTATGCACAGCCTCTATAGCTAAAGTCATGAATATGTATGCGGAACAGAATGTAAGCATTGGTTGTGTTTGTATGCGTGTGTCTGTGTGTATGTATCGGAGAGTGGCTCAAGCCATCAGTGCATCACAGTCAAGTTTTGGAGCCGATGTCCAAGCTTTCATAAATGACGGATGTTACTTCAGCCCGATTTGAAGAGAAGAATGGCCACTTGACCTAGGTAGAAGTAGATGAAATGCTTTGTTTCATGCGTCACGTAACTGCCAAAGTTTCGTCCCACAATGCAATGCCATGTCGGATTATACTTCTTATCAAATTCCTGTTGAAAGAGCAAGAACAAACAGATATTTTAGTGGGACCACCAGCATTCTCAAACAAACATGATCTCTAAATCAATACTTCTTTCTGGCAGAACCAAAGCAAAAATAAGCACAGAGATGTTAGAAGTAGTAGTATTGCTATTATTTTGAAACATGTGTTGACAATTATAAATATTTAGTGAATTACCTTCTTGATAAAAGCAGCAATATCCTTTTCAATGTTGTACTTCTCCATGGCCTGTGTAGCACAATCCACTGCATCCTGCTGCATGTCTTCAGACATATCCGCATTCTTTATTACTGCCTTCCTGTCAGTCATGATAGCTGTGAATACAATGAAAGAAAACTTTATTCATATACCATGCGCTAAAAGTCAGGATACAAAAGTAGAAAATACATTGAGAATTTTCAATGAAAGATTTGCAAGTTATTTCAAAAACTTTAAATATTTGCAGTAGGCCATAGAAAACAGAGCAAGCCTTTGCTTTCAAATGGAGCCACTGGATTTACCATCAGTTTTTTTTCTGAGAATGGCTTGCTGTGGGACCTGTCTGAATTTACAGAGTCATCTACCTTTCCAATCAGCTTATTAAAGAACTAGTGCATCTACGAAAAAAGAAACGTGCAGTCATGATTTGACAAAAAGGAGGCCACTTCAATCGGCTCCCTCTTCAGGACTCTCAGGCACTCTGTGTTGGGCCCAGGAGAGGAAAACGATTGTTGAACTCTAACAGTAAGAGGATGTATGACAAAATGTAGAAATCACATCTTTATCCAGCTCAAGTTACTGAAATTAAACCTGGGTTTCACAGACAAAATGTATGCAGCTGTCTTAACTGGAAATAACTAGCCCTGACATACACTCACTTAAAAGATTATTAAGAACACCATACTAATACTGTGTTTACCCCCCCCCCCCTTCGCCTTCAGAACTGCCTTAATTCTACGTGCCATTGATTCAACAAGGTGCTGAAAGCATTCTTTAGAAATGTTCGCCCATACCGAAAGATGCTCTATTGGGTTGAGATCTGGTGACTGTGGGGGCCATTTTAGTACAGTGAACTCACTGTCATGTTCAAGAAACTAATTTGAAATGATTCAAGCTTTGTGACATGGTGCATTTTCCTGCTGTAAGTAGCCATCAGAAGATGGGTACATGGTGGTCATAAAGGGATGGACATGGTAAGAAACGATGCTCAGGTAGGCCGTGGCATTTAAACAATGCCCAATTGTGCCAAGCAAACATCCCCCACACCATTACACCACCACCACCAGCCTGCGCAGTGGTAACAAGGCATGATGGTTCCATGTTCTCATTCTGTTTACGCCAAATTCTGACTCTACCATCTGAATGTCTAAACAGAAATCGAGACTCATCAGACCAGGCAACATTTTTTCAGTCTTCAACTGTCCAATTTTGGGAGCTCGTGCAAATTGTAGCCTCTTTTTCCAATTTGTAGTGGAGAGGAGTGGTACCCGGTGGGGTCTTCTGTTGTTGTAGCCCATCCGCCTCAAGGTTGTGGGTGTTGTGGCTTCACAAATGCATTGCTGCATACCTCGGTTGTAACGAGTGGATATTTCAGTCAAAGTAGCTCTTCTATCAGCTTGAATCAGTCGGCTCATTCTCCTCTGACCTCTAGCATCAACAAGGCATTTTCACCCACAGGACTGCCGCATACTGGATGTTTTTCCCTTTTCACAACATTCTTTGTAAACCCTAGAAATGGTTGTGCGTGAAAATCCCAGTAACGGAGCAGATTGTGAAATACTCAGACCGGCCTGTCTGGCACCAACAACCATGCCACGCTCTAAATAGCTTAAATCACCTTTCTTTCCCATTCTGACATTCAGTTTGGAGTTCAGGAGATGGCCTTGAGCAGGACCACACCCCTAAATGCATTGAAGCAACTTGCAATGTGATTGGTTGATTAGATAATTGCATTGAGAAACTGAACAGGTGTTTCTAATGATCCTTTAGGTGAGTGAAAATGAATATATATTAGAGTCGTTGTTTTGTCACCAGATGCATGTCATTACTGTTTTAATAAAAAACAACTTTTAAACTAATTTAACAAATGCATGATCCGGGCTTTAGCGAAGTCTTTGAAACTAGGCCTTAAAGGCCCATCTCAAGTATTCAAAACTATATAGAACATTCTGCATTCCTGACAAGAACCAAATCATGACATGAAAACATGAATGAGAAAATGCTTAGGAAAAGCCTCGTTTTATTATTACTATATTTTATCATTTATTCATTTGGCAGACGCTTTTATCCAAAGCGTGTATTATTAATATCAGCATGTATTATTAACGGTGATGTATTGTTTGCACAGTAAACTATGCCAAAGTTGAAATCTGAAATAAGAATCAACCATTTTAGCGGGTTCTCGAAAGGATATACCCATACATACCCATAATGACTATTGTTTCTAACAAAGACCTACTATAATCCATTTGTGTTTGCGTAAAATATGGGCAACTATTCACTTGCATAAGTAAGACGATTAAATCATAAGTTAAGGCTTAAATTGCATTGGAGCAGAAGTGCAAGTTAGGCTGCAAATGAATAATTTACACATCACAGGTGTCTGTCTTTTATAGGTCACGGAGAGGGCTGACATAACCCACATTACAAACTGAGGTTGCTACAGACTGTGGCCATTTAACCTCACATTAAAAGAACTTTCACGTGCTCCGGTGTCAACATTAAACCTCTGTCTGGACTCTGGCGTCCATGGATGAGGCCACACGGCGGTGATGTCTTCAGGATCTGCTCTCAACGCTCTCTCATCATTGGCAGAATTACATAACAGCGTTTCTCTCCAGACGGCGAGCACTTCTAACTTTCATGTCACGCCACCGCCCCATTTATCCACCATTGAAACGATTTACGCAGCGTTTTCTGTTCTTTTCGCAATCACGTGTTTATCACCAACCGTAACAACAATGACGATATGCATATGTAATACAAACTACATGTAAAAACGCCGAAAATGCCGCGTGTCCACGATGCAACCGCACTTAATACCGAACTTGTCAAAGGGTATGCAAATAAATACATGCGTAATTTCACTCATAAACGATACGTACAAGACTTCGGATGCATGCAAAGGAATAAATTCCACGATGCTCACCTCTTGTGGTGTTTTTACACTAGGACACTGTTTGTTTCAGGCTTTTCTTGAGCCGCTGTGCTTCACGCTTGACTTCACTAACCACTATTTAAATCGTAACTCTATCCATGCGGCTGCTCTCGTAACTCATATCCAACTGCGCGTCACGAAACCCGGCGTGCCCCGCCCACCGCACTGCACCGGCTCTCTGATTGGATCCTTCACAGCCTGTCGCCGCAAGTACGAGCGTTTTCCACTAGCTTCCCACTGCCCGCATTTTATTTCATCCCATAATGCACCGGTGCTAACTGGGCCCATGCTGGACTCTCACGTCCACCGATTTGGTCGGTGTCGTGTCATAGCTGGGGGCGCGGCCTGGGGCGGAGTCGGCGTGGGGGAACGCTTGTACGATTTGACGCGGCGCCGCAAGATCCGACAGGAGGATGACATCAAAATACCGTAAAAAAACATAAAATGATCGCTTTCGAATCGCTCAGGTTCAGGTTGACCCAGACTTGCCTGCCACCGACTGTCGAGATCAGCCGGTTGCAGGCGGGGGAGGTGTAAAAAGACGGCCGTCAGGTCGCAAACTTCGTGCTTCCCGCAGTGAGCTAAAATTACAGCAGACCACGTGATATTAATTTCTTAATCACTGATTAAATTTTCTGCATTAAGATCAGTAAAATTAACATAAAATGTGATATAAAAATCGAATTTGTGAGTATAATCGTAACCGAGTGTGTCAGAATAAACACGCAGCATATGTCATATTTACACGTGAACATCTGGCCAATGAGAATAAAGTGTGTCGTCATCAATGCTTTCCGATTTTGAGCAACCGGAGCACGTGACCTATAGGTACTTTAATGGCACATGTGCAGCCAGCGCCGATCAAAGTCGAATAAATTGTCTATTCAGAATGCATCGATGTGGCATGAAGTAGAACAAAAATATACTTTTCCCCACTTCATTGGAAATGCATGGTCTACATAAAATCACCTTTACTGTTCAACATGTCCTGGAGGCCTGGAGGTGTTTTCTCTACCTGATTGAGTCTCTAGCTAGGAGACAACTGTCATTTCAGTATCCCAGGGTCATTCAACAGTCTATATTTTTAACCTATGTTCATTAAGGCTTTGATATCAAAGACTAAATGTCTTAACATTTTAGATGAATTCATTTTATGCACAGTTTTGACTGCAGCGCGCAACGGTTTCCCACACAGAAGTCCATTACGAGGAAACAGCTTAACGTGGCTCAAGGCAGCGATAAACTAAGAGCACAGTTATTATGTTGATGTTTGATATCAGTGGCAAATAAATGTATTTAATTATCTGGTTATACGTAGGGATTGTTTCGGTTTTAAGCCACGAAGCTGCTTATAATGGATATTTTAAGTAAATAACAGCTCAGTATTGCAATTAAGATACATATAAGCATATATATTTTACATTGGCCACGTTAAATCATTTATGATGTAGCGTTCTTATGATTATAACTGCAATACTAATTATGAATAACTAGTCACAATCCCAAACTCGAGTATAATTGACCAAATCACACAATCGCTGAATGAAGTGTTTTTCACGTTAGACGTTTTAGAAAGTCCCTGAGTTGTTGTGGAGGGGGGTTGGACTAAGTTGCACAGATCTGGGTTTTTCCGCAGTATATAAAACAAGAAAACTTTTTTTTACTTAGCCTATTATATATTCAGAACACCACATAGCAACTTTTCGACGCTCCACCAAGTAAAATTCAGTCGTAATTATTATAAAGACAATCTATAAAACATATATTATTCAATTAGCTCATCACATACAATGAGAAATGCCTGTAGTGGGTAGGCCTACTACAATGGTGCTTACTGCCTAAAAATAGTAGATTTTAAGGTTGTCATTAATCATATTACTCAAAAAAGGTAAACTACATCTATACTTTTATGAATTTATGAAGTGAACATTCATATATAAGGTTGCAGCTGAGTGACGAATATGCAGTAAAACATTTTTGTTAAACTCCATTTCTGAAGCAAAAAACACATATATATATGCAGGGTGAAAATATAAATGAGTCCACTTTTTCACTGTTTAAGCATTTTCAGTAATATGTCCTCTTAAAAGAAATGGTTATATTTAGAACCAGAAATGGTTTTATCACCTGCTTCATATATGGAACCCCAAAATGGTTCAAGTACATTGCATCTCTGTATGCGGTTCTCCTAAACTGAGGAGAGCCGTGAAACAGGTGTAAGACCTTTGCGTTCCTTTATTTCAAGTCGAGTGCCTCAAATGTCAATAAAACCACAGAAGACTATTGTTACACTATTTACACAGTAGAGGAAGCTGGCGTTTTCTTTAAATAATGCTGGCAATAAAATAAGAGCATCCTTCCCAACAAGACCTACTAAAAGATACAAATTATTGTACATCAGGTACAGAAATCAATTAAAGAAATGCAAATTCATTCACTCACTCTCTTGTCATTTCAAACCTATATGGCTTTCTTTTTAAGAACGTTGTTTTGCTATTGGACACAAAACAAAATTGGCACTGTCGGTGTTCTGGTGAAGAAAGTACAGGTTTGGATATATTCAGGTGCATATATTCAAATCTTTGGATCTAAAAAAAGGTTGATCAGGGTTGGACGGCACGAAAATGGACATTGCGGGCCGCGGCACAAAGTTAAGAACTTCTACACCTGTTAACATAGGCCCATGAAACAATACTCATGGATTATGTATAAAACTGTGACAAACGTTAACATATCATATCCCTCTGTCTTCATTTTCAATATGTAAATATTATCCATTTAGCATCACTATTTAACACTAGGGATACTCTAACAAAGAGAAATATTCACGGATTATACTAAATATTTCAGTAATATGCTTTCAAACATGTAAAAACGTTACTTACCCGAGGGTATAATTGGGCAGAAACGGCGGACTCCTGTCACTGTCTCAAGCGTTCATCTTCACCAATCCACCAATAGGAATTCAAGGATGGTGCAACAAATATACCCCACCAGGGGCATTTCTGCGATTATTTCTTTTTAATGCCCCCTTCCGATTAAATTAAACATTGACTATATGGTATGGTTCAAAATAATGAAAACACCTGGTTATACAAAATGATTCACCAAAAAGGTAAACTATAATGTATTAGGAAATTTAAGTTTCATGCTTGCATAAAAATGAATGTAGAGCGCAGTCTCGGGAGTAACCCCCGGCCTGTGAGATGGGGGTCTGTGTCGAGCAGGGTAGGACAAGAGCCATGAGGGAAAGGTGCGAGGCGGAGGAGCTCCGGAAGCTTAAGAGAGGAGCGACAGGAGGGTATGATGAGAGAGGATCAGGCCTGAACTTTATGTTGTGTTTTATGATGTTTGTATGGCATTTTAAGTTTGTTTTTTAATTAAATGTTGTTACGTTCGCCGGTTCCCGCCTCCTTCCTTCCTTTTATGGATCTTTGTTACACAATATTATAAAACAATATTAATATTTGTTGCCTCTCCTTTTTGACAAAATGTGTTGTGTAGGTCTATAATTATTGTGTAATCTTTAGTTTACACTACAAAACATGAATTACAGAACCGTTTTATTAAAAGGCTTTTTGTCCTCCAAGGGTTCTACTTTGAACCTTTTTGGGGATAAAAGGTTGCATTTGCCAAGTACAGAACTCCAGGGTTCTATATAGAACATAAAGGAACCTTTTTTAAGAGTGTATTGTGTGACATGGCAAAAATTCAGATATGATATCTATATGATTCAGAGTGATATCTATATCTGTATGACTCTTATTTTTATTACTCTTATTTAATTGTTATTTATGAAATTATGTATTACATTATTTATCCCCAATACATGTTATCAATAAATATGAGACAACATTTTGTGTCATCTTTTTAAAACTGCTAAAAATTATACTATTTAAAGATGAGTGATGACTGTAACTCCCCTACAGCAATACCCAAACTGTTCTTTAAGATATTATGAGATAAAAAAATTGTACCATTCTTTCCCCACATTGACACAAATGGTAGTTATTGCATTAATGAGAAAGTGATTTTTTTAATTGTAACATTGACAATATTAAAACATTTATAAAAAATATTATTTATTTCATAGACAATACATAACAATCTTTTTATTAATAATAAAAAAGGTCTATGTAAGATTAAGATATGCTCAACCATTTACTTCATTTTAAATGATGACAATAATCATTCTTGTGTGACAGTGAAAATGTCATGTCAACAACCCAGATACATTTCACATGTAGTATTGAAAATATTAAAAAAACAGAGTGCTGGTGGTTAGAGCGTTAGGCTTGTGATCAGAAGGTTGCCGGTTTGAATCTCCGTTCCAGCAGGTCATGACTGAAGGGCCCTTGAGCAAGTCACCTTACCCCTCATTGCTCTGCAGTAATGTGCCACTGTAAAATAAAAGCGTCTGCCAAATGAATAAATGTAAAATGCTGTATGGACTTGAGTGTGCACTCGAAACGTTTTTCTTTAGTCTTGGAATTGGTCATTTACTCGCCAACATAACATATATGCTTCATCAATGGTCTTGTTTGGAAAGAGAAAAAAATCATCGGACTTGGTCATTGGACTCGACAAATGTTCTAGTTGGTGATTCGATTATTTTTTCATTTTTTTCCTTCCAAACAAAACCATTGATGAAGCATTTATGTTTGCTTTAGTTGGACTTTTGAGTTAATTCTCTTTCCTCTTGTAGTACTTTTTTTGATGGGTGTCAAGCTGTAAAAAAGATGATACATAATACTAAATGAAGTTGATGACTGATTTGAGTGTTCTGGTTCACAACACTAATACTGTGCCAAAATTAAACCAAAGGTTTTCTTGACATCAACACTCATCATAGAGACCTCAACAACGGGGACTATCATCGAACTAATTCAGATAAACAGATGAACTGCAATGCATGCTGAGAATTAATCAATGAGTTTTGTACTATGTTACCCAGTATGCCTTGCAGCATGAAGCTTTCTTTTGTTGGTTGTCACTATTGTGGAATTTCATTCACTTATTCTTGATGTCTGATTGATTCAACAATTTAAAGTTTTTTTTGTGTGTGTGTATTTTCTGTCAATTCAAAGCAGTAAAATATAATACGTCATACCACTGCTTTAATCTCACACTGTAGTATCACACAATACCCATAAATAAATAACACAATGCACTCGTGAGCAATCATTTAGGTAACTGCAATTAAGACTACAATCATTATCACCTGATCCCAATGGATTTTAGTTTTCATTGGCTCAACAATTGTATTTTAGCACACTGTTAAAACAGACAATGAGAACCAAACTAAAGCAAATCTGATCACAATAATGATGGTTTGTTGAAACGTCTCCTTTTTCAACATTAATTGCGGTTGCAAAAGTTGATGTTGATTCAATGCAGTTAACACTGACAAGTCAACAAGCTGAGAATGGGAACATTTTCCATTGGCAGCCCAGAATGTGATTGTTACACTACAATACAAAGACTGAAAATGTGAAGTTGCACTTTGGCTTTGGTGAAATTGGTATACCTAAAGTAAAAGAGGACCATATATGATCCGCATTTTGATCATTACAAATAAAGTATGTGGTCTTGAAGGGGATTCTTTTTAGACTCGGTCTTGACTTGGACTTGAACCTCTTTGGACTTGCACTGGAACCTCTTAAGACTCGGTAGTCCTGGTCTTGGACTCGACAAAGGTGGACTTGACTACAGTACTGACATTGACTTGTTGTTTAGACAATATCTTATAACTTTTTATTGTTTGATCTCTCCAAATGTTGCTAAACACCTTAAATTACCACTAATATAGTTTACTTGCCTCTTGAGTAATAACTCCTTTAAAGGAATAGCTCGCCCAAAAATGAAACTTATTTTTATGCTTTACTTGCCCTCTAGTTGTTACAAACCTGTAAACACTATTTTGTTAAGTATTACACAAAGGAATATATTTTAAAGAATGTAGGTAACTAAACAGTTCTGGGCACCACTGACTACCATAGAAGATTTTTTCCTACTATAGTAGTCAATAGTGCCCCAAAACTGTTTGGTTAAAAACATTATTCCAAATATCGAATATTTTTTTTTAGTCGAACAAAAACAGACTTGTAACAACTTGGTGAGGGTGAGTACATTTTTGGGTGAACTTTCCCTTTAAAATAAATCTGTATTACCCTATAATCTGCATCATTAATACATGTTTGAACACCTTGTTTTATTGTTCAAGACCAAGCAGCAAAGTTTAAAACAGATTTTACGAAATAAGAAGCAATAACCACAACATGTGTGTCAATTGGACATTTAATCTTTATTTAAAGAAGGGTAAAAGAGAAATACTATAACTAGAAAGTGGCCAATTGTGAGGGGAACACCACTGCCAACACAACCAACAAATGTAAATGTATTTAGTTTTTGAAACCCTAAATAAACTACAACATCCCATTCAAAATGTGCCTATTACCCACCATCCCACTAATTGCCCTCTATTTACCACGCTCCTCATGTGGATTCCATCCAAAGCAACTGATCCAGCCTTCTGGTTCCTTGCTCTGCTCCTTTTAACACCGAAAAACTCATCTCAAAACAAAACAGCCTGGATCCCTTCTGCGCGCATCATTGGGTCTCCACGAAAAAAAAGAATGAATTTGGTTTTAGAAAAGCCAATTAAGACATCGGGTATCCTTTCCTGTGTTTAATTTCTTTAACTGCGGTTTGGTGGGGGGATGTGGGGGCTGGGATCCTCTCCTATGGTTCCCGCTCCCGGTAAAATGATCCCGCTCCATGTATGTATCCATCCTTATCCTAATCCTAATCCTGAACTGATCCAATGATCCGGCTCCAAGGATTGGAATACTGTGAGCCCCTCCTCCAATCCAAACCTTTGAATACCGGCAAAATCAAAGAGAGGGAGGTAACAAGTTAGAATCACAGCTAAATGATGAGCTTCTGTGTTATCTATCATTATATCTAGAAATTGGAGCGGTGTGTATTTTTCTCCCCTGTGTAAACGATAAAAAGAATGCCAGACTATGATATGCCCTGGATGTAACTAAGTGCACCATCTTAACACATTATATTGTGCTTATAAAATTGGAAAATAAGCATTACTCGCATACAGCACAAAAGACACTTTCCTTGAACAACTGCACAAGCTTGTGTCTGATTGGTTTATAAATCTACATGGGCTTCAATGGTGGACAAATCCCAGCACATTCTGGACAACAAACAAAAATGTTTTTGGATTTAACACGAAATGCTCAAAAACGGAAAAAAATGCTGTCTTAATGTATGCACAAGCTTTGCAACATCCAGACAGTACGCATGCATGCTTAAGCAGCAATGACCAGTGAGAAAGGGTAAATTAAACTGGAAGGAAAGTGTTGCGAAGGAAATTGCAAAGCCAAACTAATGTGTTACCGAACTAAGAAATTCTAGAGTACTGGAAGTCTTTAGAAAAAAACTGCCTTTTTGTTAAAGGTGACTAAAGCTACTTGCTTTCATACCATTGCCTCAAATGAAATGCCTGCTCCTCCTCCTCCAAAAACGCTTTATCCTAATATGAATGAACTGTGCTTCAAAATCCTTTATTCCAAAGCTTTCTTTAATCCTGCTCTTCTGTTGTCTATAGAAAGACATGAAAAGGTAAAAATAGAACATTTTGCAACAAAATAAAAATTCCCACCCCAGAAAATGACAAAAACGAACATTGTTAACAAAATAAAACGGTATCAGATTAATCCTTCAAAACAGAACTATTTAAAGCATTTCAACATGTTCCTTGTTTCAAATATAGTACAAGGGTTGAGTATAAAGATCCAGTTTAAATGCGAACGCAAGACAAAGACATGACAGGGTCATGGGATAGAAGACAACAAAAAAAAAGAATCGACAGGGAGGGAAGAGAGAGAAAGGAGAACAGCCGTTAAGCTACACTTGGCTAAACTGTTAAACAAATAAAAATTCAATTTTAGGATATTATATGATAAGGATGAGAGAAAGCAAACTGGGGGAAGTGGAGAGACAAAATGAATCAAGAGAGCAATGAAGTACAACAGTGGGTCCAGTAAAAGGTGACACAGAGGGTGTATGATTGTGGCCAGCCTATAAGCTGTGATGTGGATGTTTAGGTGCGGGAACGAGAGCGGCTGTGGCGGGGCGAGTAACGAGGCGATCCTCGGCTGCGGCGTGGAGAGTAGCTGCGACTGCGGCTGTTGCTCCGGCTGCGACTTCTGCTGCGGGAGCGCGAGCGCCCATAACTGGGGCTGCGTGGGCCATCCACTTTTACGCGGATGTAAGCCGTTTCCCCCTGAGGAACAAACAATTGGAATGATTTCTAATGGAGAACTTTCATTCACGGTTACCAAAATCTAATTTATGGCTCACTTGATGTAGACTTAGATTTACGAGTGGCATTCCCAAATTACAGTGGTTCTTTCTGTACATGGCCCACTTACATTCAAAAGATCCATTCCATGGATCCTTCTAGTCCATGTCGCTCCATCATGGGTCTCTGACATCAATCTTACCTTGAAATTCCCAAATCCTTAAGCTATGCCCTGTCCTGTCCAATGGCGGTCTACATTTATAAACTCACACCTACCTCGTGTGACCGGAACTTAGTGTTATCCAGCTTTCGAACGGCGTAGGTCATGTCTTCTTTGCGCACAAACTCCACAACGCCGGTGCCATCCCGGAATACGTCAGCATAACATACATCACCTGCTTCACGCATGTGATCCTTAAGGTCCTGCCAGCTGCCACTAGGAGGAAGTCCTGGAAAAAAATGTGTTTGTTAAAATCGTATACACAAAAAATCGTATACCTTATTGTTAATCGGAATCAAAAACAATATGAAGAAGTTCTCAGATATCTTGAAAGACCTGTTTTGAGAACGGGAGAAGGAGAGAGAATTTTTTTATGACCAGTCAACTCATCTACTTACCTGACACTATGACCCTGTACTCAGAGCGCCTAGACGGGGGGCCATATCTGCCTCTTGGAGCTCCAACGCCACCACCTCCGCCTCCACCTCCACCGCCACCGCCACCACCACCTCTTCCACCTCCCCTTCCACTCCTTGGGAACTCTACTCGCAGGCGATAGCCATCATAGTCATAACCATCTCGTCCGTACACAGCATCCTCAGCATCCCTAAATACATACAAAATAAACAGGTGACATGGTACATTTACCTGCTGCAGTGTTTACAGAAATCTTATAAAAAATAGAAACCATCAGAGACATTCCAATGGATTTAATGGGAATGTAGGGATTTAACAAAAACTATAATGGTCTTTGTGTTTCTCTCTGTTAATGTATTGGGTTTGAATGGTGGGATATTATCAGGTGGATGTCAACCAAACGAAAACCCTTAAATCCTACCGACAACACACAACATTAAGGCAATAAGCCTGAACACTGGTCATTGATTAATGAATCTGGTCCTTGTTGCGAACGTTCCAGAAACGTCCTAGCCACATCCTCAAATAACGTTGTGAATTGGAACGTTGTAGGGACGTGATGTACTGGTCTTCACATAGCCTGGACACTGGTCATTTGATTAATGAATCTGGTCATTTATGTTATTGTACGGGAAATTTGTGATCAGAGTAAAATCTGGTATTTTGTCAAGACGAAAACTATAAATCCGATATCACATTAAGAACTTAGTGTCTATTTATTTAGTGTGCGCGTCTGATATGTGCATGCACGACTCTGTTTTGCAAAGAACCGCACTCGCATCGTTTAAATGATAGAGGCTGATTTTTACTTATGCATCAGATCTTCCCGCGTGCCCTACGCTGTAGCCTGACACGCCCCTCTCCAAAAATGTAACGTTATTCCAGAAACGTTATTTGTAAGTCGCTGCGGCTAATATGGTCGGTCCAGGTGTGTCGTCACAACGAAACTGAGCTAAGCCCAGTTTTACTTAAGCGTCGGACCTACGCGGTAGCCTCTGTGCCGTAGGCTACGTGTCGGTTTTCATTTATACTTCTGCGTCGTGCGTCGACAGGCAATGACCACTAGGAGTCAGTGCCCACGCGCCTGTTGCTTGTGTAACCAAGAGCCGAAGAAGAATCGGCATTAGCAGTGGCAGTGGCAAGTAAACAGTCACTTTTGTTGCAGCTTGAGATGTTAAATACAGAAGAACAGATCATTTACTTATATCATTCATTCGGAAATGCTTTTAAGTAAACATGAGTTTTTTGACCCGAGGTTCAAACAGACCAATCACAGCTCTTGCGGTCCGCGTTGAGTTGACGCGTTGGACAAGTAGACACAACAATTTGTACTTGAATTGATATAAAACATGTCGTGTGCAAAATGCAAACACAAAATCTCCATTAGCAAACAAAATCGATTACTGGTCCCTGTGACAGGTACATGTCAGGCTACTTTCAAACTTCCCTTGTTATGCTTAAAACTATACAAATGCAAAACGCACATATAAAAGCATTTGCATATAGTAATTCACAATTAAACCATAAAATAAGGATATTCAGGAGTGGTGTTTTAAAATTATTAACATCCGATAGCTGCTGGATTTCAATTATGCTCTCGTAGTTTGTGTGTTTACCTCGGATCTTCAAACTCCACGAAGGCAAACGGCGGACCGCCTCTTCTGTTTTTAAGGTCGATATCCCGAATCGCTCCGTATTTATAAAACACATCCTCCACGTCCTTGGTGCGAATATCGGGGGGTAAATTACCCACGTAAATCCGACAGTCGTTGTTTCCTGCAGGGCCTCGGATAACACCGCCGGACATATTCAACGAGAATGTTGTGCACTAGCTATGTCCGTCAGCTGATATAAAACAAACAACATATGAGTATTGGGTATGTATACGTTTATCAATCAAAGCAACAATTTATCTTTCAATAGTGGAACGAAAAACAATAAGATCCTTTACAATATGGCGCCGACACTCGTCCCTCAACAACACAGACTCGCGCCTGCGCAGTAAAGGGAGAAATGCACGCGGATTGATTCGAGCCTGACAGAATCGTGAAATATTTCAAATGATTGTGCGAGACGCGCACTAAAAGACATACATGTATGTGTTTTTAATTTGCTTTAATATATTCTTAATATATCTGATATCACTATAAGCTTTCCATTGCCTGTGTTATAGAAATATAGCCCTTATAAATTCAGTGTACTGTGGGATTGATAGACTAAAGGCATGCTACCTTAACCTTCAAAATGTGCATAATGCAGTTAATAACACTGGCTAATATAAAAATAAATAAATTAACAATTAAGAAAACTGTAAATAAGTCAATTTAAAAACCTAAACATTTCTGGTTATTTTGATAATGTGCTAGGTAGAAATTTATTTTGGGTTATGGCTTTGATAACAACAAAACTCAAAAGGAATAAAAAATACAGTAATAAAACAGAAATATCCAGTGTTACATAATGCAAACAGAATAGTTTTTCATTCTAGGCAAATCGAAGCAGCATCGGTATACATCCCAGAATTCACATCATGACATACATTGATGTACCATTACAGTATTTTTCTAATTTGATGACTCTGCTACACCCTGACATAATAAATATAAAATGTACACATGCTGTCTTTTAAAGAATTTGTAAAACCACGTCACTCTTTGCAAGTGCAAACACCCTCCTCTCAGTCATTTTTGGCTTGCTTTTCTGCTCGCATCCGCCTAGTTTCATTCACAATTTTCAGCAGCGAGAGTACAATAGGTACACACATGGGTAAGAAAAGAGGAATGTAGATGGCGAACTTCTGATCATCTGGAAAATAGAGAAGATGCAAAAGAGATGGGTTGAAAAAGGCCCTCTCTGAAGCCAAGATGGCTTCCCTGCTGTACTGGAGTGCAAATGCCAAGTTCCCAGCCTCCAACTCAGCGACAGCAGACTGTAGTGAGGTCACAGCACTGGAGACCTGTGCAAAAAGTTATAGCAATTTTAGAATTCACACAGTGTTCGATGTGTACGATAAACAAAGTATAAGTCTGTGCGGATCCCTACCTGCTGAGCGATATTATCATTGATGACAATGTTACCAATCTGGTCGAGCAGCTGAGCAAGAGAGGTGATGGTGGTGCTGGCGGTGGCTATGTTCTCAACGCTGCGGCTCCAAAGGAGTCGGTCCAGCTCCCAATCAGCCAATCCAGCGCTGCCTGGACTCTGCAGCATGAAACCTGGAGGAGGATGTGTGTGCTGCACACCCAACATAAGTCTGAAAATGCAGTGAGGGACAGAAAACAAAACAATAGTGAAAGTAGAGGGGAAATGTACATTAGTATATTTCATAAAGCTGACAGACACCCCTTAATACAATAAACATGTCATATTTGCATTTATCTTAAATAAGAGACATCTGAATATCCGAATACAAAAAAATGCAACGTGTATCAAAGCTATATGCTGATTTTTTAAAGACATGATACTTGTTTAATCCTATCTGTTAAGCTGCCAACAAACGTCTACATAATGCACCAATAAAAAACTTTTTTGCGCTTTCCCTGCCTTAAAATGTTCTCTTTAAAGGCTGAGCTGCCTTAATTCCTTTCTGAAATCTTACATCCGTTTAAATTGTTTCATTTTTCAGTGACAGATCGAATTATTTGTGTTCATTTACAAAAGGTTTCATTAAAATATAAAGTGTTGTCAATTCTTTAAAAAAATAACCTGTGTGAACGTAGTGTTGCATTGAATCACGAGCTGAGCGTATTGTAACATCCCTACAATATAATAAACAAATACAGCCATATATATTTAAAAGCAAACAGACAGGAACTAACCGTAATTGTGCCAAGAACACACCCATTACTTTAGCCATATTAATGTTTATGTCTACAGGAAGTTGAGCTTCAGGTCCATAAGTGTCATTAACATTGTACACCTGAGGATATAGATAAAAAAGATCAAGTTTATAACACAGATCTGTTTATAACATGCATCATTGCACATAATATTAACACATATATTAATATTAATATACCATGATCCCGCCCCAGCGGGGGCTGTGAAAAGCATTGGTGGGCACCTCCCGTTTGTTGCGGTCTCTGATGAAGAGAGGAGAGTGGTGGGAATCTGGCACATACAGCAGGAAGTTCAATACAGGGTTAGAGGAAGCAGCATTGGAACCTGGGGGTGAGAGAATACAAAAAGAAGAGTATACTGGAGTAAGTGTAGAAACTCAGACAATAGTTCGTATTCAAAAGTTCAAATTCTACTTCAGATTTTGCACAGGCAAATCTCACCTAGTCTGGTCTCCACAGGGTTAATGACATGTGACAGACTGTCTGCACTGAGTGTGTAAGAAGATACGCTGTTGTCAAATCGAGGGTTAACACCCAGAACAGCATAATAGAGAATCTGAAAAGAAAAACTTGCTTAAGATTTTGCATCTTTTGTTTTAGATCAAGTGTAAAAATGTTTTTATGATAAACCACAGAATATTTTCCAGTTAACAAAATGTATTAGGAACAACTTGGTACCTGGGAGTCAACAGAAAAGTTGGCTATGGGGGCAAGTTTATTCAGTAGAGGTTGAATGTAGCTATCGACGGCACCCTTGATATTCCAGTAAACATTGTGTGACTTTGGGTCTGGGTTAAGCAGGCTGAATGTGATCTCATAGCCTAAGACACCAAAGAAAAAAGGAAAACAGCGCTCAGATATGTCCATCGACAGTCTGATCACAAGTTAATGCAAAAACAGTGTTAACAGAGATCTCTCTGAACTGACCACCTGGGATCAAATCATCCTAAATGATAATTCTACAGGCCAAAAGAAAGAGTAACATTCCTCACCCGGACTGGATTTAATGGCCCTCATGCTATCTGCCATACTCTCTTTAGTCACTTTGGCTAAGCGGACACGGTCACTCAGAGCGGCTATAATATCCTGGTGACTGAAAGACATGGTGTTCACAATCTGCTCAACTTGTGGATCCAGACTAGAAAGGACCTCCTTTAAAGTCCATGAACTTCTAATGGGAGTGGAACGAAGCAGTGCTGTGCGCCGTTGCCCCACATACACGTTCACGTCCTGAGATCAAACAGCCAGAAAGCATTTCAATTAGGTTTCAGAGATTATGTTTATGTTATCAGTGTATAGATATACATGCCTTGGAACTCACTTGTGGCAATAAGGTGGAGGACTCCGGGATCACATACACAACCACAGACCCACAAGCACTTTCTGTGAGCATATGTAGAGAAAGATCCGCCTCTGTGCAGAGAGGAAAAGGGTATTCGGTTAATACAATTTATTTATAAATGGATACACTTGTTTTTCCTACTGATGGCATTACATGAGATCTATATGCCAAGAAGTTTAAACAAATCTCTTCCCCCCTAACATTACTCTTTATTATAGATTCAATCGAACAAGGATTTTGCCAGAGGGGAACTGGAATCCCCTGGTTGGGCCTGGTTTACATCTGAGGTTTGATTTTTCTCCAACGGAGTATAGGTTTGCATGGCCGGAGGGCTGCTAGAATTTTAAAAAGTTTTATTTGATTAACACTACATATAGGAATTTAATAGTCTGTTTAATATCTGACCTGTGTTTGTCTCTCCTTATTTTGAGTGTGTGGTTCTTGGTGATGGCCACTGTGTGTGCGTGTGTTTGAATCTGTGTGTCTGTCTTCTGAGTTTTCACCTTTTTTGTTTTGACTTGTATAACCTTATATGTTTTGCTTATAGACAATATGTTTCTTGTACAGCTGCTTTGTAACAATGAAAATTGTAAAAAGCACTATATAAATAAAGTTGACTTGATTTGAATTGGATCAATTGATGTACATGCTGGATTCTCCAATGCAAAGAAAGTATGTTAAGATCTCTACCTGCTGCACTGGGCTGATTCAAAGCATCTTCCTCCATTATAGTAGCAGTGCGGTATTTGGTTTCAAATTTGTACCGCAAACCTGTTTTACCTGAAAAGTAAATAGAAAATGTGTTTTTTATCAATCCCCTTGTGGAAAATAGTGGTTTATGGCATGTCTTTTGAATAGTTTAATGCACTGACCATCCACTTCGTGCTCTTTTTCATTAACATGGCTTAGTGGAACCTTTTTCTGCTGTTCTGGGGTCAGTGTGCCCCGAGAGAAGACCACCTCTATATCAACACTTAGCTGGAGCTGGGAAACACACCCAAAGGAAATGCACACTTAAATGATCACAGTTAAAAACATGATTCATTCATAGTAAACAACGGTTGAACTTCCTGACTGCGTACCCGTAGCGTGGCGAGCTCGCTGATCTCAGAAAACGGCAGCCAGGCGCGGTACGTCTGCGTGGTCTTCCACCATAAAGGGATGCCCACCACTATCACCACTGCAGCGATGGCAAGGGCAGCATATCGCCCTCGCTGCTTTTCTGCGCCGCGAAACATAAGGATGGATTAGCAATCGATTACAATGTTATATAAACGTTAAGACATGCGCAGAGGTTATGCTAGGATAAACACACATACTGTAAGAGGGACAAACCTGTCATTTCAATGAACCAAATCTCAACACGTATATACTAGCGATACATTAGCATTTCACGTCATAATTCCGTGCTTATTAACAAACAGTGAGGGCTGTGAGTGACAATTAAAATGTTTGAAAAAATCTCGATTAAAGCGTCATAAATCGTATGAATAAACACTGTACCCACCGAGCTGCAGGGCTGCCATTGCTGTTTGACAATACTACCGCAAGGGCCGCTATTGGAGGACACTATCCAATCAGAGGCTAGACCATCTAGGGACGTCCTATCACAGTTAAAAGGAAGACTTTGGCTGTAGCCAAGAAGCTCTATCTCGTTTTATTTCCGGTTTACGCTTCAAAATGAGCAAACGGGCTGTTTAAATATTTTTTAAAATGTTATAAAACTAATAAATAAATACAAAATTGTAATTTGCTTTTAAATTAAAACGTTTATTTAAGCAGATAATTTGTTACATTTCATAACAAATAACGTATATTTATATTAAAAAATATATTCTTTTCCAAAATGAGTCTTTAAAATAACGCTGTTAACTGCAAGAATAACAAGAACAGGATCTGAGGTTTTTAATTATTTTATTTTAGTTATTACTATTTGACACACAAAGTGCTTAGAGAACAATATCACATCACAAAATCACATGTTTGTCAACAGAGCAGTGACTGCTCCCCTCCTCAGAAGCTCCACAGTTTGGTCCGCCCGCCGTTTACAGCCAATAAAATCATATTATTCATGTAGCACTGTGTCACAAATAAGGGGAGGAACAGCTTGGTACAGTCAATCACACAATAACAACAGAGCACAATTTCAAAATGAATCCCATGTTTTCGAACTAATATTGTTAGTATTTTATTTTAATTCTTTTGAACAGTACACGCACAGCCCAGACAATGCATTAATATTAAATGTGAACACAAAATAATATTTCTAAATGTCTGGTGGAGCTAATCACATTAACCTTGCCTTCATGCCGCCAGTGTTTAATACGAGACTACTGAGCAATTATATATATTACTCTGTTTCTTTCCTACATAATAAACCAACCCTGATGGCATTCAATGAAGCCAGCACCATGTCATCCACACAAGACACAAAGTCTTTATTATGAGCTCATACCGCACTGAAAAGGAATGTGAAGAGTCAACTAGAGCGGCTGGTGCCTCAATTGGAATGATGTTCGAAAAAAAAGGCTGAATCACTTGTACATACATAATTTAAAACCAGCAATAGGTCCACAAAAATACTGTCTCTTTAATCGTAGCTTGAAACTATCCCCAGAACTTTTAAAAAATAATATTTTTAATATTACTTTCTTTATCTCTCATTTCTAAAGTTTAATACATTTTAAATAGTTACAATATGAGACATTGCAATGACAACCCTAAAGTACAGAAGACAGCTCAGGCCTGTGATTGGTTGGTGACAGGAAGGGTAGCAGCTGTGCACTATACTATTGGCTGGCGGAAGCTGGAACATTGCGTTGCAGGTTGTTCAGTAGGCATGGTTGGCCACATAAAGGGACTGCCCCGCCGCTCCACCGGTTCCACTGGAGACGTACTTCCCCTGAGCAGCCAAACCATTAACCTGAAAAATTAAAAAGGCCAGTTTAGTTTTATTGCAAAACAACGACTGCAGACCATTGATGTGACAATTATTTAAAGTCACAAATTCATTATATACTGTAGCTACTGAAAACTGTAGGTTGTTACTGAATCCAATTTAGTCTAACATTAATGTAAATACGTCCACTAGGACTGTCAATTTAACATATTTATTTAGTATGATTAATTCAAGAGTCTATAAATTAGAATGATTTAAAAAACTGACCAAAGCACGTTTGATAAACTCCTCTGTGGCCGTCTTCTCATTTTCTTTGTCTCCACGCCAGGCGTTAAGGGCAGAAGCCTGCAGGGCACGTCCGTAAGAGAAGGTGAGGGCCCAGGGTTTAGTCAGAGGGCATGTGTTGATGGCGTTCAGGTTAACAGAGGCCTCTTCCTCACTCTGGCCTCCAGAGAGGAACGTCACACCTGGGCATATCGAGACGAATTACATAGAGTTTAGCATTCTGACCTCACTGTATAGAGATTGCATAAAACCTTACTGACTGTTGCAGTGTGACTCACCTGTTACTGCAGGGGGAACAGTGCGGCGCAGCGCTGTCACTGTTGCCATGGCAATCTCCTGATTGCTGTATTTGGTAGGGCAGGAGTGTCCAGGGGTCACCATGTTGGGTTTCAGAAGAGTACCCTCCAGATAAACGTGATGGTCAGATAGGGCTTTGTAACAGGCAGCAAGGACCTAGATATACATGGGAAATGGTGGTTAGATGCTGAGCGTAGCTGCACCTGCCTTGTCGTCAGGTATAATTAACAGCAAAACAAGCCACACATTCAAATGATACCCCCTCCCTATCTTTTCATGTACCTTTTCTGTAACATACTGGCAGCGCTTCAAGTCGTGTTCTCCATCAGGCAAAATCTCAGGCTCCACAATGGGCACAATGCCATTCTGAAAAAAACAAACCAAGAATTTTCTTGAGCTTGTAAAGACATCACACTTTTTACAGTATAAATGGGTTATCTATTCATTACGTTTAACTAAGACAAAACACTAATATATTTTTATATACACACACATATAAAACCCAATTATCTACTTTGACAGTTTTATTCTAGAAGGTCCTGCCTGTGAGATAAATACAAAGATGACCCAAGCTGTATTAGTGTGGGTTTTAAGAAGCTCACCTGCTGGCAGATGCTGGCGTAGCGGGCCAGGACGTTTGCGTTCTCCATGATGGCTAACTCTGAGGGTGTGGTCTCGCTGATTTTCAGCACACTGCGCCACTTGGCGAAGTCTGCACCATCTTTCTTATACTGAGCACAGCGTTCTGACAGGCCATCGAGCCCTAAGGATAATTAGATATAGAATGAACTCAAACAAATTGCAAATTTGTCAACATTTTTATGAATGTTGCAGTAACCGATCCCTCTGTGTACCCTGTGTTGTGGTCTCGCCATTTGTTCCCGCCAGAGGGACGACACCCTTGTCAACCTGTTAATGATGAGAAGAGCTTTTATTAGACTCAAACAGCCTTATTAGAACTAACAAATCATTTAAGAATCCTAATATTATTTTTATAGCAGTAATTCGTAACGTTTTGGATTTAAAGTAAAACAATCTATGGTGAAAACCTCTCCTTAGCTGAACTAGATTCAAAACAGTAGGTTTATAATAATGATTTAGAATTTGATCTGTCAACTACATTTTTGCTAGAAATAGACATCTGTTTTTCAAGGTCCAGTGTATGAAATTTAGCGACATCTAGTGACGAGGTTGCGAATTGGAGCCAATGGCTCACTCCACCCCCCCTTCCCTTTCGAAGCATTAAGGTGGCGGACACAGAACTAAGATGTCAGCACTGTATATACATAGAAATAACTCGTTAAAAACGTTAAAAGGTCTTTACACTCCTCTGAAGATATAGTTATGTATATTATATTACAAAATGCTTGAAAGTTTCTGCTAAATAAATAAATGTAAATGTTAGTATGTAAAGTAACCTGCAATTTTATGTTTCAGACAGAGATGGCGATAGAGAGGAAGTAGTTATGAATTGCATCTTTAACTGGACATAAAATCAGACAATGTATATAAACACATTTAGAAGTGGTTTAAAAACCATTAAGAAACCAGTGTTGCACTGTAAATAATGCAAAGAAATCTATATAGCAAACCTGGCTATTGAAGCCTTGCAAACATACAGAGTTTGCAGCAAACATGAAACTGATATACAATACGAGGCACTGGGGTTTCAATAGATTTCAGTGGCTCATTTTCAACATGAAAACTACTTACATGGAGCAAAATGTATTTGTTGTATGTATATCAAGTAAAAATGTATTTTGTGGCAATAGGCAAACATACTACTGTACTGTATATAGGGCTTTTCTAACGATTAATCGCAATTAATCGCATCAAGAATACAAGTTTGTGTTTATAGTATTTATAAAAACATATAGCATTTAACCGTAATTTATTGAGAACATATGCATAAGAATTGCACAATATATGGTCCCATCCCTATGTAAACACAACCTTTTATTCTTAAAGCGATTAAACATGATGAATCGTTTGACAGCCCTACTACTATATGATGTATACACTACATAAGAGTTCACTTTAAGTCAAACTAAATCTAATGAATAAAACAGAATTGTACCTTGATGCCCACAACAATGCCCCTGTCCTTAATCATTTGGGCAAAGTTGGTGCCATCATCTGCGTTCTGATACAGGGTCTCATGAAAGAAGATGACACCGCCAATGCACTTGTCAATGCGTTCGTCTGCTGAGAAGAGGAGCTGGCGATACAGACGACGGTTCTCCTCTGTGTTCTCAACACCGATGGGGTTCAGACGCTTAGCCATGCTACCTGAAGAGATGAATGCTCGTATTAAGGGTACCGCCCGACTGTTTTTGTTTTGTTATTTTGAGTGTAACCCTCACGCACCTGTGGATTCATCTGCAGCCAGGATGCCCTTTCCGGGAGCAACTATACGCTGAGCGATGTCCTGCAGCTCTTTCTTCTGCTCGGTCGTGAGAGCGGGGTACTGGTGCGTCATGATGTCTGAAGCTCAAAGAGACCTGCAGACACATTTTGTCAGCCTTATAATTTAATATTTCAAAACTCCAGAACATAGTGAACAGTTGGGCACAAAAACAATCATTTGTAACAAAACAAAAATGTAATTATAGGCAAAACAATGTATTTTAGAGTGAGCCTTCAAATATACATAATGTAAAAAATAATAATATAACTATAAACATAGAAATCTAAACAACGTTGGTTCTTAATTTGGGAACCAAATCATGACTCGCTTGGGAAACTAAAGCTTTTATCCGAGGAAACCAAATCACTCAACGACTCGACAACAACGGTCTCCTGGTAACACTGCTGCTGGCTACGGATCAACAAAAATGTGTCCCATTATTCAGCATCAAAAGGGGTTTGGTTAAAATTCCTCCCACTCTCCCTCACGGTACGGCTGGATTGCATAATAACTGCTGACAAAAGCCAACCGAGTATTTTCTAGCACATCTCACTCAGACGGGGTTATGCAATGATACTCATTTAATCTCTGCTGTCATTATACATTAGACATGCATCAACTGTTACTACTGCTGTCTGTGTGCTATATTTACAATATATATCAGTCAATGATCTCTTAATTAATATTTCACAGTGATAGTGGAGTCGTTTGCTTGACTAAATCTCTTTTGTCTGAATATAAAATATCAATATCACCGTCACACTTTTTTTTCAGTGCACCCCTACGTATGTATTGAATGGAATGAACCAAAACTGGAACAAACTGCCTGCCCTCTGTGGATATAAAGCACAGACGGGTGCACTTTTGTCTAAACACAGACTAGTTCAAACATTGCCTCAAATACCTCAAATATTCGTTTGAGAACGTAACATCAATAATACATGTTTACAGCCAGACAGCATTACTATTGGTATCGTTCAATTTCAATTATATTGTGTTGCCAACAAAGGGCAGATGGAGGTAATTTTAGTTTATGACCCACAGTAATGTCCAAGGTCAGAGTGACCTTTCCCAACCTTTGTCTGCAACACAATGTCACTGACACTAAACCTATGGTGCGGCAGGTAAACCTCAGCCATGCATGTGAAATTGCTTCAGAATGGATTAGCCTCTGGGTGCAAATTTCAGTGTTTCCAGAAATAAACAGGTACTGCATCTTGAAAACAGTTAACATGCCTACAATTACAATAACAATTTACACAAATAAACAATGAATGCATTTTAGTTGGACAAGTGGCGCATGCAGTAATGTTCAGTACACACACATGCTTTCTGGTTTGTTTTAGCTGCTCTGATTTTTTTTGTATAAATATTATTTATTTTCGCTTCTCCATGCTTAATACTCTTGAAAATGTTATATAATTGATAAAATAGTACTATTACTTTACATAATATTATTTAATATATAATATTATTTCTCATATTTAGCATTTAGCATAGAATTGACTCAATTCAATGGTATGTCGCAGCTGAATAAACATCAACCAACTTCTTCCATCCATTCTATTAAAAGGCACTTTCCACTTATAGATCCACATTAGTTATTTAAATCCACGTGAATGCATTTGGACGAGTGATCATGTGCTATGTAGTTGAACTACGATTGAACAGTGCAAAGAATAACAGAAAATACATCTTCGAAATGTATAAACAAGAGGAATAATAAGCTTCAGAAACACATGTGCATGATGTCATAACGTCAAATTGATTTATCTTTCAATTTATCTTGATAAAGCAATCTTGTTATAATTGTCATTGTTTATAACTAAATCTACTATTCAAAAACGTTACAGAGCATTTTCGGCTGGCATGAAAAAGCCTTGTAAAAGATCCTACAGATGGAAAATGGAAGAAGTGACGGATGAGTGATCTGATCTGCATCCCTTTGATGAGATCTGTCTTTTTGCACTGCGTCATGTGGAGGTCAATCCTCCCCCCGGGCCTCACCCAGTACGCAACAGTGACCAGACGTTTTTTCTGCTGCCTTTTTGTTTTTGCTAGAAGATTTTTGTCTAACCCAAACCCCGCTGGGCATTATCACACCGTGCTTATTGTGTCAACAGATCACATGACTTATTATGGTTGTGTGTCTCATCTTTAAATAGAAGCTGTCACATAAAAAACCCAGATAAGGTTAATAAAAAGAAGATAATATCTATAAAAATACAGAAATAATGGGTGAAGAGAACTGTAAGTCACGTCCTGATGTGCTTAAAGTCTTGATCACCAGCTTAGGCATGAGAGAGAGAGAGAGAGAGATCAGCTTCAGCACGTATGCACGACACACAGGAGGATGAGAAGAGAACACTGCGTGATTCATTACAAACCTACACGCAAGTGACGCAACGCGACGAGAGCGTCGAGGAAAAAACGTAGCTGTTCAAGACTTGCATTTAATGTACATTCTTTCAACTTTTGTCGATCCCATATGTTAAGATGTGTATTAAACGACTGCGGCTCGAGGTAACGTTATGTGTATGTGACGTGTATGTGACGCTAGGCTAAGCTACGCTGATGGAGGAAACGGGGAATGTGTACGTGCAGATCCCCACACACCCTTCCGCAGACATCCATCGCATCGCTGATGCCCCAAAGACGTATTCGTGTATCAAGTCTTTAAAATGACGCTTCATTTGTTTATTGTGCGAATGAAACACCGCTACACGTTTTCGGTTTGTCTCTTTTCTTTGAAGTTACGATTCTCCAAATATGCGGAAGAGAGGATGATAGTGATAGCTTAACCCGTGCTCAGGGTGACATTGAATAACAGGAATGTCAATGCGCTAACGTTAGCCCGTACAGTTATTTTAATCGTTTTCTAAAGTCGTACAATTGAACCATATGCACCGAAATAACGCACTTTGTGTGTCAATATAGCAGCTGACTTGACAAACACACATCTTCATCATAATCGACGAGGCCTTATGTTATAAAAGTTAACCGTGACAACCACCTGTCGAATGATAAAGATTGAATTACTTCTGATTATCTGAGGTAAATCACATCGCACTTTTCAACACTACGTACATTTTAAATCTAAAATAACAATGACAAATAATTTTTGCAAATAACATTGTTTTTACCCAAGTCATTAGTTATAACTAGAATGTGTTAGAATTTTTGTTTAGACAGAAATGTAGATTTTTACCTGCGTAGTTGATGAGTGATGCAAAGGATGTAGTTCTGTCGACAGCCTTCCGTTCAGTGCCGCAACGCAACGTGACCGCTCTGTAAAAGCAGCCCACTTTGGGGGCGTGGCCGTGGGCGGGACCTTATTGTAATATATGTAAATATCCATAAGGCTTTAAAGCGAACTGTACGTCATCATTACGCTGCATGATCCCGTGCATGAGGTGCATCTTAACGGCACGTAGGCTTGAGGGGAAGAAATAAGGTGAAAACAAAATTATATTCATTTTATAGTTACTATATGCAACGGTACCTCTTTAAAAACGATTGAATTTACATATTAATTCACTTGATAACATTTAAAATAATTGACATTACAAACAACGCTCTTTTATTTGTGGCCTATCATGGAAATAGCGTGGCCGTTTTAAATGTGTGCTATTTAAGTCCAATGCCTGTAGTATGTTTCATTCAAATAATTGTAGTGTCTTCTAAGCCTACAAAACAATACATGATTATGATGGCTATCTTTAAAAAGAAGAGAGATTGTAGCTTAATAAAGGCCGGCGCTGACACAGCAGAACTGTTTGCCCTGGTGGGCGGAGCTTTTGAAATGTCCATATATCAAATACAAACTGACCCTTCATCTACCTGCTCAGCTAGTTCACATCTGTACCTGTACCTGTTGTAGGGATGTTTCCATGTATTGCATTTACTGTAACTGTGCATCAGCATGTCTAGTATTATTGGGACGTTCACAAAGGAACTGGCCACAGAACATTATGACAACCTGCAATATATTGTTCAGTAATATTTCAACTTTTATTTTGTGTTTTACACAGGCTGAATTTGCTAAACGTATCGTTTTGTCTTTAAAAAGAAGCAGTGATATAGAATATGAGAACGGTCTCTCTCTAAACAAGACAAGGTCAACCGTGGGGATCGATGCGACTGGGGCCTCAACCGCAGCCAATTTAACAGCAGTAAAAACATTAGGAAAATAAGTATTGCATATATAAACACTTCTTTTTATAAAGATACAAAACATTTTTCCCAAATGCTTTATGTGTGCTTATTAACATGCAAGCACAATACCAAGTAGATTTTTCACTCATGACCAATAAACAGGCTTTCTCAAAAGCCGTTTTGTAGAAGGTTACAGAGTATCTGAGACTTAACATTTTTCCCTGAGGGTTTGTCTTTATACATTTATAAAAATATTATACATTTAGAACAGTATAAACTTCATATATGTAGTTATTGAAATAAACTGCAGTGTTGGTTTACAAAACAGTCAAAGTGTATAACAAACTATCAACCACATTTCACAAAACGTCTCAACAAACTGTAAGGAATTTAGTGTTGCGCTAAACCGTCGCAATAAAAATGAAATACACAACAAGTACCCCTACATTTAATTCTCTTTCGTTAACTTTTTAGTCTTTCATCTCGTACCATGTCTTACCCAGATGAATGTGAGCTTTTATGCATGTTTATGTGACATAGTAAATCCTGACTAAGTCTTAACCTTCCCCGTAGCTCAACTGGTAGAGCACTGTGCTGGCAATAAAACACATAGTTTTGTAAAACATAAACCTTGTATGGATTTAAAGTCACTTTGGATGAGAGCATCACTCAAATGCAAAAATGTGATCTAGCTCACTGGCGTCTCTCTGGTACTTAAACAAAAACCTCTCTTTTGGAAGCATCGTCTTGGGGTACATCACGGCTTTGCATAAGCGCTTCAACTCGCTCCATGTTGGCTAATGTCGGTGACAGGTCTGAAGCCATAGGTGTGCAGGGCAAGTTTAAAAGGAAGTCAGAGTCGAAGTTGGAAAAGGGTTCCAGAGTCAGGCCTCGACGGGCTTTGGCAGGGCGGTCGGGCCGGTTCTTCAGCTCCAGGATCAGGTCCATGGGGGTCTTTTGGAGCAGATGGGAGTCAAACGGTGTGCCGTGGAAAAAGGTTTGGCGCTTGAAGCGGTCCAGTGTCCGTAGGCGATGTGTCGGTGTCTTACAAAGAAGCTGGGAGAGGGTTTGATTTCAGATGACATTGATATATAAAAATACATTTAAAGTTAAACTACATATAATGACACATCTCTTATCTATACATGCTATGTTTTGTGGTTCTTTACTGTAACTGACTGTCAAATAAAACTCTACATTGCCTTTTTATTTCACCTATTTATTTTGGGCCATTTGATAAGAAACAACTGAGACTAAATCAATACTTGAATGAGCAAAAAACAGAACTCTCTGCTGCGAAACCCCGGTACAATAAAATATTCTCTAGATCTTGTTATTAAGTATTGGCCTCTAGGGAAATCTATTTTGGGGAATAAACCATCAGCAACAGGAGTTTGGCAATCACCTCTGTGAGCAGGAGAGCTAAAGGAGGAGAGAAGTGTTTTGGCATCTCGTAGGGGAAGCTGCGGACCCTCCACAGCATGCTGCAGTGGTCTGGCTCCGGAGACACAGGAAACTAAGAAGGATGGGGAGAGGCTTGTTTAGAATGACTTGGCAGAAAAGTAAACAAGAGAAATTTACATTGGGTTACACATGCAAAACGCCCCTGAGGCATCATCCACTAATTTATTAAGCGTGATCTAGACATTATAGCATTCACATGCATCTGACATGCCTCATGACCTCACCTTGCCAGTGGCCAATGCAAAAAGAAGAATCCCAAGAGACCACCAATCTGCAGCGTGGTTATAAGGGCCACCGCTAAGAACTTCAGGAGCTGTACAGATAGAGGTGCATTCATAATCTTGTTTACATTTAAGACATAACTGAACATATAAACATCTTCTCATTAGCTAAGACACAATTTATTAGTCAGGTGACTATGTTATGCCATTAATAATTCATGAAGATTTTTTATTTGTTTGCATTTCTTTTTTTATTAAAGATTTACCCATGTATTGGATTGTTCCACATATAGTGAAGGCCCTTCCTCCACGCTCAAGACGGCGGGATAAACCAAAGTCAGCCAGTCGTAGGTGACCTTTAAAAACGACAAGGGATATAAAGAAGCAAAATATATATATTTTGATTAATTCTTCACATAGTTCTATATGATCTTTGTGACTATACAGTGAGCATTGTGTTGTTTGTTGTATTGACATTTCAATTTTGACATTTTGCTTTGGCAGGAAATATTGAGATAATGCAGAAGATTTCTAAAATAACAAACCTATTTCTTTTGAAATACGCTTAATGTCTAAAATGTTATTGCTCTTCATAATAATGCCTCTTGTGTTTCTGCTATTCTTCTATTCTATCTAGATGTTCTGGAATATTCCAGGTTTATGTGACAAAAACAAGACATATACTGCCCTCTACTGGAAAGCATAAAAACAGCCTGTCTTACCTTGATCTGTTAGGAGGACATTCTCCATCTATTTAAATGTAACAGTAAATATATTTGAGACATTTTTGGGTTAAGATCATTTATCTTTCATTTTTAATATAACACATTGGTTGCAGGTTGAATAATTATAGCTACCATAAAACAGTCCATACCTTCACATCACGGTGGATGACCGCACAGTCATGAAGGAAGCCTGCAAGAAAGCGTAAAACACATTACAATAAAATAAAAAATAAATCCTATATAATGTAGTTTACAATATATATAAACAAGACTTTTAATAATTTCACTATTGCAATTAAATGAGCAATGAAATGTAAGTTGAATCTGGTATACATAAAATCATCCAGATTTTTGTTCAGAAAGAAAGGTCCACCGTTTTTTATTTTACTTTTCAGATAAATTATTGAATTAATGAACTGAATTGAATTAGATAGTAAATTACTCATTAATCTCCTTGTGTCATTTTTGTAATGTGAAAAATGCTATCACAGATGAACATACAAAGACAGAAATGTCATTAATACATAAACCATTTATTCGTCTCCCTAAAAGTGTAAAACATTGTGGCTTGAGTTTTGGGCAGGATGTTTTTTTGTCCAACCAAATGAAGATAAAACTTAGAAACCTGTTTGGAGCTGAAATTAATTTCACATTGGGTAACAATAGTGACACAAAAATTACACATTGCAGCCGCTGTACAGGAAACTCAGATATAAATTCAATGTAGCTTTAACAAAATCCAGTTCTTACCCAATGCAGAACCCATTTCAGCCGCAAAGACTTTCACTACATCCTCTCCAAACTGACCAATCATCACCCAGTATGTGTACAAGTCTCCCGTGCTGCAGTATTCACACACTAGAGAGAGAATAAACAGAATCAACTGGAAGTAAAAAATCCAACACTCCACACCCAAAACAACTAATACACAGACAGAGCAAATGAACGCAGGGAAAATCTGTCATTTTGGGAGATGACCAGGTTCATACTACATCAGTTAGTAGGAGCATATGTCTTAAACACAACTCATACACGAATATACAATACAGACAATAAAGGGAAGAACATCACAGTCAAAATAAGCACACAACATTCTGTGTAAGAAAAGAGGATCTGGGCTTAAAGTCTTTGGTGATATAAATACATTTCAATAGTGATCTAGACTGAGAGTAGAGGCAGAACGTCACAGAGGCAGAACGAAAAAAGAACATGTGCAGGTCCACGATCACAGTAACATCTTATAGCTAGGAGAAAGCATTGAAGGGGTGAACATCACAGTGGAAAGAGGTCATTCACATGCACAAATTCAGTTCGGATCAGTGGGAAATCAGATCAATCTGGGCAGGAAAAGTACTTGAGGTTTGAGGCATCAACAAGGAAGCGTGACTAATAAGCAAATGAAAATAGCTGCAGTTCTGCAAATGTATATCATTGAGTGTCAAATCACTTTAACATGCAATTTCTCTCGCTTGAGCTACGCGTTCTACATAGCAAATGTGCCTTACTTATGTTTATCCGGTTTGACTGGCTAGTGTCTACTCAACAAGAACAGATCGCCAATTTCCTTAGTAAGGAATACATTAAGTATTTGTAGGTGGTTGTAACCTACAAGAAGTGGCATGAAGTCAGCACCATGGAGAGTGCCCACATGTTTTACCCCATGAAAGTTCACCCAAAAGGAAAATTCTGTCCTCATTTGCTCATTCTCTTTTCATTTCAAACCTGTATTACTTTATTTCTTCGGCAGAACACAGAAGAAAATATTTTGGATAATTTTGGCAACAGAACAATGGTGTTATCCCAAGACTTGCATTGGTTTTGTGTCCACATGATAGAAGTCAATGGGTGCCGTCACTGTTCGGTTACCAACATTTTTCAAAATATCTCCTTTCAAGTCCTGAAGCAGAAAAATAGTCATACAGGTTCGAAATGACAAGAGGGTGAGTTAGTTTTTGTGAACTATCTCTTTAACTCTATAAACCGCATAAAGATTCCTTCTTTGGCATTCTTGATCTCATACCAGGAATACAGAAGCCACACATAATTAGTGCTAAAATATTAACATTTAATGATAAAGCGTTTCATAAAAAAATACTTTCTCATTGTGTAAGTCATTCATAGGCTGATACCCCAAAAAATGGTATCATAAAACGGTCAGTTCTGGAGCTTGGTGCTGATTGGCTGAGCCGACTTCTAAGCCGTTATAAAATACCCTGATTAATAACAATGACCGCATTACATAGCTTAAATATAACTTCATTTACATTTACCTTGCTGAGCATATGGAATAACAGTTTTATAAAAGCAGTAAGCCCCACAAGGCAGTGGGTTACAGTGCATTTTATAATAACCGAGGGCCTTGTTGCACTGGGGCTTATTGCTTTAGTAGAGCAATACTGTCAATTAAATTAATTGCGATTAATTGATTCAGAAATACATGTTTGTGTTTGAATAATATAAAGTATGTGTGTGGCATGTAAGAATATATGTATTATTATTTATTTATATGTAATTAAATATAATTAACATTATGTATTATAAATAATAATTATTTCTTAATTAAATACATTTAGAATTGTGAAAAATAACGTATCAAAAGAAGTAATTTAAATTTAGTGTGGAGGAGCTCCAGAGAGAAGGTGAAAAAAACACATCACAGACATCTTTGTAGGTTTAGGGGTCTTGTGACACCTGGTGTAAGGGTAGATTGACTTTCTGGTGGGGAAGAAATCACTGGTGTTCTGAATCACTCACTAATGTAGATGTGCCGCTGGGTCTGCCAGCAATCCTTCAGGTCATGTACAAAAGGGTGACGGACCTGACGCTGCAAGGCAACAGTTTGACAACAAGAAAGGGTTTCACAACAAGGCTGTTCCCATAGCACGAAGATAGTGGGTTTGATTACCAGAGAGCACACATACTGATGAAACCAACGCAGGGAAAGTTCTGTTATCATTTACTCACCCTCTTTTCATTTCAAACCTGTATAAATGTATTTGTTCTTCTAATCACAAAGTAAGATATTTGCAAGAATGTCAGTAACCAAACAGATCTACCTCACATTGACTCCCATAGTATTCATTTTCTCTATGGCAGTAAATGGGGGATGAGATCTGACATTCTTCAAAACATCTTCCTTTGTGTTGAGCTGAACTATCTCTTTAAATGCAATGGATAAAAGCATTTGAATGACATGTAAATCTAATCAATCTTGAAGAGTTCAAACTTAGTCTCTCCTTGCACTCACAGTGATAAAAAGACGTGCTTATATACCGTATCCTGTACCGAAATCGTAAGCATTGTTTTTCAGCATATTAGCATTCTGCATTTATTCCATTCTCACCTGGACTATTACTTCTTCTTTTGACTGCTCCAACACTCCCAAGCGCAGAATCTCACATTTTGGAATAACCTACATCAGCCAGACGTTAACAAACGTCGATTTTTACTATGCTGACATTCTTCGTTAAAACATAAAACTGACTAAACATGGAAAAACATTTGTCATTACAACTTTCCTATTATTATAAAATAGCAATGATAAACTTTTCATTGGTAGTGTAGTTCCAGTTTTTACCTTAACTGCATATGTATTTTGCTTTGACTTATCTTTAACCTTTAAAATGGGACCAAAAGATCCTTTGGCTATGTAACCCAGGACCTAAGGGTTTAATGTAAAATATAATACAATTAGGAGACAATGAGAAAATATAGACATTTTGGAACTGAACTTATTTTGACTTTTGCCCTAAGCGTCTCTCACCTGAAAATGTTCATGTCCCGGCACATTGCGGTGGGGGAATTCTGGCAGAAACATGTTAATAAAAGTGGGGAGACTCCACTCCATACGCAGTTTCTCAGGGCCGGACATTGACGAGAGCAGGTGGTCAGGGATGGATGGTTTCTTGTCACAAATCATTCGATGTGACTGGATTCGCAGAGGGCTGACTCGCCATAGAGCAGCTGGCAGAGAAATACCCACAGTGGAGAAAAATTTCCTCCATCCGGATGCGTGCGAATTCTCATCTGGCTCTGTATACTGCAGTAAATGTGATAAGAGAAACTAAGCATCATTAAATAATCATTAAGCTACATGGTTCCTGTGTCACTCATCTTTCAGAGCATGTTCACACTTTTTTTTGTTGTAACAAATGCACTGTTAGTCCGAAACGTATGGAATAATAATTATTAATTATAGAAACGTAGAGTTGGATTTATACTGTTTTAACTGGGAACTATAGTGGTCTCTATGTGATTGATTATAATGTTATCTGGCAGATGGTATCCAATAGCACAAATTTTGTACACAACAAAAAGGAATTTTGAAATGGTTTTATTGGAAAAAGCTAATGGTCCTAATGGTATTTTAATGGCACAATTCAGAATTTCTTTGATTGTTTGTCTTACTGTTTTTTAGCAGGGTTATTGGCCCAAAAAAGTCTAAAAATATTATAGAAACATTTTTGAACAATTTCTAAATATAATGTATGTTCAGCATTTATATATTTAACATTTAATATTGTATTTAAACATAATTTAATACTCTAACCAAAAGACGCACAATAAAGCTTAATGCATTCAAGTTTAAATGATTACATTATTATTCAATGGTGAATGTAACTTAAACTGATCGGTTGAGACTTAACTAAAGAAAGATTTTACCAATACATGTAATGGCTTCTGTAAAATACATGTGCTGAAAAAAGGGTAACACTGTTATATTAAACGACCTACCTTGTTCTTGCTTCCATCGGCACCCATCACATTCGCTTTGCGTGAAATATCACTTAAACATTCGGTTTATTCAACATTCAGTTCATTCATGTTTTGTTCTGTAGTTTCAGATCTGGCAGTGATCTATCGGCCCACGTGCTTTATTTTAAAATCTCTTGAAAGATGTGAAGACAGGGCTACATCTCACATTTCAACATGCAGACTATTCTTCCATTTGTTATCAGCCTGAAAGATATGGCGACAAAAACAAGATAATCTCTTACAACGTCGACGACTGTGCATCCACCCACGTTGTAGACATCCAATGAGATTTTTCGCAGAGTATTTAAACCACGCCCACCGGGAGCTGTCCGGTGCTGAATTATTCACGTGCATCTACATCCACATACATATCTGCACGAAACACCGTCAGTGTGAGGATGAATAGAATTACATGCATACGTTGTTTTTGCTGTACTGTGGAAAACGCAATGAGAAAGCAAATGTGGTGCTTTGTCGTTTAATTATTGTGAATTTGTGTGAAGAAAAACGGGATGGAAAAGTAAAACATGACGTAGTGTTGTGACTGCTGATCTGTTCATCATCGGCAGATTGCATACAACGTAACCATCGGATTATCTCCTGAACAGCGTCCTCGGAGATTGGACACAGTGCAAAACCATAACTTAATCCCCCTAACACATCATATACTGTAGAAACATAAATGTGTCAACTATCTGCAGAACTATGTATTAGAAACAGTTTCTGCACAATTGCCCATAATGCTAGAATGAAGATGCTGAGCGACGCTGAAGTAATTCTTCCACAAAGACCACATGTGACTTCTTGAAAAACACGCTTGATGCTTTTAGGGGAAGGAATATTTTTATTTAATTGTCTAAAAAACGACCCACAATGATATCATTGAAATTTCATCAAGCTTCCATTAATACAATACAATATTTATAAAGCACATTTAAAAACACGGGAGACCAAAGTGCTGTACACATAAAAGAGAAACATAAAACACACAAATAAATTACAAAATGAACGTAAATCAAAGTTAAAGCCAGACTAAATTAAAAGTTACAAAAGACTTTCTGTGACAGTCCCACGGAAAGAACATTTAATAGGGAACTTCCGCCTGTTACGCGAAAGGATATGTCTCATGAATATTAATAAAGTCATTTGACGTTGCTCTACGTTCTTCCAATGGCAAAGACCTTTTTCCTGAATACTTAATAAGTAGGCGGTCGCTTCAGCTGCGTCAATTCACACCCCGGAAATTCAGAGGTTGTTGTCAAGATGGCGATGCGCATTGCAAGCATGAGATGTTTGTCCCCGATATTCCAGTCAGTTTTAACATCGCGATGTAATGTATTACAGATCAAACGATATGTGCGTAGACGTAGACCAGTGTCGGTGTTTACGTCAAACCACGAGTCTACAGAAAATGCGGAACAACTTGCTAACGTAACTCAATTCAATGAACGTTTATTAAATGAGAACATTCACAGAAGCCCAGAAAATGCGAGATGGGGGTCAGAAAGTGTCAGTCAGACACACGACGACAATCCGGAGTCAGTCCAGTTTTCTCGATCATCGCGGGGAATAGTGACGAACGCCACCACATTGCCCCGTTATGGAGAAGTTGATGGTTTTCTGTATGATAAATCACGACCCGGTGACAAGAGTCTGACGTAAGTTAGTATTATACATTCTCTAGAAACCATCAACTTTCTATGTGTATAATAAAAGTAATCTACAGTAAGAGATACGTTGTAAAACAATAGACAGTTTTTCACTTAATGGGAACAATAACAATTTGCATTTAAGATGGGACTAAATAAAAAAGTGCGTTTTATTATACAGGAGACTTGTCAACATAGCTCGATCTAAGAAGCTCCGTGAGCATCAAGGTAAAGTCGTTCTAGAGGGAGGACATCTCATCCGCTGTGCTCTGGATGCAGGGGCTGTAGCACAGCATGTCTTCTTCAGCTCTGTGAAAGCGCTGAGGGAACTTCCCCTAGATAATCTGAGGCGAGCCAGTCTTGTGAAAGTTAAGATGGAAGACACCAAATTCTGGTCTGATCTTGACACCTCTCAAGATGTAATAGGTAAGTTGGTAATCAGATATTGCCATACATCAACATCTGAGTTTGGATGGTACAATTAAATCATGTCTGGCATGGTCTCTCATTGCAGCCATATTCAAACGTCCGGTGGCCTCTCATTTGACATTTCCAGAGGAAAGGTTTGGCAGGCCTTTGCCTCTCACACTGATTTGTGACAACGTGAGGGACCCGGGAAACCTTGGCGCGGTGTTGCGGTCCGCTGCGGCAGCTGGATGCCATAGTGTGTTGCTAACTAAAGGTACTAACAAAGCCAAGACTTTCTCTCTCCAATAGAGGGTATGCATAGACGTCACTTTCCCACTTGACACGCCCCCCTTGAGCGCCAGGACATGTTCCCCTGAGTGGTAAAACACACAGCAAACTTGCTGAGGAGAATAGGAGAAACAATGAATCCGGGCTTAAAACGCTATTATTTGCTGAAATTACAAGCAGCTGGGCTCATCGGTTATCCTTATGGCCTTACAGTGATTTACAAAGGAATCAGGTGTTCCTGGCTGGACACTGAAATTTTGCGCGGAATTGTTATTGTAAGCAGTCATTTTGCTGAGTAGGGGACGCTCCGGCGTGCTCACGTGGTAAAGTGACGACACATCCATACACTCTTTAACTTCTTTTAATTATAGACTGTTTCATTGGACGCACATGCCTGGCCTGAAGTTCCGTTCTGTGTTTGGTTATAAATACATAACAATTTATTGAATATTTATTTTATATGATATTAATTTATATTTTATTGTATCACATTAAATTAAAACTACTCAACAGTTATTGATTCTGTGCGTACCTTTTCACAAAACAGTCAGACTAATATAAATAATATAACTTGATAATCAGAAACAAGTCCACCTTACATTATGCAATAATAAATCATTTTATGGGCTCGTCACAAACTTTCAAAGCTAATTTCACAACAAATTTCAGTCAGTTCTGTCGCATGATGTATTTGTCTTTGGTATCGGTGCCTTTTTACGAGTACGAGTGCATGAGCTTAGTTTCGAGCCCGATACCGGTAACCGAAAGGGCATACAAGTTCTGTAAATACTAAAACCCATGAAGGGAACTGAGACATGGTTGGTGAGACAACCAAGATACATCTGAAAATGAACAAGTACCAATGCTTAGATTTGTGTAATAACCATGCTTGTGTTGTTCATTGAAATATTTTAATACTCATAACTTTAAATAGTTATTTTACGAACACTAACACCGTTTCTACACCGGACACAGTGTGAGACGCGACAATCCCTTAAGAACAAGCCATGTGTTGTGTGCGGTGTAGATACGGTGTAAGAAACGTCTCTGGTCATCTCTCCTCAGGTTGTGTTGATATTTGGGAGCCCAAGGTCCTAAGAGCAGCCATGGGAGCTCACTTCCGTCTCCCCATCATCCCAAGCTTAACATGGAGTGACATTTCAGATAAACTGCCCACTACAGCCACCATTCATGTAGCTGATAACTCCTGTGTGTCTGCTCAAACCCCAAAAAAACCAGCTGATTACGGTTGGGTCAGAGGTCATCAATACCCAAAGAAGGCGCAGTGTGACGATGACGGTGATTCTGAGGATTATGAAGGTAGCAGATGTGCACACACAAGCAAATCCCTCTACACTCAATATTATCACACTGACTGGGTTGCCAGGCACACAGGCCTCGTGATCGGTGGAGAAACGCACGGCCTGAGTCAGGAAGCATTGCGATTGGCTGAGAGGACTGGAGGCCAGAGGTTATTAATCCCCATGGTGTGTGGTGTTGACAGCTTGAACTCTGCCATGGCTGCAAGTATTTTGCTCTTCGAAGGAAGAAGGCAGCTGCAGCTACAGATAAGAGGAAAGTTGACAGAGATGACAGCTTCGTGAAAACAGGATGTTGAAATATGAAATGCATCACAGTCGTATATATGTGCTCTTAAAGAGTGTGTTTTTTATGTGCGATATAGATATAAGATAAGATTGATTAAAACTTCATTCAGAAGCAAATTACATTTTAGGTGATCTTTGCTTATATGAAAAAGCTTGTATTTTGTCATGTGTCATTCCAAACCTGCATGATTTTCTTTCTTCAACAGAACACAGAAAACATGTTTTTCAAGAATGATGGTAAATGAACAACATTAGCAGCCATAGACCTCCGTTGTATGGACACAAAACTTCTGAGACATTTCTCAAAATATTTTCTTCCGTGTTTCACTGTTATGTACAGGTTTTGGGTGAAAGATGATGACAGAACTTTAACTTTAAGAAAGACAGGTATGCAGATGAAACCAGTGAAAGTCCTCACTGACGTACCAAAATGAATTTACATCCCAGTATTTAAGGCATAATTATAACTCGGGGGACTGGAGCACTTTGCTTTAAAATGAATTCTTATGAATTACAATGTTACTCTGTCCCAAAAATGTTCTTCCGACCTGTTAAACATTTTAAAATCCTGAGTGTATTTGAGAGGGTTGCTTGCCACTGTCATAAAGGTTTTTTTCTTTATTTCGATCGCACATGTCAATGAAAAATCAGGCCTTAACCAACCGCCTCTGCATGCCTTCATGTGTTATTTATGAAGAAATGCTGCATTTTAATCAGCTGAGTTCCTCATTCCCTGCACTTCTCCAGACAGCAGATGAAAGGCTTCCCACATACAAGAAATCATTTAATCATTTAAATTTCTGTTAAACAAGGAGGTTTCCTTTAAAGCTTGTGAAACTTTGTTTTGTGTTCAACTGCTTTTACAAAAAATAAAGGGCACATTTATAAACACATACATGTATTTATTAAAGACAAATCTGTAAAATAAAAACCAGTTAATGTTTTTATATATATATATATATATATATATATATATATATATATATTAACGATATATCAATGTAAACATACATGCAAATATTATAAATAAATATGCAAAGTACACAGACATATATTGTGTAAACACAAACTTTTATTCTGGATGCAATTAATCGTTTGACAGCCCTAATACACACAAGGATAGAACAAGTATTGAACAGTAATGATCAATATTTAATGTTGCAAATTCAAAGGCAATAAAAGCACCACTTGTGGCAACCATGCCAGAATAAAACCACTTGGGGGCGCAAGTGTATTTTACAATTTGACACGTTTTAAAGTTGTATGATACTTCTCATTGATTATCATACTCATGATGAAGTGACTTTGCGCATGTGAGGATCTGACAGCACTGGACGCTGATGAAGTTGGAGATGGGGACCAGCTGTTGATTAGGAGGGAAAGAGAAGCTCATCACAAGCAAATTATATATAATCTGAGCTTTAATTGTATATATTCATAGGCAGTTGTTTTCTGTCTATTGGACGTCATAATTACACATTTTTAGACCTGTGTTCCCAATCGACAATAGGCGGCACATTAATATAAAGGTGACGTTGAGATCATAATTTGACAGGACATATATATATATATATATATATATATATATATATATATATATATATATATATACAGCTGCTGGTCATATAATTAGAATATCATCAAAAAGTTGATTTATTTCACCAGTTCCATTCAAAAAGTGGAACTTGTACTGTATATTATATTCATTCATTACACACAGACTGATATATTTCAAATGTTTATTTCTTTTAATTTGATGATTATAACTGACAATTAAGGAAAATCCCAAATTCACTATCTCAGAAAATTTGAATATTACTTAAGACCAATACAAAGAAAGGATTTTTAGAAATCTTGGCCATCTGAAAAGTATGAACATGAAAAGTTAGAGCATATACAGCACTCAATACTTAGTTGGGGCTCCTTTTGCCTGAATTACTACAGCAATGCGGCGTGACATGGAGTCGATCAGTCTGTGACACTGCTCAGGTGTTGAGAGCCCAGGTTGCTCTGATAGTGACCTTCACCTCTTCTGCATTGTTGGGTCTGGCATATCGCATCTTCCTCTTCACAATACCCCATAGATTTTCTATGTTGTTAAGGTCAGGTGAGTTTGCTGGCCAATTAAGAACAGGGATACCATCTATCATAAATAGACAAACAATCTTACCTGTTGCATCTTGCCAGATAAGTATCCCTCCTCCACCCCAGCTCCTCTCATTTTCTCTAAGTCCCGCAGGACCCTTGGGGGGGGGGGTGTTCTGGGCTCGAGCCGGTTCCGAGCCCGGAGCACTTGCTCTGAGCAGGGTAGAGTGCTCCAGGTTCGAATAGATCCGGCGAGCTCAGAGCCCACTCCCTGTACAACACGCCAAATACGCATAACCTGCATTCCCATGCTTTACCATCTATCCCAACAAGGAGCTGTTTATCGGCGAGGGCGAACTCGTGAAAGTTGGTCAGCAGCAGGAAGCATGAAGTGCTCCAAAACTTCCTGGTATACGGCTGCGTTGACCTTGGGCCTCAGAAAACACAGTGGACCAACACCAGCAGATGACATGGCACCCCAAACCATCACTGACTGTGGAAACTTTACACTGGACCTCAAGCAACGTGGATTGTGAGCCTCTCCTCTCTTCCTCCAGACTCTGGGACCCTGATTTCCTTGATTCCCTGATTATAGCCCAGACGAGACGCTTCTGACGCTGTCTGTTGTTCAAGCGTGGCTTTACACAAGGAATGCGACAGCTGAAACCCATGTCTTGCATACATCTGTGCGTAGTGGTTCTTGAAGCACTGACTCCAGCTGCAGTCCAGTCGTTGTGAATCTCCCCCACATTTTGAATGGGTTTTGTTTCACAATCCTCTCCAGGGTGTGGTTATCCCTATTGCTTGTACACTTTTTTTTCCTTCCCTTCGCCTCTCTATTAATGTGCTTAGACACATTGCTCTGTGAACAGCCAGCCTCTTTTGCAATGACCTTTTGTGTCTTGCTCTCCTTGTGCAAGGTGTCAATGGTCGTCTTCTGGGAAAAAAAATTCTCATTAATGTACACACAGCACCCCATATTGACAGAAAAACACAGAATTGTTGACATTTTTGCAGATTTATTAAAAAAGGCAAAACTGAAATATCACATGGTCCTAAGTATTCAGACCCTTTGCTGTGACACTCATATATTTAACTCAGGTGCTGTCCATTTCTTCTGATCATCCTTTGAGATGGTTCTACACCTTCATTTGAGTCCAGCTGTGTTTGAAGACTACATGAAGAAACACAGAAACAGAATTGTGGCAAGGCACAGATCTGGCCAAGGTTACAAAAACCATTTCTGCTGCACTTAAGGTTCCTAAGAGGACGATGGCCTCCATAATCCTTAAATGGAAGACGTTTGGAACGACTATGACCCTTACTAGAGCTGGCCCTCCGGTCAAACTGAGCTATCGGGGGAGAAAGTTGTAGAAAGTCAACCATCACTGCAGCCCTCCACCAGTCAGTGCTTTATGGCAGAGTGGCCCGACGGAAGCCTCTCCTAAACCCGCATGGAGTTTGCTAGAAAACACCTGAAGGACTCCAAGATGGTGAGAAATTCGATTCTCTGGTCTGATGAAACCAAGATGGACATTTTTGGCCTTAATTCTAAGTGGTATGTGTGGAGAAACCAGGCACTGCTCATCACCTGTCCAATACAGTCCCAACAGTGAATCATGGTGGTGCCAGCATCATCATGCTGTGGGGTGTTTTTCAGCTGCAGGGACAGGATAACTGGTTGCAATCGAGGGAAAGATAAAGGCGGCCAAGTACAGGGATATCCTGGATGAAAATCTTCTTCAGAGTGCTCAAGACCTCATACTGGGCCGAAGGTTCACCTTCCAACAAGACAATGACCCTAAGCACACAGCTAAAATAACGAAGGAGTGGCTTCCCAACAACTCTGTGACTGTTCTTGAATGGCCCAGCCAGAGCCCTGACTTAAACCCAATTGAGCATCTCTAGAGAGACCTGAAAATGGCTGTCCACCAACGTTTACCATCCAACCTGACAGAACTGGAGAGGATCTGCAAGGAGGAATGGCAGAGGATCCCCAAATCCAGGTGTGAAAAACTTGTTGCATCTTTCCCAAAAAGACTCATGGCTTTATTAGATCAAAAGGGTGCTTCTACTTAATACTGAGCAAAGGCTCTGAATACTTGAGACCATGTGATATTTCAGTTTTTCTTTTTTAATAAATCCGCAAAAATATAAACAATTCTGTTTTTCTGTCAATATGGGGTGCTGTGTGTACATAAATGAGAAAAAAAAGAACTTAAATGATTTTAGCAAATGGCTGCAATACAACAAAGAGTGAAAAATGTAAAGGGGTCTGAATACTCTCCGTACCCACTGTATATATGAAGAGTTTGGTTCTGAAATGAGAACTCTGTTTAAAAAAAAATAATCTAAAGTTTTTATTGTTAGTTAACTGTATTTTTATTATGGCGCAAATCAAAACAAAGCAACTGCATTGATTGATTTGATTGATATTAATTGGCCTGCACAATAAAAAAACACGAGTTTGATCTCATTTTGGGACCAAACTCTTACAGTTAGGATATTCGCTTTCATACAGATCCGCTCTGCACACGCACAAAATAAACAAGATGAAAGTAAACAAGCTTATTGCAATCTTGATAATTACCCAAAATCTAAATGCTAAATATGATTCAACACATGAATATTTATAAACACTTGAAATCATGGAATTTGATTATGTTGATCACTTTCTACCACTTAAACTGATTTCGGCATTCAAACACACAACAGGTCTGAGGTTTTGTACCGACAGCGACAGTTTCACCGATATATCCAGTTTCAGTCCAGGTGGCTGTCAAAATTGAAAGCTCAATTGGTTTGCCTTGAAATAACATGAGATGTATTGTACTCTTCTTTGAGGAGAACGTTTTAATGCGTGTTATGATTGCATAACATTTTGCGCACCTCGGACTAACTAGCACATCAGCCCACGCCATCTGACAGCCATTCAACCTCTGAAGATTGAATTTCAAGGCTAGAGAAAATGTGAGGAACAGAAATGGACATTGTGACAGACTATTCAGATGTGGCCATGGAGAGAAAATACTAGGCAGGAAGCAGCCACGCTACCTCCCAGCCAGCGCTGATGGGAGTCTAAAAATAGCGAGAGAGAGAGAGAGAGAGAGAGGTGAAGCTTTTGATGTCATCGCTGTGCCATTTTGCTCGCAGTGGGCTATGGATTAATTGTAGCTGCATTCTGATGAACGCAGAGAAAGATATTTGGAAGAATGCTAATAACCAAACAGATGTCAACACCCATTGACTCCCATAGTGGGAAAAATTCTGTTTTGATCTTGTACATTTTTGGGTGAAGTATCCCTTTCAAAGTACATTTCTTTGTACCCGGGACTGCAGAAATCCACCAAAACTCCTTTAGATGTATCATACTTATCGGAATTGGCATTGATGATATATAGTGCAATGAAGCAGGTGTGAGAACATAGCTGAAGAACATTGCTGTTGTTTCCAGATACCCTACTGATGCAACCCCTCCAGAGACGGTGTGCCGAGACGAATGTATACAATTCTCTGTAATAATCTCGCACAAACTTTATGTTGAATTAGGTTGATATACGCCGGTGAGTGTGAAATGTTAAGATTGATGTTCAATATGTCTGTCTATGTGAATCAATATTTGATCTTGTATTGTTGAGCTTATAGATAAATTGTCATCATTTGTTAACTCATATCATTCCAAACCTCTATGACTTTCTCTCATCTGCAAGACACTAAAGAAGATATTTCGAAGAATTTGTTTACCAAACAACATTGGCCCCCATTGACTTCAACCGAATGTACACAAAACCACATTTCTTAAAATATCTTCTTTTGTGTTCCACAGAAAGAAAGAGTCATATGCAGATTTCGAATGGCATGAGGGTGAATAAAGTGAGTGACTGCTCACTCCACCACTCCTTTTCGAAGCACCACTACGGTGGCTGACGCAGGTGTTTTCAGTTTTTTGCCGAAGGAGATAACATTAAACATACAAGCAGTTTGTCCGTTTAGGGCTACCGTAGAAACAACATGGGGCATTCCAAGCAAGGGACCCGCATAGTGTGTAGATAGAAATAATTAATTCTAAGATAATAAAAACATAACGTTTCATAAGAACATAATTCGTTATGTAAGGTCTACACCTCTGAAGACATTATGTATATTATATTGCATTTCTGTCTTTTGGACCTTTTATAGATGCAGAACATACCTAAAGGCTTTATGTGCGTTCTGAACAACAAAATAATATTCCTGATAATGATGCTCAAGGGAATTTAAGCAAATGTGATAGATGTGTGCCAATATAAACACTGGACCTTTAATGTTAGACAATGCAATCTTCCCAAATAATTCATGTCTCTGTTTCAGTGTGTGTTTATGGGTGTCTTTAGGAATGAATAATTCAACATTCTGCGCTCCAGTAGATTATGCGTATGCTCCTAGGCACTAAAAACTACTTAGTGTATGTTGAGAAAAGAAAAGACACAACTCCATAACATCTACAAGGCAGCCTGAGACTCTGAACATGCACACTACTGCTTTTAAAAGAGTGTTGGCAAATCAAGGATATTTCGTTTTCCGAGAAATTGTTTAAATAAGGTTTCATATTGGAATATTGTAAAGTAAAATATTTTAAAATTAGATTTTAATATGAAATTCTCACGATACACAGTTAAATGCTCACTACTCTTTCAAAAGATGTCCCTGTTCTTCTCATGTCATATTTCTTGTGGTTAACAGTACAACTTTGTCTGTGATCCCTGGGGAACTACACAAAATTTTTACAGTAAATTGAAGCTATCCTTTGGTGTATCCTGCTCTTAAACTTTGTGGCTTCTCTGACTTCCTAATTCTGAAAAATGGCGTCCTCTCGCTGATCTCCTCTTCTGACTGGAAGCTAAGAAAATACATATAGTATTAATGATTTAAAATCACACTTGTGACATAACAATGGGAGGTAAGTGAGAACGTTAACATTTATTAAAAAACGTCAACATTTAAATTACTGTCACCAACTTAAGGTGAATTAAGTGACAACAAATGAAAAACCGATCAGTATTAAAACTAATTTATAGATTTTAAAAGCCAAGAGATGTCTGTTTATTTACAGCAAACTGCATATCAGACAAATATTCATCTTCTCCTATGCCATCTTCACAGAGATGAATGGCTATCCGATGGGGATGTTTTCTCGCACCCGGAGCGTAAACGGGGAAGTGACTGTGCGCTGAGTCTCTTGATGTCCTCATTGAGTCCCTTGCTGTCCTTTTTTTGAATTAATGAATATGGGAGGAAGAAAGAATAAGGGTTTATATTGCACAAGTTACCAACTTAAACCATGTATCCCTAGAAACTATAAGTCCTACCCCAGTTGCATGCTAGAATTTGACACGTTGAACAAAAAAAGTTAAGACAGTTGTGTTGACATTGTATTCATTTTAAGTCAACCTATTAATTACTTTTTTAACAGTCCAATGTGAATATTTTAAAGGATCTATTGACAGAAATACAATATAATATACACAACTATGTCTATAGGTGTATACACACCTTACATAATGAAATATTATGTTTTTATTACCTTAGAATGAGCTATCCGTATCTACATACACCGCATGTCATGATCAGGGGTGGTGAAACACAGACAGAAGACGCAGGTGCAGACAGCGGGTAAGGGGTTAACAGATATTTAATATATTAATAAGTAAAAACCCACAAGGGGTAACATAAAAAAGGGTATAAACATACCATAGACACAGGAACATGGATTAACTAGGAATTACATTTGAATTAAATACAACGAACCGAACGGGACAGGAACTCATTACATGAATCAAAATGAACCAGCACAAGACACAAGGGCATTAAATAATCGACTAAATCAAGAGGGGAACAGGTGAAGGGCATGAATCAATAATGAGGAGACGAGAGGGCGGGAAAAGAGACGAGACTGGAGAGAGTGTATGGATGGCCATAAGGGCCATAAATGCCTCTCTCCACACAAAACATGAGGTTCTGTCATGATCCTGCCACTAAACCAAGAGAAACATGACATGATGCGGCACAATCATGACACCGCAGGTCCCCTAACATGGAATTCAACACGCGTTTCTACAATATCCTTAAATTGACAAACTGCGTTTTATGAATACGTCACCTCTTTCAACAAAGGAGCGAAAACTTGATAACTTAGCCCTGTATGAGCCACCGTAGTGATTCAGGGAGGAGAGAGGGGTGGAGTGAGCAGATGGTTGCACTTCGCAACCTCACCGCTATGCGGCTTAATTTTGTAAACTGGACCTTTAAATGCATCTTTAATTTTCACTGTACAATGAACCCAATTACAATTTTCAATGTCGATTATAAAACATTCTGAATGTTAGTTACATGTTACTGAATGATAGTTAATGTTACTGGTGCGAGAGTAACTGGACAAAAGCTTGTATTTAATTTTTTTAGTCAACGAGTGATAAAGTATAGGATACCATAGTCATGTCACAATAAGTGACAAATCATAAAGTGCAGAAAAGATAGAATTTGAAGTCTGGTTATTCTATCTGATATCAGCATTGTTGGTGATTTACAGAAACAGATTACAGATTATCCTCTATCATCATCAATGATCTGTTATTACCTTCTGGCTCTTTCACGGTGTACGTTTGGTACATAAAGAACCAGATTTTATTCTTTCAACAAAACCTACCCATTAAAATGAACTGGCCTAGATACACTTTTTATACCCCTGGCAGCATGAAAAAAAATACACACTAGAAATAACCCTAACACCGAAGCAACAATGATAATCCACACGACAAGCCAGATGCGGGACAAAATCTATCATCCCCTTACCTATTACTCTAAAAATGTATATAAATTTTCGTCTATTATGAAGACAGCTATAATTTTTCTTTATTTATTTACAATGTATTGCCTAGACCTATGTAATAATATTAAAAACTAGAACAAGTAGATTAATACGCCAAATTCCACATTATCTTTGAAGGACTCAAAGGAAATAGAAATACTGCTGGTTCACATGGGATTATAAGATTATCACCTGCCAGTAGACAACCACAGAGCCGATACTCAGATAGCGCTTAAGATTTCACCCACTATTTTAATACAAATCAGTCAAAGTGAGATCTCTGTCCATGGTGCTTTACCGAGCAAACACAATTGCTGGCTTCTATCTTGCTGTCCTTTATAATTATTTGACTCTACAGTAAGTATAAGAACACAGAATCGTGGGTTGATTTAGTTTTTTCTTTCATCTGACCAGGGACATTAGGTTGCTGTATTTTTCCCCAAAGAAAAAATGACCTGTTTATGTCAGCGTTTCATACTTGCGAGGCAACTGGACTATACCGTTGCCATGGAGTTTTTTTCTTTTTAGTGTGCTGTCTTGCCATCTCTGAGTTGAAAATAGTGCTAAAAGCTTCACATAATCAATCAGTTATTCAAAACCATATTTATCACGCCATACTTTTTTGTCTAAATGGTTCCATAAAGAACCTTTAATATCTGTTTGAAACATTCTGTTTCACGAAAGGTTCTTCAGATTATAAAAAGGTAAGAAAGAGATGGATCTTTATAGAACCTTTGATTGAATGGTTCTTTGTGGAACCAAATATATTTCTTCTACGGCATCGCTGAACCTTTTAAGCACCTTTATTTGTAAGAGTTCTTGTTTGTCAGAGAATTGAAATGGTGCAGCAGTGAGGTTCTCCAGAGGGCTAAGCATCACATGAAACTCTAATGTTTCCTTGAGGGCATTTTCATATTTTACAGAGTATGCGTATACACAGACAGACGACACACCATAGTAAATTAACATGGTTTTATTACAGTAAAATGAAGATTTTTGGTCAGATTGAATACCATTTGTATAGACATGGTTTTATGACAAACATTAAACAATGGTTGCTACAGGGACCACATTTTTGTACAAAGAAAGGTTATATTAAATCACGGGTGAAGGCATATGTGTATAGACAGTTTCATCGGACGCATGCCTGGCCCGAAGTTAACTTTCAGTCTGTGTTGTACTGTTGTTGATTGTTATCTCTTTATGTTTTGTTTAATTTATATTAATAATAATAATATTTAATCTTATAATAACTGTATTAAATACAAAATTGTATTGTATGTTAATTTGATTAAATAAACAATTTATTGAAGAGGTGGTGTAACTTTGTTGCATTTAAGTTTAGCCAAGTAACAGTTTTTCCACTGGTAACCCAAAAAATACTAAACGCATAATGTTAACTTGCTAGCTAATGGGGCGCAAAAGCGCGCATGCGCATTTATTTTGGTGGAGTATCCTTTAAAATAGAGCCATATTGTTTTAAGAATAATTTCCCCAAATTTGAAGAAATAATTTCAATCCCTCACTTCAAAATTAATATATTGTATTATGGCCGATTCATTACCATAAATAGTCAGTCTGATCACTAAAAACATCACGTTAAGCTAGTTATTATGGTGGAGTGATAGTGGTTAATGATTTTATCACAAATAAAACCAAGAATTGTGGTTAACGTTACATTTGATAGGGAGAGTCTCCTTCTTTTTCATATAAGCTGGGGTTCCGTCAGATGATTGAAACAATGTATGAAGCCTTCTACTGACTCATCCCGAGTTAATAACGAACACCCCATAGTGAGCATACACGCACATATACAGCAGGTACCTCACGAGACAGCGGCTTTCATGATGCTCGTCATGTCTCGAGCACATTCGTCAGAGAGGCGTTCGCATGACGGGATAGGCTACTTTCCGAGCGGTGCGTCACGGTAGCTCTCATCAGAATCACTTTTGGCGCGATTCTGGGGATTTAACTCTTACTTAAGGAAAAGACAGAACCCCTGCGATGACGCGCGCGACCGATCCCATGATTTCATCGTTCGGTTACCCAAAGCGCGTTCTGCGCTTGACTGGCATTTCATCGGCGTAGGGGCACGACAGGTAGTTGGTAACTACTTGTGCGGGCGAGCAGGTTGTATTTGAGAATAGACAAATTCCGTAGACCGGAAGGGTTACATTGATGCAAAACTAACAGACGCGCATAGACGGGCAGGATGGAAAATAAGACGAAAGGTAAGTCCGACTGTGATTTAATAGCATTCGTTTTCTGGTGTGGATGCTCGCGTGATGAGGATAAAATGCCTGGCATCTTAGTTTGTCCACTGTCTGTAAAAGTGTGCGGTGTCTTTCTTCTGGTGGACAATATGTGTGGACAATGGCATTTTAATTGGAAAATATTTCAGTGAGGAAGAGCCGGAATGAACTGCGTCTGCTCCCATACACATTTGGTTTTTAATGGTCTCCATGCTAAGTGTTTGGTAAATACCGAGCTTTGCGTGGAGTATGTATATCGTTTGCATGGTGCATTTGCATAATTTTGATACATGCATGATTCGGGGCAAACCGAGGATGACACTTCAGTCCAGTGAATATTTCTTTTTTATGGTTAATTTCTCTTACCTTAAAGCTCCAAAAGCCATCACCACGGTCGTTGCTCATGAAAGAAGTACCGGCTCATTTAACGCACATGTTTGTTTGTGTATGGCCATTGGCTATATAGGGTAACAATGTGAATGTGCCATGGGCTTTTCAGTAAAGTCAACCAGACGAAACACCGAACAAACAACGCAAAAGCAAAAATGGAAAAGGTAACACGCATATCAAATAGGCTAATAATAATAACATGACAACCCCAAAATGTGACAGACTGTCCCAACTTGCCATGTACAAATGTATTTGTCCTAAAACAATATGAGCGTACAGGAAATGTTGTGTCTTCTTTTATTTTCAGGGCGAAGTTGAATGTACACTTTTGCGCAATGCATTGCGCAGGTTTAGAACTTGAGCGATGATCGTCAATTATAACCATTATAGTAGTTACACTAAAATACTCTTAATCCTAACATTACATTTAACACTACTGGTAAAAAAACGGCTTTCATTCACTTGTAAATGAAGAATCTTGCATCAAATGAAAACTGGTGTGATTTTTTGGTACCATAGAGGTCCCCTAGATTGCAAAATAGGTTTACCAATATTTGAAGTTGAAATATAAAATAAAATTCACAAAAATAGATATTTTTAACTAACACACAAAACCACAACTAAAGAAAAAACAGACAGTGGTATAAAACCACAGCGTCACAATATTGCCCCCCAATAGGCTAGATGTCCGTGGCGGTTATTATTTTATGAGAAAAACAAGCGGTTTTGTTATTAAAATGTCATACATGTTAACTGGCAGGCTTTCTGAGAAGTTATACCGAGCGAGAGAGTGAGGTGTGCACATGTTTATAATACATTCACCCACAAAAACAAGCGAGAAAGCTGCCTCTGCCTCGTCAGTTACATTAAGAACTTGTGTCGTGTGCTGTTTTTAATCTGATATATTTAACAATTTGACATAAATAGAACATTGTTTACATGGTTACCAGTGAAATGCTTTCATGAAATTCTACCACAGATGCTATTAATACGTTGTGTGCTTATAATTTCAGGTAAAAAAAATACGTTGCTCCCATTTACACCATATTTTCACATACACCCAGACTCTTGGGGACATAAATAGTTTTTGACATTATAAGGTCACATAATGTTCTGTGTTGAAGTTTCTGTTATCTATAGTTGGCACACTTTGTCTCAAGATATTTATGTTTCAGTAGATCAAAGAGCCTGTCTCATCTGATGGGTTTCAACAGCCTCAATTAACCTGTGTCTCTGTCTTATTCAGCCTCACTCAGTACTGATGTCTGATCAGACATAATTACAAATACAAAGGCACTGTTGTGTACTGTGATGCTCTTGTTGTTGTGGGACAACAGGCGTTGGATTGGACAGCTGTGCTGTCTGATGCTTTTGTTGTGTTGGTGAAGCATTGATAAATGTCCTTGTGATACCATTAAAAACAACAATAAATATCTGGGTTTATCTGGTTATCAATTGCGAATTGTAATGTACATGCTCAATAGGATGGCAGAAAGGTCAAAGTGACATCTTGGTTTGACATGCACGCATGTATTGCCAAAGATTCAACATTTTTTTTTTTTAAGTTCACACTTTAAAGTAGCCAATAGAAAACAAGATGCATGTAAACTCACACGTTTAAGCTGGCATTAATGTAATATGTCAGAGAGATTCACATTTGAGCTAATTATATAGATTACCCACTTATTATTGTTCATTATTATTTCTACAGGAGAGTCAGAGCAGACGTAATATTAGGTCAGCTTTTATGCTTCCATTCTGTTATTAAAAGCTACAATATAGAAGAATTTGTTATGAAATATCAAAAAATCATTTGCACAGTGTGATATATTTCATGCAGTTGTGTACTTACATTATCCCAAATGTTCCCAAGAATGTGCAAATCTAGAGAATTTCCTATTTAAAATAATGGCCCGTCCCTTGTCTCCCTTGAACTTTTGTCACATAGCAGTGACTTAATATCCGGTGCTCCGCACTATACCCTCAGTTTCCAGTTGTAGAAACTACGGCAACACGCAAATGCGTAAGTGGTTTTAAACAGCATCTAGGACGCAGCATCTGTTGTTCTGTTATTATGATCATGATAACTCTTTGGTGAGTAAAGGAAACCCAAAAGAAGCGTAAACCGTTTACTTTTTAAATGACGACTGTATGACTGTTTTAAACATGTAAAACTGTGTAGCATTACGCTGCCAAATCAATTGACCAAGTTCAATATCATTTGCGGGCTAACGTACGATGACATAAAATAAAATTAATTCATTATCTCGACCGTGAACATGACAGGCGATCTTCATGGTGAAAACGACATGTCCCCTAATTCCACTCTCCAACATAAAGTCATTTAGCTTCGTCTTCTGTTGTCTTTTCAAAAGTTCACCATCTAGCGGTCTCTTAATTTTTTCTGTGGCTGTATAGAAGCCTTAAAGGGATACTTGGTGGTAAGAGCATGGTGCTAGCAATGCCAAGGTCATGGGTTCGATCCCAGGGTTTGCACATACAAACAAAAGCGTCTGCCAAATGCATAAATGCAAATGTAAAAATCCACCCCCCAAATAAATCTGTCATTAACTCCCCCCAAAGTTTGGAACAACTTAAGGGTGTGTAAATAATGACGTCATTTTGATTTCCCTTTAAGCTTCAGTTTATGTGAAAATCTATGTAGCAGCTGGTTTCCGGATCTAGATGTAGCTTTAATCACCTTTGTCGGGGGTTCCAGACTTGACTTTTGTGTGTCTTATCAGAGACTGATTCTTTGTGTCAGGACTGGATGACAGACAGACAGCAGGTAGACAAAACAGCTGGGACACAGCTGCCACATACACCAGCAATGGCAACATGTGAACTGAATGAAAGCGAAGACAGGCACAGAAAGAACGTGACGGAGTCTAATGTCAAGAAAAGAGGTTTACGGACATGAATCATCTCCATTGTCTTCAGTGTATTGAGTAATATTGAGTTTGCCAAATTCAAAGCTTGAGGTTTTTTTTTGTCTTTTATTAATTAAGTCAACACGACGTCGACATTAGTTATGTGCATTTTTACCTATGTTGTGGTCTTCATAATATGTTATCAAAATGCGCTCATTTGCATCATTTAGATTCATTTGACATTTCTTATACATTTGACATTTGCTATATTAGCAAACAGTCCAGTCATATGGAAAGCACACTTTTCACAATATAATCCATTTGTAATTTATACAGTTTCATCTCGTCCTACATCATTTCTCTATTTCACTTAAAACACATTGTCACATTATAGAATGGACTGAATGCACACTTCCACGTTTACCGTTAGGGTGCCAGAAAACATCCACTGCCACATCGGATGCCATTCATCTCTACCTAGAGCTTTGAACATTACAGAGGAGAAGGTGAATATTTGTACTAACTTCTTACATAAAGTTCGCTGGATTTCAATAAATGTGTCCGTCAGCATTGTAAGACTGTCAGCTTCCCCCTGTCTATTAAAATGGAAAGCACTTTCAAACTATACATTTAAAAATACATGGACATTAGCATCTAGCACGTAACTCTAAGACTGGCTACCACTGAATCATTCAAGTTTATTAATGATTTTTAGCACTTAAGTACCTATGCCTTTAAACAACAAATTTGTATGAATCTGTAAAATTTTCATGAATTTTTTACGTCTGTCATATGCCCCTGATATGCAGTTTGCTGTAAAAAAACAGACATCTCTTGGCTTTAAAAATATATAAATGTTGTTTAAATACTGAATCGGTTTTTAATTTGTTGAGCATTTGTTTGACGTATTTAATAGTTTTTGTATTTGCATTTTACCTGACAATTTCTCCGTATCAGTTATTATATACAGGCTTGCATTAAAGGAACACATTTTGATAATATAATATCTTTATTGACATGTCACAACTGCATACAACGTTATTTAAGCTACACACTGGCTTTTCCACCCAGTCTATTAAAATAAGTTTATGTTGACTATTAATAGATGTACCGTATGCCCTAATTTGAAAGCCAAATCTTATTTAGCATTTTTCCTTGTCAAACTCTGCCCTTGCCCTGTTGTGTGAACCAGTCGGAATGATATGTGGTTTTCCTGAGAGCTCTTGGTCTGAATGTTCAGTTCATATGTTCAGTATAAATAGACCTTCAATTATATATTTACATATACAGTTTGCATTTGGCAGATGTTTTTATCCAAAGTGACCTACGGAGCATTCAAGGTACATTTTATAACTGTCTGCCACTGTAAAAAATGTATAATAATAAACCGTAAAATAACCCCTGTAAAATTACATGTTTCCCCTGTTTTTCGTCTAAATTTGCATTTGTCATTGTACGTATGTTTTACTGTAAAATTACCTGAAAAATCTGTATATAACAATACCCTTAATATACAGTTTTTAGACATTATGCGTATAAAAATGTGTAAAAAATAACAGAAATATTTAAACCCATGACCTTGCTGTTGCTTGCATCACACTCTTCCAGTACACCAAAAGGTGCAAACAAAAATTAAGACTGAATGAAAATATACGTTAAGATTCAAAGAAGGCTGAAATGTGCATATATTGTAATACACACTTTAATAAGGCAATGTGTCTAATGATATGGAATTATAACCAGCAAAGGGTGAAAACAACTGTTGATTTTAAGCTAAAGGAAGAACAGTGAACAGAGACCATTGATGTTCCACCGCAGGTGGATATTTAGATGGATTAAAAGAATTCTGCCTTCATTATGAGCCATTGCAGCAATACACACATTGGACTTCAAGGGATAGGGTTGAATGCAAAGATACTCGATATTCAGTCTAGGAAAGATGCTTGAAAGTCAAAATCAAAGCGTGAGACACAAAGGTACTGACAGAAAGGAACCCGTGTTGTAAAAAGTAATCTTGGCAAAGTAGATACAGTCAACACAGTTTGAAGTTCCTGCTGTTGTTTTGGTTCAGATGTTATTGAAATGATCAAAACCCAGTGATTGAGTAAGAGTTTTTAAAATATAGGTTTAGAATCTATACTAGATACGTCATGTTGTTGTGTCTAGTACTTTTAAGATCGCTGACTGTACTGCCAGGATGTTATGCTTTTTGGGGGGTACAAGAGATGGTCCTGTCTCAGTTTGTGCCATTTAGGGAGATAATACAAAGGAGAAAGACAAATTGTATGCAAAGCTTAAGATGTAATAACGTGCCCATAAATTATATTTTTAGGGCACATGCCTTGGTTTCAATTGGCCTGACGTTTTTTGGCTCTTTTGTTGATATTTTGAGTGAATGCCACACCGTGTGCTAATGTTGTCCAAAATTTAATAACCTTTTTATTATATCACCAAGGCAACCGTCACTTGAACTGGGAGAAAGGAGAACAAAAAAAAAATACATTCAGAAATAGGTCTCTTGTGAACACATGGGAAATCAAACAATGTTCTGTAATTAAAATCTATTTAGTTCGTATTTTATGTTTAAACTTTCAGATCAACGTCAACAGATAGTCAACAAACATATGATTATGAAGATAACAAGTGTGCTGTTTTTTTCTCGCTTTACCATTTTGTGACTCCTAGTTAGTTTCTGTTTATACTCTGTGCTTCTCAGGAACAGTATCGAGATGTTGCAGAGAGCAAATCAGGCCACGGTGTCAAAAGGGATCTGATAATGCTTTTCTTAACTATCTAAACGCCCTTGACTGCAGAGACTTGAGATGGATTTTATAAAGAAAACGGTTAATCAAGACTAAGGATTGTGGGAAAGTGGGACTAGGAAGGCGAGATAAAGGTTAAAAAATTAGCATCAGAGGACTCAGATGCATGTGCAAAGGAAGCATATACTGTAGGTTTGATGTATTGTGAGGTCTTGCTGATCACTCATTACAAACCTCATTTGAAAACAGCAAGGTACCCCCGGCGGATGTGAAACCATCTGTTTATCTAGACATCTATGAAGTGGGTCCATTAGTGAGATTAATTATGTTACAAGGAAATATTGTGATAAACATGCAACACAAACGTAACTTTAAGATTGACTAACAAAAATCATAACCATATTGTTCATGTTAGTCAAGCTTTACATTTATATTTTTTACATTTGCTAGTGTTAACAAATACAAGTAAAGCTTAGAGTTCATCTTCAGGTTCGTCTACTCTATACAATGTCTTTGAAGCGGTAAGACAATAGAGAGTGTTATAACAAACCTGTTTCTTCTTAGCAACGGCCTGCTACAGCGACTCTGATGGACTACTTCAAAAATGTTTTTTCTCAATATTTAGATTTTTTTACACCCTTAGATTCCAGATTTCCAAATAGTTATATCTCGGTCAAATGTCATATCCTAACAACCATACATCAATGGAAAGCTGTCAGATGATGCATAAATCTCAATGTCAAAAAATTGACCTTTATGACTGGTTTTCTGATTCAGGGTCACATATAAAGAACACTTTATGTATAATCCTACAATATATATTCCAACATCATATTTTGTAGAAAAAAGCTATGTATATTTCCCTGATGTTTGTGGTTATCAGCTTTGTGGCAACGCGCTCTGTGTCATCATTTGTCAAGGCCGAATGCAAAATAGGGCATTTTGTGGAAAGACAAGGGCTTGGATGATTTATGGTGTATATAAACCTGATCTCCCCACAGTTCGCATTCAGCTTGTTTTTGAGAAGAGAGGGACCTCTCATGTACACCTGTTGTGACCAATTGTTTGCCCCTTTCACAGACAATATCAACTTCAGGTCTGCTTGAGCCGAAGTGGCAGCTTGTTGTCAACATTAACGCTATTTACCTTGTGTTTTAAAGTGACGGTTGGATGCATGTGGATTTTTGAGCTGTGATAATAACCTGTTGTTGGCTATTATTTATGGGACCTGAAACTAAAGGATGGTTGCTGTGAAATTATGGATTGGATAATGGTAGTGAAGTCAATCTTTGGATTTGCTTTGGAAGGTTACATTTGATTGCAGAAGCATTTTTCGATTTCATTTGTTTTCAGAGAGAATTCAGAAAGCTAATGAAAACCGGTATTGATCCTAAAGATCCATTTAGCAAACCTCCAGCCGTTTTAAACCAGATCAATGCCTGGAATAATAAGCGGCGCAGATGCATTCCTAAGGTCATACCATTCTCTCCTAGTAGTTCGTGAAATGTGCGTTACAAGGCAGAAGATGAGGTTTATTGCATGGTCAGGTCACTGTTTCGTTTTTTCTGGCTTTAATCACAGAAGTTTACAGCACTTAGTCATTAATGAGCCACCAGAGACATCCAGTCAGATGCTTGGCAAAAGCCCATCCGTACAGCCCCTTCAGCAAAAGATATTCACTAGAGCTTTCTCCCTGAGCTCTATTCAGCTTTATTGAGAGATAAGTTATCAAAACAGTATCAAACGTGTGTTATAAGCTATTAATATTTAACTTTATATAACTATTAAAACTAATTCAAGTAAACTCTAACCAAAGCACTGCTCGCCGTTCATCCTCTGTTAAGTCTTCAGTCGGCGCGTAGCTTGAAGAAGCCTTTTTATAAAAACTCACAGCTGAAAGTCTTTGAGCAACTTCTGATCTTAAGAATCTCAGTCTCTGTTTAATATTTTGGCTCACTGTTTGCAAATATAATATAGCTGCAAGCGTTGAAATTCCTAAACTTATTAAATCCAGGCTTTGTTTATGCTTGCATTTTATCTTGGGAATATTTCCGAGCCACGAGGAGAAGATGAATAGCTTCATTATAAGCTCAAACGGAAGGGGACATGTGCATTTGTGTATATGTGAAGGGATTTAGAGACAAGAGATGAAACAGCCCAATAACTTTTTTAATAAGATGAGAGAGAGAGGGAGTTGGTACAGTCAAATGAGATGGTAGTTCTTTAGCAGGAATGGAAGTAAATACAACTGGGCGGCTTTTAAGACCACGAAAACAAGTAAATCTTCAAATCTAAATATATTAAATTATTTATCTGCTCAACTTTGGAAAGATTATGCCAAGAGAATGCTCAACATCAGAAGGATTAAACGACAGTGTCACAGAGTAAACGTGTAGTTGTGTGTTGTGTATATAACACAGAAATATGAAATATTTTTATGATAAATACAATGAAACAACAATTGTATGTTCTTATAGAAAGGACTGAATCAAAAGGTCACAAGCTTCTTCAGTTACTGAAGGTAGAGTACATTCCATAATATATTGATTCCATGATAAATGAAACATGGGGTTGGAAATTCCAGCACAGCCACTTTAATGAGCCTCTCATTAAGATCTCATCATCTTCATCTGGACTGATGGACTGTAATGTCTCTGAAACACCCAAACGGTATTTCACACCTATTTAAAGGTGTAGTGTAGGCAGTAAAATGTACTATATTCTTCTAGTGCAACGTATTACTGCTAGAGCACTGTAATGCATTTTAGGGCTGAAAACTAAGTGAACTTTAACTACTGTACTTTTAGACTCCCACTGTAGATGAGATCTTCTTTCTAAATCTCCAATGAATTCATTTTCTGAAAGAGGGGAATAAACAGCATACAATGGCAAGATGAATTGGACAATATCTGCAGGTACAATAAACCTCTGTTTAAAGGGATGTCGTGATTCTGCCCCATCTTGTCAGGTTTCTCTTGGTCTAGTGGCAGGATCATAACAGAACCTCATGTTTAATATGGAGACAGAGATCTTTGGCCCTTAGGGCTTGCCATACACTCACTCCGGTCTCTGCGTCCCTATCACGTTTCCTCATTATTGCTTGTTAAATAGTTCATGCCCCACACATCTTCCCCTCTGGATTTCTCCCTATTCAATGCCCTCATGTTTTCTGTCCTGTGCTGGTTCATTGTGATTTGTTCGGTGAGTTCTTGTGCCTTGTCAGTGTAGTCTTTTGCAGTTATTTGTAGTTCATGTCAAAAGTTAATTTTAGTATTTTTTAAGTGTAGTTAGTCTTAGTCCAGTCTTGTCATGTTATTATAGTCCTGTTTTGTTATGTAACCCCTCGTGGGTTTTTGTTTTACTTATATTATTAAGTCTTTCGTTAATCCCTTACCCGCTGTCTGCACCTGGGTCCTCGGTCCTTGTCTCACTGCCCCGATCATGGGAATGGACAGTTCACCCAGATTAAAAACCTGTCATTGTTTACTTACAAACAGATACAGACACAACTCCTGAGGTTTGAACTTCAACAAAATCAAAAGACACTGGACTGGAATGACCACAATACATCTGGAAATATTGATTCAATTAAATTTTGGAATGATCTCTCGACTGTATATACTGTCTGTATATTAACATGTTCATCATTAGTCTATTCATAAGGTACACACAGTGGTGTGGATAAAACCGTCTTCTAAATGACTAAATATAGTCTACGTCAAATGCAAACAGCAAAATCGCCAGTGTTAAAAAAGGTAAAATTAACTCTCACAGTGTATATATAATCCACAGTTAAGTTAATTTGACCTTTTTAACACTATGCATGTATATGGCGTATACCCACTTAAAAAACGCAAGGATGCGTAACAACATTGTTTAGTGTCAGAAAAGTGCACTGACATTTGGAATAAATTCAGCATATTTGTAATCATTAACGTAATTCTGGGATTGTTGCCATATTAACTAGCCAACTTCACAAATGTTAGTTTGGGTGGTGAATCATTAAATGAGGAAGAAAGGGAGGGATCAATTATTCTACAGTGTATAAAATTGTTTTAGATGATAACAGATGAGAATTCCTGGCCAGCCTTGTAAAAGTCATGTTAGACACACTGCCAGCAATCTGTAAGTGCAACAGGTGCTTGATGAAACTGCACAAATGTTAAATTGTTAATTATGATAGTTAACTATCAAATTTATGTCAATACTATAGGCACAACTTGCACTCATAAGTGTGTGAAAACTAGGCAAAAAATCTAGTTATTAGTGACAAGCATCAGAGTTAGATTTTAACCATTTATTTCAATATGATTTAGTCTTTGACATGGCCATATTTAGTCAAAATCTAATTAAATCTTAATGTAAAGATTTTTCCCTTCACAGGATATTCTTTTCATTAAGTCGGTTCATTGCCCTGCTGAAAAGATAATAAAAAACCCTGCCCAAATCGCAAAATATATTTGTATATCACAAATATTCTTGGCTGGGAATCAGAGTATACTCACTACGAAAAGCTAGACTACACCACTGGGTACACATTAGGTACAAATAGCTAATGATCAAACAGGACTGAAAGAGAATGAGTTACACATGACGGCCACTTGTCTTCACATTGGGTTATGAAGCACTCAGAGGTAAGTAGAGATGCTGGGAAAGATCAGAAATTGAATGAGAAGGTGTGAAACAGATTCAAACACATCGGCTGATTTGATCTTAGAGAACAATTCACAGCAGAGGATGTAGCACTTCTCAAGGTCTTTGGGTGAATTTCTTTTCCCCTTGTAGTTATATTACGTCACTATAGATGGTTCAGAAGAGTGGATAGGCCTGTATCTGCTGCGATGGAGGACTAGAAGAACATGAGATGAAAATTGAAGGGCGTTTCACAAGCTTGAAATGGCCCATTTGAAATGGTTGGCTGAACTTTTCCTATACACTGTAGTAAATGCAAAAACAAGCATGACGCAGAACTTTTAGAAGTGAAGGTCCTGATTTATCTTTATCACCAATTGATGTGAACATGTCTATCTATCAAGAACAAGTAATGTTTCAAAGTTATTTGTCCAAAACCAAAATTTGTCTCAGACACATAAATCACGGCCATAATCATAAAGTGAGTACTATTCTAGATAACGCAGTGTCAGGCTTCTCTTCTCAAAGTTCTTTGACCTAACAAAAAGAAGACAAATACAGAGATTTAAATAAAGAATACAGATTGGGTTGATTTGCAAGTTTAAATACACGATACGTGCAAAATGTCATAGTAAACTGTGCCTCATTTCCACAAAAAATTCCTGCATTTTTAGAATATACATAAACTTCACGCAGGTTAGTAACCATGAACGTCCGCCCAAAGACTACACCTTTTCACTATGACAGATCACAGCAGCGCAGCAACTCCACAGCTTGCCAAGTCTGGTGAAATGGCCATAACATACATTAGAGTGTAATGACTAGCCCATCAAAATCAAGCATTCAAAAGCGCTGTGCAACAAGTCTGTAATTTGTTCATATTACATTGTTTGCCATTGATATTCAGTTTTCCGTCAGTAGAGCACATTTTGGTTTTTAATGCTTTTCACAAACATAACAGGCTTCCAAAACCACTAAAACAACACCCTGCAAAACGTGCACCTCCTACTCGGCGTGACAGCTTTTTTCATGCCGAAAGTGCCCGCTAGATGTCGGGAGCATTTCTGTTGTGTTGTGACTCGATTCCGTTGTTTTACGCCTTTTTCCGTTATGTCCCCATTATAGTTTCAGAAGAGATCTCAACAGTGTCGCAAACTGAGATTAGATTTGCCAAGTCTAAATTTAAAAGTCAATATTATTTAAGATATTGAAGAGATTTCTCTTAAAATGTATTAAAATCTAGAATATTTTAAACCTATAATCTGCATTTGTTTTGCACCTCCTTTTAATGTATTTTAGCAATTGTGTTATTTGTCTCTATTTTTATTAGAAACATCTGATGCCTAAAGTCCCGCTGTGGTGAAAATCTGGTTATTGATGTTTATACGATGTTTTATTAACAAAGTTCGGGAGGAACCTAAGCATATAAATCAGCCCGATGTTCCATCAGCAGCAATCACCTATCGGCCGAGCACGCAATCTCTACTTAATTATCTAGGCTGGTTCACCATCAGCAATCACTGTATCTACCCTATCAGCTCCAGCAAGCTCTATCATAAATAGACAAACAATCTTACCTGTTGCATCTTGCCAGATAAGCATCCCTCCTCCACCCCAGCTCCTCTCATTTTCTCTAAGTCCCGCGGGACCCTCGGGGGGGGTGTGTTCCGGGCTCGAGCCGGTTCCAAGCCCGGAGCACTTGCTCTGAGCAGGGTAGAGTGCTCCGTGTTTGGATAAATCCGGCGAGCTAGGAGCCCACTCCCTGTACAACACGCCAAATACGCATAACCTGCATTCCCATGCTTTAACATCTATCCCAACAAGGAGCTGTTTATCGGCGAGGGCGAACTCGTGAAATGTCTTTCGGAGAAACCGTGCGCAAATTCAGAATTTTTAACTATTTCGGAGTATTTACTACATAATTTGCTCACACTTCAAATGAGGCATCTATTGTGTGGATATAGTAAAATCAACAGGCCGAGCTCACAAGATTGAATGGAGGCGGGGACTAATTTGCATATTCATGATTCCACATATACTAAATTAAGCAAGCGTGTTGAGTTCCGTTCAAGTCCCTTTAAGGCATGAAGAAATTATTATCACAGGAAAAACTTTTAAATATGCAATTTTAATGCTTAAAGATGCGTTTTAAAGGAGTCATATGACATGTTTTCCTGTATCTTTGGTGTGTTACAAGTTGTTCATTTATATTCTAGACACGTAAAATTGCTAAAATTTCAAACCAAAAGAGATGTTTTATTTGATATAAAAGAGGAGGCCCATCCAAACTTGCCAAAAATGCCTTGTTTAAACACGTCCCCACATTTCTACGTCAGTTTGTGAGAAGCGTTGAAGAACACCGCCCAAAATGTATATGCAATTCCCACTATAGTGTTGTTGTTTCTGCCAGCATGAGGCTGTGTTTCATTGCAAATTAAAAACGACTTGGGTATTCCAAATGAGGACACAATTAGAAATCGCATGGTATGTAATGCATGCTATGTAATACACTGTATTACACCAAATACACAGAATTGTGTTCGTTTTAGCCATCCAATGTGACCCCTTTAAGTGACAAAATTATTATTTTAGTTTTACTGAGAACTCTCTTGTATCAGCCATGGTTTGAAGATGTATTCCAGATCCATATTTGTGTATTAAAATATTCTCAAATGATCATCATAATTTATATTCAGAAACATCAGCCATATATTTCTATTCAGTAAGCATAGACTAGTCTAATTCTGTAGACGCGTCTCACGTTTACATTCATTAAACAATTTGTTAAAGAGTGAGCACGATTCTTTCTTCTTTCATCTCCAAACAGCCACTAATGTCTCAACAAGAGTCAAGCAGAATGACACTGGTGTCATTTGAGTTGTAAAGAGAGAAAATGTGCCAAATCTATAAAGCAACCAGGAACTGCATGAATGGAAAAGTCTTTGCAGGCGTATCGGAGCTCAGCAAAATCCAGCACTGGCTCTCCATGTAGGCGTAGGCGTGATTTTCCTTTTTAATTAGCTACGCTCAGCTTCAAAGCAGCTCTCCCTGGGGAAGATGTTTTGTGCTGGATCTGCTACCAGAGGAAAGTTTAGCAAAAAGAACATCGTTCTTCAGCCTATGCACCATTTTTAATCTTTGTGCTCCTTTAAGTGACAGGACACAAAGTGGTTGCCAATAACTCCTTAAACAGTCATTGTTTTAATTCCCAAGAATGATTCATTGAATAGTTCAAACCTCAATCCATACATTTTGCCTCTATATCACCGTCTCTGTTTGAACCATAAAATGACAGGTTACTTTACATATTTACCTTAAAGGGACAGTTCACCCAAAAATGGCGGCGAAGGGGGCATCATAATGGAATTATGCTTAGGGCACCAAAATGGCTAGCAGCGGCACTGATTGCAATGCTACACTTATCAACCAGAGTACATCTTTATTAAGTTGTCACAGGCTGTACTGTGTTCTTATCTTCTAATGTATTAATCTTTAGGTTTCCTGTCTTAACAATAGTTGTCATTTTGTTTCCTAGTGCCCTCTCGAAAACTCAGCGCCTCTCAGTGGAGACTCCAAAACATTGCACAGGAATCTGTTGAAAGCTCGGATGAGGAGTTTTTTGATGCAAGAGGTAAGCTTTCATTGCTTTTAAACATTTATTCACGAAAGGCATTAGAGATTCATCAAGTCATATAAAAAAATCACTTTAAAGGCAGCATTAAGTTTCTGGACAACACACGACTGAAAACAATCTATCAGTCAATGGAATTACAGTCATTTTCTTTCAAATTGCAAGTGCTTTGGTGTATTTGAATGATATGCCTGTATAATGGTTTGCAAATCACGACTACGGTGCAAAGTGCAAATATGATTTTGAGCATTCAGCTGGGTTTTTCTGAAGTGTGCGCTGTCTACAAAAGAAACGGCAGCTGAATTCACTCTTTAAATTAGGACTTACAAGACCATAAAGGCATTAAAAAAAAGAATTTTCTAGAAGAGACATTTATATACAGACTTCAAAAGACTTACAGAAATCAGCAGCAATGTGCAAATGTCAAAAATAAAGATAAGTTATTTTTAAATGGAGATAAATAGAGAAACAGTATCTTTGCAATGATAAAATCCAGAGACTCAAATTGATATTTTAAAGGTAAAGTGATATATAGGCTAGTGTATGTATAATATTTTATTAAACAGTAGCATCTTAAAACACACACATATCCACAAACACACAAATCTCAGCATGGGTGTAATGGCCCTCAAGGACGATGTTGCATGCTGAAGCCTCTGTCTTTCATCTTTTAGCCCCGCTTAAAATCTCTCTTCTTGTAATAAGGTAGCAGAAAATTGCCCAAGGTGATTTCGCTCTGAATGCTTCCCTTCCTTATCATTAAAGTTGTTTTCAATTAATATTTTCAAGAATTTTTAAAATACCATGTCAAGTATCACTTAAAAATAACGCCGGCTGAGTGAGATTCACACCAGAAATCTCTTGCACTTCAGGCAAGACACATTCCTCTTAACCCCATCGTATTATGATGAGGTGGGGGTGCTGAGACCTGCTAAGACGCCGCTGGTTTTACTATTGCAATATTGGAGCGTTTAATTCCGTGCTCACATTTTAATTTGTTAAAATATAACTTATTAAAGTGGGGTGGGGTTTCAAACAGAGTCATGTAAATTGATAAAGCCACACCAGACAACTTAATTACTCGTACACATATGCCGATGTTATGGAAGCAAAAAAGAGACATAATGTTTTGAAATTTAATAGCCAATGAATACTTGAGTTTGAATTATTTTACTTTGGAAACCTTGTATCTGAATTTATTTGTTTCGAATTTACCTCTATGAAATTTAAATATGAAAATTCTTGATTTCCATTTTAAAAACTTGAATTTAATACTCACAAATTCAGATACAAAACAAAATCAACTTACAGAATTTCAGATAAAATACATTCAGGTTGATCAAATTCGATTGCTTTTATTCAGATCTAAAATTTCAAGTTAATATTTTTCAAAGAAAACATATGTCTAATTCGACTGCTCAAATTCAGATCGAAAAATTCAAGTTAAATATTCACATGGTAACATCCGGGCTACCCAGGATAGGAAAAACAGTTGAGCCCAGAGCCCGTCTGCAATTGAACCGAACCGACGTCGGGCGGCCTATCAGAGCACGTCAACCTGACTGTCTGTCATGATCCAAGAAGAGGCAAAGTCACGTATATTAAACCTGTAAAGAAGATGACTTCTAGGGAAAACGAAGGCGCTCCGGTAGTTTGCTGTTTATGTACAATCAGACTCGACAGAACAAAAGTATGTTGTTGCTGATTATTTTTTGGAACACATAACTGTTAGCTATGGTTTGTTGTGTGACTCGTCTCTCTATGTAGGTAAGTCAGCTAGGCAACACGTTATAGCCAGCAGGAAAACTTCTCCGGTTACTTTCGTAACCTCGGTTCCCTGAGAAGCGAGAACTAGACATCTGTATAGGTGTCTGTGGCCTAGTGGTTAGAGCGTTGGACTTGTGATCAGAAATTTGCCGATTCGGATCTCAGTGCCAGCAGGTCATGATTGAAGTGCCATATATGCAACATGCTTGTCCATCACGTGCTTATTTGTACTTTTTCACGTTTTGGTATATAATTCAAATGTTTTTCACTCATGTCTATTCAAAAAATATATAAAAAATAAATTACAACAAAACGAGCAGTTTGCTGATCTTTGTCTTTATTGAACATTACACATTGTTTGGTCTGCTTTGTAACATGACTGCAATTAAAATCTCAGCGCTATGCATACATGACTGCCTCCATATATTATTTAATAATCCCTAAAGTACTTCATTCAGTTCTTTTCTCTCCTTGACAAGTTACAAACGCTGTCTACTGTTGTTAGCCGTTAGCACTAGGTATAAGGAGGGGCTCTGGCATAGATAAGAAACCCTTATTTTAGTTAGATCAAAGGGTCTTTAAGACATCCAACTGGAGAAAGCGTAAAAGCGAACAAAACCCATTGACATCCGTTTTTAAAAAACTAGCCTGTTGCCTCCTTTGCTGTGTTCCGATGAAGCCAAGGTGATAGCATTAGCCGTTGCGCTTTTGGTTTTGGCGTGGGGGGGGAGCTGAGGAGATTAAGTATCACGTCACACAACAGCAGATTCGACTAGGAGCAGGCACGATTCAGATATCTTAAAATATAATTGAGACTAGTCGAAACTGAATTAGAGATATCTTTAAATACTTTGCGTATTTGTGACGCGATAATTTTAGATATCTATGAGGTCATTACAGATATCTAAATATAGTCTATATTTGACTATAGTCAAAACATATTTACAGATATCTCGAATCATATTTCTTACTAGCGCAATTATAATTGCAGATATCTCTAATTATCAATTTGACTAGTGAAATTACAATTATGACTCGTCGAAATACAATTAAAACTATCTAAAATATATTTTATGGATAGTCAAACCCAAGGTTTTTATGTCAAAACGGCTTGCCATAAGAAGTCATCTTCTTTACAGGTTTAATATACGTGACTTTGCCTCTTCTTGGATCATGAAAGACAGTCAGGTTGACGTGCTCTGATAGGCCGCCCGACGTCGGTTCATTGGTTCGGTTCAATGGTTCGGTTCAATTGCAGATGGGCTCTGGGCTCAACTGTTTTTCCTATCCTGGGTAGCCCGGATGTTACCATGTGAATATTTAACTTGAATTTTTCGATCTGAATTTGAGCAGTCGAATTAGACATATGTTTTCTTTGAAAAATATTAACTTGAAATTTTAGATCTGAATAAAAGCAATCGAATTTGATCAACCTGAATGTATTTTATCTGAAATTCTGTAAGTTGTTTTGTTTTGTATCTGAATTTGTGAGCATTAAATTCAAGTTTTTAAAATGGAAATCAAGAATTTTCATATTTAAATTTCATAGAGGTAAATTCGAAACAAATAAATTCAGATACAAGGTTTCCAAAGTAAAATAATTCAAACTCAAGTATTCATTGGCTGTTAAATTTCAAAACATTATGTCTCTTTTTTGCTTCCATAGATGTCATCTGTTGTGTCTGCTGGGTGCAAACCAGCAAGCTTATAATTGGCCTGTTTCAGTTATTCATGAAGTAGAAATTGCCCAGTGGTGTTTTTCAAGGGCCGAGTGCTCTGGGACAACTAGCATTTGTCAGAATTTTTATGCACAAATTGTTCAAGATTGCTGTGGATGGATCGGTGAAGTACCTACAAGTGTTTTTGTCTGCAAATTATACAGTTCAGAATTGTGGCGTATGTAAAATGTAAGTATATGTTTTTTTGTGTCAGGACATACCAAAAAAATAATAACAGCGATGCTTTATATCCACATTTTATTCTTCTTTGTTTTTGTATATTTGTCCAGAATGTTACTGTATGTATATTTTGTATTGCATCAATATACATACAGACACAGACATTATTAAAAGATCATTCCAAATATTTATTGAATTTCTAGTATTTTTTCATTCCAGTCCAATGTCTGTTGAATTTCCACAAAATCAAACCTCAGGAGGGAGGTGTTTGCAGTATTGGAGGTCTGAAAAATACAGAACATCTTTTCTGTTCATCTAACCTGTTTCTCCAGTTTTCGTTTTCTGCAAATAAATGCCCAAACCGAAACAATATTTTTATTCGGAAGAAATATTGTTGGTAGTTCACAGAATGAAACCAAAACAACGGTTACCTAAACACACACCTATAAATAGAACATTCAACTGAAAATAACTTTGAAATGGTCTCGTTTTTGCTCGTCTCGGCTATATAATGGCAGTTTATATACTCTATACGCACTCTGTACTTATTTATAACAATATTTATAATAATATTTATATATAACATCCCGTAGGCAAATATTCTAACAAAACATTGTTCTACACATTCACATTTTAGCCAGCTGGAGAGGGTGAATGGAAATAAAACGTGACAAGGTCACGCAGAGAGTAGTATCTTTAATATTTTATGTGTGTGGTATTGACTTTGAACATTAGAACATCCTTTTTTACTGTAACATTTGTGTATTCTGTGAATTTTGTGCGGTAAGTGTACATTCTCTGCTTATTTAATTAACATCCTGCTTAATTTCGTGTGTCCGTTAACCCCAATATTTAATGAGCTCATCAGTAGAGACCCGAGAAACAGGGCCACCCATTTATCTGCATCACACTGTTATCTCGATAAGATCCCACGGGCACACAGCCCTTGAAGCTCAGCTCATTTATTACCCCTACACCTGTCAGCCTGTGCCAGCAGGTATTATGTTAAATAAGGATGATAGAACTGCTAATTGGCTTTCCCTCCTCGGTCAGAAATCGACTGACTCACTCCATTAGCATTTTGTGTGGTAAACTGATATTAACTGGGTACATTTTTGTGTCCATAACAAACTTTCTATATGTAGGCTATATTTAAAATATATTCACTGTATATCATACCATACACATGTTCTTATAGGTTAGTATGTAACACTTTTCTATGATATGTAAGTCTAAAAATAGGTCCATGACCACATTAAACATTGGAAGACATTAATTAAAAGGCATATTCATATTAGGTGTAATATGTGTAATATTAAACTGTAAAAAATGACCTGTAGTACCCGGATGACCGTGCAGTTTTGAACGGTCATTTTCGGTGGATTAACCCAATCTCTCACGTGAATTTGTGACTATTTTACAAGGTGGCTAATCCGTATGAAATCGTATCCATTCGTTTTAGTGCAATTTGCTTTCGCACCATCGATGTTTAGGGGTAAGGTTAGGGGAGCGGCTTCAGTATTTTTTGCGATTCACATATTACGAATTTATATGAATTAGTCTCCTTATGAAATTTGTGAGATCAGGTTGTAATGACTGACCTTGGAATGTAACAATCGGTCAAAATAGGATTCAGGTATTCCACAGCACTTACAATTACATTTGGCAGACGCTTTTATCCAAAGCAACTTACAAGTGGTTTTTTTTTACAGTTGCACATTACTGCAGAGCAATCAGTGGTAAGGTGCCTTGCTCAAGGGCACTTCAGTCATGACCCGCTGGCACTGAGATTTGAACCTGCAACCTTCTGACCACAAGCACAACACTCTAACCACTTGGCCGCATCTGACTTCATAACGTCAGATTATATTTTTCAAAATCGTAATGTATGATAAAGTGCTGACAGAAATTGTACTGCGTTCTCTCATTAGCATGCTGCTGCGGTTTGCGTTTGTAGCAAGAAAGATTTTTCAGCTTGTTTTGCTTTCTCAATTTCTTGCCAGAGTTCGTTTAATTTCCTCTCTTGTTCGGCTATCGTCCTGTCTCTCCCTGTCATTTGCCACTGTTTTCTCTCAGATATCTATTCTCCGAACAAGTTCTCGACGAATTGTTCGTGTGTCCCACCTGTCAATTGTGATTTTGTATGAAAAACTTGACATGATAACATGGTTTCAGAGTTTCTAAAGGATGCTGTTGGTTTGTGTTGCAGATGCTCTTGTGGTCTTTCTGCGTTTATGTTTTCCCTTTCTTTCTGATCTCTACGATTTCTGGTGTTATATGCAAATACATGTGCATATAAAATACACAGACCTCCTGTAACAATACACAGACTGAGGGACGATGCCACACGGAGAGCTGAAGTTGACTGGTTTATTGCAGGGAGAACAGGTGCACAGAAGACAGGTAAAACCAGGTAACAGGAGTCATCTACGGGTAAGTGTAATTCGACAGGTGTCATCTACTTGTAAGTGTAATTCCGCAGTTGACATCCACAGGTAAGTATACTTTGACAGGTGACATCCAAAGGGTAAGTATAATTCAGGTGACATCCAAAGGGTAAGTGTAATTTGACAGGTGACATCCAAAGGGTAGGTATAATTCGACAGGTGACATCTTAAAAGTAAGTATAATTCGACAGGTGACATCTTAAAGGTAAGTATAATTCGACAGGTGACATCTTAAAGGTAAGTATAATTCGACAGGTGACATCCAAAGGGTAAGTATAATTCGACAGGTGACATCTTAAAAGTAAGTATAATTCGACAGGTGACATCTTAAAAGTAAGTATAATTTGACAGGTGACATCTTAAAGGTAAGTATAATTCGACAGGTGACATCTTAAAGGTAAGTATAATTCGACAAGTGACATCTTAAAGGTAATTATAATTCGACAGGTGACATCTTAAAGGTAAGTATAATTCGACAGGTGACATCTTAAAGGTAAGTATAATTCGACAGGTGACATCTTAAAGGTAATTATAATTTGACAGGTGACATCTTAAAGGTAAGTATAATTCGACAGGTGACATCTTAAAGGTAAGTATAATTCGACAGGTGACATCCAAAGGGTAAGTATAATTCGACAGGTGACATCCAAAGGGTAAGTATAATTCGACAGGTGACATCTTAAAGGTAAGTATAATTCGACAGGTGATATCTTAAAGGTAAGTATAATTCGACAGGTGATATCTTAAAGGTAAGTATAATACGACAGGTGACATCTTAAAGGTAAGTATAATTTGACAGGTGACATCTTAAAGGTAAGTATAATTCGACAGGTGACAACCACGGGTATCAAAAGGGTCTAACTGGTGCAAAGCCTAGTACAACTGGATTTGACAAATACCACAACAAAAGACAGGGCATAAACAGTATAGTGTTCTGGGGATGAGGTACAGGTGTGAGTGCAACCATGGGATAATCAGGTGCAAGGGATTATGGGGAGTGTAGTCCATGATGTCAGAAGTCTGAAGGCGCTGATGCTGATGGTTTACAACGGTAGTTTTGTTACACCTCCACGCCAGCTTTGTTTTGTACTTTTCCTCAAATGCACTGTTCTCCACAAACACAGACAGTCAGCCCCTGGACAAAATATCTGCCTCTGGAGGTTTCTGGTCTCTCTTCATTAACAGTGGATTAATACGATATGTTCATTGATCATTTAATGACTGTGTACACCACATTCTCTCAATGTTCTCTCTTTTTCTGAATATTTGGTGTGCTGGAAATAAAAGCTATTTATTCTAGAGTAATCCTCTAATTGGCCGTTATAAAGTTGGCTAATGTAGTAGTCGCAGATGTGAGTCAATGGCCTCTTGCAGAATACACTTGACTGACTGATAAAAACAAAATAGTTTGCAGACTTATTTTTTTAAATGGTTGGAGACGACAGAATTCATCCTTTGAAACAGGCTAATCTGGAACCGGAGGAAAACATGAGGAGAGTGATTCATCTTCATTAGTTTCTTATCATCTCGTTCGCCAGCCTCTTCTTTATTCTCTCTCTGCTTTCACACTGGTTTATTTTCGGCTCCAACCAAGGTTTTTTTGTCTTTCTGTGTTGTACTCTACCTTTTTAAACGATTCCCCCAGAGCATTTTTTCCCTTGAGTTTTAAGGGCACTGAAGAGAGGACATAGAAATAGGTCCTTCCTTATTTAATAAACGAAATTCCTGAGCATGATGCTAAAATTGTCATGGTTCTGCCATGTCTTGTCAGTTTTTTCTCGTCTTGGGGCAGCATCATGACAGTACCACGTGTTTTGTGTGGAGAGAACACATTGTCGGTCATGGCTTAATGTGCTTTCTCTCTGGTCTCGTCTTTGGCCCCGCCCTCTCGTCTCTTCGTTTAGCTTCCTGGGCTGTGTCATACCCACACCTGCCCATTCTTATCTCCCTTATTTAATGCACTGGTGTTTTCTGTCGTGTGCGGATTGTTTCACCTATTACATTGTTCCTGCTTTAACCCCTTTCACTGTCTGCACTTGGGTTCTGTCCAAAATAATGAACAATAATAATGACAAAAAATAATGAAATTTTATACCTATGGACTTTAAAGGCAAAATCTCAACGTGAAATGTGTGTGTGAATAGCTGTTGTAAAACAGATGCAAACATTATTGCCATGAATAATTAACTCTCCATATTAAAGGCCATATTAAAACTACAAATATACAGCTCTAGAAACAACTTAGACAACCACACATTTGCTTTTCTTTAAAATGTTTACATTCAGATGAATTTGAAACCAAACCTCAGGAGTGACAAGGCACTAAACCCCAATGCAAGTATGAGAACATGCCAAGATGCATGAAAGCTGCATGAAATCTGGGTTATTTCATTAATATGTTTTCGTAAAAAATGCTAAAAAGGTATTTTACCATGTTTTCTTTTTAGTATTCAAGGTTTGAAAAGATTGCATTGGTTTTGTTATTTCTAAACAGTTTTCAAATTTATGCAAATTAAACTATTTTTATTTGGAATTTTGTAATGGTCTTATTTAGTTTTCCAGAGCTATATCTTTTAATATTGTCCAAATATTAATAACCAGTAAAATAGTTTATTACCAATAAATAACAAATATTAAAATTGATTAACGATTGAAATTAGTTTCAAAATATAATAAATGTAATATCAATTAAACATATATCTACATTTTGACATGAATTCTTGATATTATACATTCAAGCAGGTCAGGTTTTTTTGTGGGACAGTCTGGGACAGGAATGGGGTTGAAATACAGATATTATGATTATTATAAACAAGCAACTCAATGTACTAAGTTAATTTTACAATCGTGCGTAAAGTGCCAAAACACCATAAAGGCTGATCCCTGTATTTAACAGTGGTTTCTCATGTCTCGTTTGTAGATGTTATGGAGGGGAAGGCTGCCATTCTCCTGGGCATGAGCCAGTGGAACTCCAATGACCTGGTTGAGCAGATCGAGACGCTGGGACACCTGGAGCACTCAAGAGGTATGTTCATAGATCTCACAAGTCTCCTCCAAAGCTCTGTTTATAACTACGGATTAAGATCTTAAAACAGTTGTCCATTCTTTATTGCAAGGTGTTCCTGACAGGGTGAGCATAAGATGACAGAAAAAGATATCTTCCTGAAGGGTTTTATTATGTACTACACATTATTACATGCTGCATACCACCTATTTGAGTTGAAACCACTGAATGCTCTGAGAGACAATAAAATAGCAAGGGATAGTACAAAATAGTTTTTTGTATTATACAGTTTAGCAGTCAGCTCCAAGTTTAAGTCCGTGTAAACCAATATTACATATATGTGTTCTTCGTGTGTCACACCATTAAAAATGTGTTATAACTTATTAACCAAATCAACCAAATTCGAATGATAAAAACTTGCCAAGTAAATAAAATAAGTGATAAAAATCTTGAAAAAACGAGCAGTACTCTCTGCTCTCAAATGCTGGGGCGTGTCCGCTGTCGGATCTTAAGCCACGCCCACTCTCAACATTAGTCCCCAGTATATGTGGAGAGTTTTACGGGACGATTTCAAACACGTGTGATGTTCATCAATTGAGAATCACTGAAGCATGCTCGCGATAACGTGTAGCGATCTCCTTCCTTTTGTTTGCATTATTCTCCTCTGTCTATACGCGTCTGCGCTTCCATTTGCTTGTTGTTTGCATTGGATTCATTTATTTGTGCAGAGCGAGAGTGTATCCACACCCTCAACAGACATAGCCTACAGATGGAAACAAAATCTGCCTTCTGTTTGCAGATGATCTGGTGCTGCTGTCTTCCACAAAAGAGGGTCTACAGCAACATCCAGACACCCTGCACACTTTCTGTCAAACATGGGCCCTATCAATTAACCTTAAAAATAATAAAATCATGATATTCCAAAAAACATCCAGTCGCCAAAACCAACATCACAATTTCAAACTAAACATGCGCCTAGAACACACACGGAGAACTACACGTCTTGGTATAAACATTAATAACACTGGAAACTTAAACAAGGCTATGAATGACCTGAGACACAAGGAGCCTTTTAAGTCATCAAAAAGAATATCAAAATTGATATCCCAACTGGAATCTGGCTGAAAATAATGCAATCAGTTATAGAACCAATCGCGCTCTATGGAACAAAAGAACAACTAGCACAACACAACAAAACACTGACACAACACACACAAAGTGACACTATATGACAGGATCCTGTCACCCTCACTGAGACCTTTCATCGTTTTTTTCTGTTTATTTTGACTTATTAACTTTTATTTTATTTTTATCTTAATCTGTATTTGTGCAGAATGTTTCAATTTAATTTCCCTGTGCTAGTGCACTCTAGTGTTAGGGGAGGAGCCATGCATGCTCGGACGCTCCATTACATCATCAAGCCACCATTTTAGCCCCGCCCAAAATATCCTGAACACAAAATTGGTGAAAAACTGTTTAACGCTTTAACTCCACAATTCATTACTACTTCGATGTCTCTGTAATGTGTTTCAGCAATACATTTCTTGTTCGTTTTCAAAACAATTATCAGAATTCTCTTAACACAGACTGTAACACAGCAACCAATGGCATGCGTTGGGGCGGGACCCTCCAGTTGACGGTCCAATGGGTGTTCTAAAATCAATCTGGTGCTGCGAAACCCCTTTAATTTCTAATTCAAACACTGTAATAAACAAATTACAGACGAATTTACCACAGTTCACAGCGTGGGGACAGGGGCTGATGCATTCATATTACGAGCGTTTGTTGAAGAGTAAAATTGCTTTGAATGGCAAGCAGAATCTCAGTACCGCTCCAACCAAATTAGTTTAGTGTACCCTAAACGGCAATTTACACGGCACACACTTATGTTTATTGTGGAAATGAAAGTAGGGAAAATCAACAGTGACTAATACTACAAATCCTGTTTTACTTCTTACGCTCTCTAGCTCTTATTAATACCACAGGACACACACAGTGAATTAGTTAGATGAGAAAGCACATATTCAACTCCCGACTCTCTAATAGGGCATAGAAGATTTAGAGTTCCTGTAACACAGCTACTTTTAAATGAGGAGAAATAGGCGACTTATTTTTGCCATTAATCCGAGAAAAATGTGTTTCATTAAAGCGTGAATCAGTTGTGTTGAAGGAGCAATGGGGCACATTAATGTGGCAGTTTGATAGAATGATCTAGCAGGGAAAAAGCATCAGTTCCCTTTCTGTCGGTCTCTCGACATTGTGTCGAACTGACAGATGGGTTTTGTGTCACCATTTGGCCGGTTCTTCGCCATCAGAGGTCCCCAGAGAGTTCTTCACGCTTGATTTGGATCATTGTTTGCACCTGTGCCTTGTTTAATTTGAGTATTTATACCCCTAGTTTTTCCGTAGTCCCTTGCTCTAAGTTTGTATGTTGTAGCCCGTCACATGTTACTCTGAGGTCAGAGAGTGATTTTGTTATATCTTTTGTGCCATTACCCAACTGTGGATTTATATTTTTGCGTGGAGGATTATCTTTTTGTTTTTTCCAATTAAAACTTTATTTCAAGCACTGTTGCGTCTGCCTCACCGTTTTGGGTTCAAACATGTCCTAGTGGCTCAGTCTGGAAATTGACTACTTATCACGCCAGAAACCCGAGTTCGAGACCGGAACAGAAACTTAGAGCCATCATGAACCCAGAGGCAGTCAGTCTCCAGGAGCTTCTCGCCATGCTGTCTCGCCAAGAGGAGATGGTCCAACGCCATGCAACCGCGCTGGGCCAACAAGAAGCCTTAATGATGAGACACTCACAACTTCTGTCTGAGATGCTGACATCCATCAGGGAGATAACTACTCGGATTCCCCGCGCAACTATTCCACCTCCAGAACCTCCAATCCAAGTACCTGTGGTGGTTAATCCCATGGCTGAACCTCGTCTTCCATCCCCGCAGCGGTTCTCAGGTGATCCAAGTGCCTGCAAAGGCTTCCTTACCCAATGCTCTCTCTCTTTCGAGCTACAACCTTCCTCTTTTCCCACCGACCGTTCCAAGGTTGCTTACATAATCACCCTGCTGTCAGATAAAGCCCTGCCCTGGGCTACTGCTGTTTGGGAAGCCCAACGTCCTTGTTGTGCCTCTTATGAAGCATTCTCCGACGAGTTCAAGCGAGTGTTTCAGGATGCTGTCAGTGGTCCTGAGACGACAAAGCAACTTCTCACTCTCCGGCAAGGTCGACGCAGCTTATGGGCTATGCCATACAGTTTCCCAGGCCGAGAGAGACCGCCGGATGAGAGAACGAGGTTGTCTGTACTGCGGCAAACCAGGCCATTTCCGCACTACATGCCCTGAGATCCAGGGAAACGCACGGTCTCGTATAGGCCGTGAGGGCCTGTAACGAGAGACTCAACTTCCTCCCATCCATCCAACACCCGTATGCTCCTCCCAGTCACCCTTTCCTGGGACAACCGGGAACTTTCGCTTCGAGCTTTGGTAGATTCTGGAGCCGCAGGGAGTTTCATGGACGGCAACTGGGCGAAGGAAAATGGCGTTCCCTCGGGTCTTCTCACAGATCCCGTCAGAGTTAACACGTTGGATGGGAGACCTCTGGGTTCTGGACTAGTTACTCGTGCTACTGCCCCTTTGCGACTTTCAGTTGCGCAACACCAGGAAACAACAACCTTCCACCTCATTCCGTGTTCAGAGTTTCCCCTTGTACTAGGCTACCCCTGGCTACGCGATCACAACCCTCACATTGACTGGTCCGTGGGGTCAATCGGGCAGTGGGGTCCGACATGTCAGGCCACCTGTGTTTTCCCGAGTTCCCCTAGTTCCCCTTCCGAGCCTTCAGAGCCCATCGATCTGTCCCGTGTTCCCGATTGCTACCATGATCTCAAGCAGGTGTTTAGTAAACAGAGGGCTGCCATGCTTCCACCCCATAGGCCGTACGACTGCTCCATTGATCTGCTTCCGGGCACCTGTCCCCCCAGGGGCCGGATATTCTCCCTGTCCTCCCCTGAACGTACGGTCATGGACACTTACATCAAGGACGCACTGGCAGCAGGCATCATCCGACCCTCTACTTCACCTGCAGGAGCAGGGTTTTTCTTTGTGGCCAAGAAAGATGGGGGCCTACGTCCGTGCTTAGACTACCGGGGGCTCAATGCAATCACTGTCCGGAACCGCTACCCTCTACCCCTTATGGTCACGGCATTCGAGCTGTTACAGGGAGCGACCATTTTTACTAAGCTTGATCTACGGAACGCCTACCACCTTGTGCGGATCAGACACGGCGACGAGTGGAAGACAGCCTTCAATACACCTACTGGCCACTACGAATATCTAGTGATGCCCTTCGGCCTGACCAACGCCCCGGCTGTCTTTCAAGCGCTCATCAACGATGTGCTCCGAGACATACTAAACTTTTTTGTATTCGTCTACTTGGACGATATCTTCATCTTCTCGAGCTGCCCCTAGGAACACACGGAGCATGTCAGAAAGGTGCTTAAAGGGCTTCTGGATAGCCACCTATATGTGAAACCAGAGAAATGTGAGCTCCATTTCAACCAAGTTTAATTTCTGGGATTCATAGTGGAACCTGGTCGCATCCAAATGGACCCCAAGAAAGTTGAAGCGGTAGCGAACTGGCCTACCCCTAAGAATGTTAAAGAGGTCCAACGCTTTCTCGGGTTCACTAACTTCTACCGTAAGTTCATTAAGAACTTCAGCTCAGTGGCAGCACCTCTCTCAGCGGTGACCAAAGGCAACAGCACAAGGTTTCAGTGGAACACAGCTGCGCAGACTGCTTTCCAGAAGCTCAAACAGTGCATCCTCTCTGCCCCCATCCTGTCACTTCCCACAACGGACAATCCATTTGTGGTGGAGGTCGATGCCTCCGAAGTCGGGGTTGGGGCTATCCTGTCTCAAAGGGGAGAGGACAAGAGGCTTCACCCGTGTGTTTCTTTTCACACCGACTCACACAGGCTGAGAGGAACTACGATGTGGGGGATCGGGAACTTCCGGCAGTCAAGCTGGCGCTGCAAGAGTGGAGACACTGGCTCGAGGGGGCTTCTCAACCATTTTAGGTGCTCACGGACCACAAAAACCTGGAATACATGAAGCAGGCTAAGCGGTTGAATACCAGACAATCTAGATGGTCATTATTCTTTAATCGTTTCCAGTTCATCCTTACTTATCGACCTGGGTCTAAGAATCTGAAACCGGACGCCTTGTCTCGAGTATACGCTCCTACGGTTTGAGAGGATGCCGACATGCCCATTCTTCCCAGTACTAGGATCGTGGCCCCAGTTTCATGGCAAGTGGAGGATACCGTGAGACGAGCCCAAGCCACCAAGCCGGGCCCGAACGGAGGACCTACCAATCGGCTATTTGTCCCCAAGTCAGTGCGGTCTCAGGTCCTTCTGTGGGGGCACTCCTCTCGCCTCACGTGCCATCCCGGCGCTGGCCGCACGCTGGAGTTCATCCGCCGGAGGTTCTGGTGGCCCAATATCGAGAACGATGTTAACACCTTCATTTCTGGTCTTCCCCCTTCACTTGCTAACACAGTCATCTTAGTCATCGTCGATAGGTTCTCCAAAGCAGCTAGATTCATACCCCTGCCCAAGCTCCCCTCTGCCAAAGAGACTGCTGAATTGATAATCGACCACGTCTTTCGAGTCTTCGGTTTCCCCCAGGATATGGTGTCCGACCGAGGTCCCCAGTTTTCCTCTAAATTCTGGAAGGCCTTCGGCCAGCTCATAGGGGCCTCTACCAGCCTGTCTTCAGGGTATCATCCAGAGTCCATTGGCCAAAACGGGAGGATGAATCAGGAGCTGGAAACTGCCCTCAGGTGTATGGTCTCCAATAACCCATCCACCTGGTCTTCGTTCCTTGTCTGGGCCGAATACGCGCACAATACACTACGCTCCTCCGCAACTGGTATGTCTCCGCATGAGTGTCAGCTCGGTTATACTCCCCCATTGTTCCCGGATCAGGAAGCAGAGGTCGGTGTACCTTCAGCTCGGAGGTTCATTAGACGCTGCCGTCTCACGTGGAAGAGAGCCCGGATCAACCTCCTACGCTCCTCGCAACAGTACCAGCAGCAGGCCAATAGACGTCGCTGTCAGGGTCCCACCTTGCGCCCAGGCCAGAGGGTGTGGTTTTCCACTAGAAACCTACCTCTTAGAGTGGAGTCCCGTAAGCTGTCCCAAAGATTCATCGGTCCATTCAAGATTGTCAGGAAAATTAACCCAGTTACCTACCGTCTGCAGTTACCCGGGTCACTCAAAATTAATCCCACATTCCACGTCTCATTGTTAAAACCTGTTGTCTTTTCTCCCCTTGTTCCCGCAGGCAGACCTCCCCCTTCCGCCTCGGGTCATCGGGGGCCAGCCTGCATATACCGTCCGCCGGATACTGAACTCCCGCAGAGTACAGCGGTCTTGGCAGTATCTGGTGGATTGGGAAGGCTACGGTCCCGAGGAACGCTCCTGGGTTCCTGCCAAGGACATACTGGACCCTGACCTCATCCGACATTTCAGGGCCCGCCATCCAAATAAAGCTGGTAGGAACGTCAGGAGCCGTTCCTAGGGGGAGGATTCTGTCACCATTTGGCCGGTTCTTGGCCACCAGAGGTCCCCAGAGAGTTCTTCACGCTTGATTTGGATCATTGTTTGCACCTGTGCCTTGTTTAATTTGAGTATTTATACCCCTAGTTTTTCCGTAGTCCCTTGCTCTAAGTTTGTATGTTGTAGCCCGTCACATGTTACTCTGAGGTCAGAGAGTGATTTTGTTTTTGTTATATCTTTTGTGCCATTACCCAACTGTGGATTTATATTTTTTGCGTGAAGGATTATCTTTTTGTTTTTTCCAATTAAAACTTTATTTCAAGCACTGTTGCGTCTGCCTCACCGTTGTGGGTTCAAACAAGTCCTATTGGCTCAGTCTGGAAATTGACTACTTATTACGCTGGAGACCCGAGTTCGAGACCGGGCCCTGACATTTTGAGCTTGAGAACCTATCAACTCTGATTGTACTTTTTAAAAGGCCAATGAAATTGGCGAAATGGTATGACCTGCCAGTTTCCGGCCAGTACATACAGGTATAAAAGGAGGATGGTGTGCCCATTCATTCACCTTTATATGCAAAGCACCTTATCTCTCGCTGTACCTTCTTGACCATACGACGCAGATCAGCGGACTCAGGCTCTCGGACGACTCCTCTCGTGTGTTTCTGTGGAAAGCCATAAGTGCCAAAAAGAGCAAATTTCCCTGAAAGGCTAATTTCTTACAAGTCCACGTGTCACTGCCTTGTATCACCGCTGTAATCTTGGGTGCGGCCGCTTTGTTCTCGAACCAGACGGGCACGAATCCTGTATCAGGTGCTTGGGGCTCAAGCACGCTGAGACATGTTTTGTGGATCTGTCATGCCCGCATTGCGATGGGATGTCGATCAGGGTGTTGGCTGTGTTCTGCCTGGATGCTGCCACAACGTCGTCTGCTCCCTGCACCGCGGAGGCTTCCGAGCCTGGGAGTGAGGTGAGCACCGGCACGCTCACCTCTCCTGACTGTGGCTGGTTGAGACCAAGACAAAACCACATCTGGTGTTGGCGGGTGATTTTGTATTTGCTCTAGTAGAAGAATGGCCTTGACGCAATCGGAATGGTTTTTCACACAGCTCAGATATTTGTAACTCTATTAACTGCATCTACTCATCTATTGCACTGTAACTTCAATAACTGCATTAACTCATCTACTGCACTGTAACCTTATTAACTGCATTAACTCATCTTCTGGACTGCAACCTTATTAACTGCATTAACTCATCTTCTGGACTGTAACCTTATTAACTGCATTTACTCATCTATTGCACTATAACTTCAATAACTGCATTAACTCATCTTCTGGACTGCAACCTTATTAACTGCATTAACTCATCTTCTGGACTGCAACCTTATTAACTGCATTAACTCATCTTCTGGACTGCAACCTTATTAACTGCATTTACTCATCTATTGCACTATAACTTCAATAACTGCATTAACTCATCTTCTGGACTGCAACCTTATTAACTGCATTAACTCATCTTCTGGACTGCAACCTTATTAACTGCATTTACTCATCTATTGCACTATAACTTCAATAACTGCATTAACTCATCTTCTGGACTGTAACCTTATTAACTGCATTAACTCATCTTCTGGACTGCAACCTTATTAACTGCATTAACTCATCTTCTGCACTGTAACCTTATTAACTGCATTAACTCATCTACTTCACTGTAACCTTATTAACTGTATTTACTCATCTGCTGCACTGTAACTTCAATAACTGCATTAACTCATCTTCTGGACTGCAACCTTATTAACTGCATTAACTCGTATACTGCACCGTAACTTTAATACTGTATTAACTCAATCCACTGCACTGTAACTTCAACAACTGCATTAACTCGCCTATTGCATTGCAAGTTTAACAGCTAATGTCTATAATTTATGCACACTTAAGTCACTTGCACTATTTTAGTCTAAATTATGATCTGTTCATAGCCACCTGTACATTAATGTTCATAGTGTTAATGTTCATAGTATAGCCATCTGTATATATTGTTCATAGTACATACCTACTGTCATATTTTCATAGAACATACCTACTGTCATATTTTCATAGAACATACCTACTGTAAAATATTTTCATAGTCCATGCCCACTGTATAATATTTTCTCAATCTTTTATTCTGTATTTATTCTAACTGTATATCCTGCACTTGCTAATTGCACTTCTGGTTAGACCTAAACTACTTTTCGTTACACTGTACTTGTATATGTGTAATGACAATAAAGTTCAATCTAATCGAATCTATTTGCTGGGATTCAAGGATAGCTTTAAAACTCTGAAAATTTGGTAATTTTGGGTTCTGTGATGATAAGGTCACATCATAGAGAAAGAAGAAGAGAGAGAGGATTATCCCAAACAATTATTCGTTTTCATTTCACAGTTACATAGTTAATGAGTCTAGAATTTATTTCAGGTTTAGTAGAGCAGGGATGGTTCTCACAAATTATCTGAACCCAGATATACTTATTTATCATCAATGCTAAGGATTTTAACATTACACTGAACATTCTCATTTAGAATAAATACAACCACATTTTCAGTGACAGCTCTGAATTAAGAGAAGATTTCATAGACAGGCGGTGAATTAACTAAATTGAAACCCTCAACAAACCGAAGCAGTCATGACATACCCACTTTTCCATTGCATTATACTGTGAATTGAAATGTACCTGAGCACAGCGAGCTTAAGAAAACCCATGTGACCTCTCGCTAATGAATCACAGAGGGAAAGTGGGAGCAAGACATGAGAAACTGTGGATCATACAGTATACTGTATATGCTGGCAAATATAGAGATACATTTGAACCCAAATATGTCAATGGACTTACTAGACTAAATCTCATTACACATTCAAAGAGATAGATGCAAATGGTTATTCAGCTTCTTCATTCTGATGGAAAATATCTATATAATTTCATTGTGTGTGTGTGTGTGTGTGTTTGTGTGTGTGTGTGTGTGTGTACGGGTGTACGGGTGTGTACGTGTGTACGGGTGTGTGTGTGTGTACGGGTGTGTGTGTGTGTGTGTGTGTACGGGTGTACGGGTGTGTACGGGTGTGTACGGGTGTACGGGTGTGTGTGTGTGTACGGGTGTGTGTGTGTGTGTGTGTGTACGGGTTTACGGGTGTACGGGTGTACGGGTGTGCACATGTGTTTTTCTCAGCATGGAAAATGCACTGTGTGTGTGCACATTCATGTGTTTGTGAATAATACAGTAAGTATCTTTACCCATCAATGTCTTATCATTAACATTGACCTTGGATGTGATTGTTATCAGTGTAAATAAATAAAATAAATAAAACAAATATATAATATCTCCAGTTTAATTACATTTTGGATTATTTGATAAATTAACGAAAATTTCGGAGATTATCAATAAGATGTAAATGTACAGAATAAGTTTGTTTCTTATTTGCAAGAGAAAAAGATTTGATAATGCTAATTGTTCAATTGGTTTTAAGTGTCAACAGTCTTTATCTAAATTCTGACTGCGCTTTTTAAAATGTTGCATTATTGCAAAGCAATTTTACAATAAATACATATTAATACAGATGGTAGTGAGTAATGACAAAAGGAAATATACAGGTGATACAGTATATTAAATATATAAAACACATCATATATAAATAAATAAAACTAATAAGCGTTTATATCAAACTTTCATAAGATGAAAATTAGCGAAACTATCAGTAATACAAAAAGCATTCGTTATCAGAACAGAAAGATGAAATAACTGATGACAAATGAATTAGATCCGAACTATTTCAAGAAATGGTTCTTTCTCTCTGCTTTTTTGTCTGTCTGTAAGAGTCTTGCATTGTTCATATATCCCCATTCTCCCAAGCCTCACACATGGAGCCAAAAACAAATGCTAACTCTCCTGCCATTGAAATTCTGAGATGGTTAGGGCACGGCCCCTTGCAGTCTGATCTGTGATTCTTTGTGAGGTGGACATTGACTGGCAAAGAGCAGTCTGGTTTTGACAGAAATCCTCTGGTGCTCTTTAAAAGGGCAAAATAATATGCCAATCACAATATTAGTTGAGTACTATAAAATGTGAATTTATCTGCAGCTCTGCATCGATTCAAAGAAAATATATTCCTCAAAAGAGGGAGTTTTCCTATAGGTTAGTCCTAAAAAATACCATGAGGGAAAACAAATGTTACAAATTAAAGCAGGTGCCACATTCAAGAACACGGTTTATGAAATTCTTTGTTTAGGTTTTTATAATAAATAAAATCCTCAACTACTCTTAACTACCCCGAGGCCAGGGAGGCCAGGCTTAAGGTTGCGCCCAGGCACGGATTAATGCACACAAAGGTTAAAAGAACAAGATGACTAAGATATTTTGCGTATACTTGTATAAACTGGAGCTTGCGCTCTCATGTTGTTTGCCATTGCATTGTATTTGCGGTATCAGTGTGTGTGTATCAGAGTGTGTTTGTTCCCAACGCCCTTCTCAGAGTTGGTTTGTGTCTCAGGTTAATTCTATCGGACCCTGGTGCTTTGCATTCATCTTGCTTCATCACGAACGTGCATGACACATGATAGTAAACAGAACACGGTTCAATAAAAGAAAGGAAGGAGGTGGTAACCGGCGAACGTAAAAAATACTTTTAATATAACAAAAAAACAACAAACCGAAGGTAAAATGCCGGCCATCACGGTTGACTGCCGGCCATACAAACACACTAAAACAGAACATAAAGTCAAGGCCTGGTCCTCTCTTTCCCTTCCCTGTTGTGGCTCCTCTTTTAAACTTCCGGAGCTCCTCCGTGCGAGACCGATGCAAGCGCAGCTTCTCTCGCGGCTCTCGTCCCGCCCTGCTCGCCTCAAATATATTGTGATTTTTATTCATTTAATGCTATTATTCACAGCGCAGCGTAAACATCACTTGGGGCCCTATCGTACACCAGGCACAATGCGGCGCAAGGTGCAGCGCAAACGTTTTTGCTAGTTTTAGCCCGACGCAGATCTCATTTTCCCGTCTTGTACCACTTTGTTTAAATAGCAAATGCATTTTCGCTTATTTGTGCACCCATGGACGTGTTGGTCTAAAAAGAGGTATGCTCAGGGGCATTGTTGGCATGTTGCTACTGAAAAAAAAAAGCGCCATAGACCAACTAAAACCTGGTCTAAAGTCATTGGGCGCAATATTTTGTTGGTTATTTAAAGAGCGCGTTAGGAATATGCGTCTATAGGTGTGTGCACACAAGAAGCACACAATACTGTCTCTTAAAGGGAATGGAAGATGACATCTGATTGTCTTATTTCACATTACGCCCAAAAATACACCCATTACTCATTAAGCGAACTGGGACAACCCGTTTAGACCGTTTCCCGCCATTAAACTAGCAAAAGTGGATTCGGACACGCCCTGAGTGCAAATCTGGAAACATTGTATTACCAATTATTTGTTGCTCTTATTCCACTCGCAACACTCACTCTTGCTCAAATCCAAGGTAAATTGCCAACGCTATCATCTCTTACATGTATTTTATTGAAGAAAATAATTTGTAATCGGCTAAAGGGCATGCACAGGGTACGGTAGCCTGGGGCGCACCTGAGTTCGCCTGACAGGTTTTACATGAGCGATTTTTTAGAGTAAGAGGGTTAGAGAGTAAGATTCCAGTGCACACAAATAGACAAATCTGTACATACAATTATTAACTGTCCATCTTCCCTATAGGTTGAAGTTAAAAACAAACATGCGTAATAAAAGAACTAGAATGTGCCAGGAACATCACCGCTTATGGCCATTGAGTGCGAATTCATAAAATAGTTAAGTATCAATTAAGTTGTGGATAACTTATTCTGTAGCCATCTTCAAAACATTGGTTAAAAACACATCTCTTCCGTCAACACCTGATCCATTAGTAGGCCTACAGACTTCTATTTCTTCTTTTCTACTTTATATATTGAAGTGGCAGTCCGTAAGTTGACAGAGTAAAAATGAACTACAACCAATTATTTAACTAAAACCAATTATTGAGCAAGTACAAGAAAAAACGGTGTTTAAAACTATGTCCCCACCCTTGCTGGAATCACCATGGAAAGCGTGTAATAATGGTTGGAATTTTCACTGGCGGGTCGTCCATTTCCCGAAATCCTTATTTGGTGTCTTTCGTCTATGCATCATATTCGTGAACAGAACGAAGAGGATTCCGCTGCTAGCCTGCGTTTCGAAGCTGCGGGTGACAGGGGTACAATTGTACACAATACAAAACAAAAAAATTATTTATTTATATATACATACTGTGTATATATGTTTTTGCTGTATCTTAGAGCTGTCAAATGATTAATTACGATGCTATGCATAATAATTTTGTATTTATAAACATATACATGTAAATATATTTAGTGAATATTTACATGTATTTATTTACATTTTCTAATTATATATAAATATTTGTTTAATTTTATTCTTAATTATTTTCTTAAATATATACATGTATTGTATGTGTGTTTGAGTTTATGAATACAACATTAATATGCACATTAAACAGACTTTTATTTTGGATGCCATTAATCGCAATTAACTGTTTGACAGCCCTAGGATTTACACAACAATAAGCTGTAATCATATAAGATACTGTATATACAATCATGTAAGTTTTCTTTCAGGTCCTTCAAGTTCAGTATCTTGTTCTTTCTCTCCATATCTCATTCACAACCAGAGAACCTCTATAGACTGCGACACCCGCGCTGCGCCCCACAGAGCAGTGTGGATGGTCTGGAAGACATGGAGGTTAGTCTCTTTTATCCTGCTCATTTTTTCCATTGAATAATTCTCTCACTATCTTCTAATTTCATCTCCTTCTCTCTCACTCTCCTGCAGAAGAAGTGCAGAACACAACTGCTCATCTTGGTGATTCACGGAGGTCACATCTTAGATTCGGGAGGCGGCGACCCTGGTGGGAAGGCGGGAGATGCTGCCACCCTGGCGTCCGTGTTGGAGCGTGTGGCACGGGCTCACTTCCAGGCCGCCGCTGACAGCATGCTGGTCAGACTGGTGCCCTGCCCACCGGTGTGCTCTGATGCATTCTCCCTCGTCTCAAAGTAAGAGGGAAAAACAACTGTGAGGGATATATATGCTAATTCTTAGTCATAATTATGCTAATGCTCAATCAGTCATGCTAGCAGAGTGACTAATTTATCATTTAAAGAAACATGAACCTGTCAACCTTGTATGGGCGATATATTTACATTTTCAGAATTACACACTTTAACTTTTCATTTGAAAAAGTTTTGTCTTTAAAATAATGAGTACTTATTACAGATAGTTATAGTACTGTTAAAATATATTTAAAATAATGTACACTCACATGAGGACTTATGTTTCCAAGAAACATAATTTTCCCATGTCTTACTCACCCTCAAGGCATCCTTTCTTCTTGCAGAATGTGGCAGTTTGAGTTGTAACACCAGGTATCCTTTTTCTTCCAAATGTTTGAATTGGAATGTTTGAAATGTGTTTTGATTTATGCAACATTTGCTAAAAATAGCCTTTATTGTTTGTGTGATATTAACACTAGTTTCCCTTACCTTTTTTATGTAAAATTATAGCAAAGCCGCTGAAGGTTAAGCTGCCACCAAGGCTAAATAAAGCTTAATGCAGAAAAGGTACCTGTACCAGGAGCATGAAGATCTAAAATGTTTATTTAAATTGCGATAAGATTATCGAGTCCTCACTATAGCTGTATGAACGTCGTATTCATTTTGTGATTGGCTGTTATGTGGTGAGGGGGCAGAGTGGATGCAGAGTCGCTGAGAGAGAGAGTTGCGCCAACTCTGTTTGTAAAGGGAACAGTTTTTCTCTCTCAACAGCTCTGGGTGGAGGCAGGGTGGGCAAAGCTTCTGATACTGTGGGCAAAGCCGGGCCTGACTTCCGTTATCCCTCATGTGTAATGAATGTTCCAGGGGGAGTCTGATCCATTTGCAATTCTCCTTTAATAGTAAGACAGAGATATAGTGGCGGGTTAAACATGAAACAGGCCATAGGTCGAGGCAGGCAGCAAACAGTCGTAAACGTTGTAGCGGTTTTAGCTGCATGTTAAATTAATGATGAGCTTGGCTCACCAAATAAGATTCTCCACCAGATCTATCAAGATCAAATCCATGAGCTGAGTTAAAACATTAGTTTAGCTCAAAGTAAAATATGTATAATAAGCGTTATTAAATATACATATTTTACAGTCTCTGATTAGCAATGTACAGTATAACAATATTAGTTTGCATTCGTTATGGCCATAAGTAACGCGACTTTACCAAACAGAATTTAGAGCAAAGGTAGCGTAAATCTAACACGGTTTAAGTGACTTTGTATTTGAGCATGGAGCACAGAAAACCCATCACAAGTGAATATATGGTTGTTTATTAAACTCTACTCTTCATGGTAAATGATGATCGGAAAACACAAACACAACATGAAACACAAAATGTACATGCGCTTAGAATCATCTTTAACAAAATCATCTTTAACAAAGAGGCACAAAGTTAACGCAGCTATTCTATAAATAGAAATGGATACTCGCAAACTCTGTGCTAGATGTGTATCCATATGCGCTTGGAGAGATGGAAAGGTTCAATTGGTTTCAGAAACTGTCCTTCTAGAAAGTTCTGGCCTTGTGGCCGCGTGGCAGGCAGCAGTGGGGGAAAAGGCAGTCTCCGAAGAGATGCCACGAACTGGTTTCATACCATATGTACATTTCTATATAAAAATATATATTTCCATTGTATGTCTGTTCCCCCAGTAAATACAGAGAGCACATCTCCATACATTCCATTGGGTCGTAAAATAATCTTATCTTGATGGTTTGGTGTGGGTTGCTATAGTAACCAGGTATCTGGTTCTGCGATGTTAGTTGCAGAGTGGGGGTAGATCCCCGGGTCCCCAGCTTGCTGGCTGGGTGAGGGGTGAAGTTGTTATATTTAAGAAATCTAACTAGTTCTTGCATGTCTGACCTGTCTAAGACACTACAACGTGATAACAGGCAGGTAGATGAGAGGCTGGCAGCAGATGAACAATAACATGAACAGGCATAAGTCAGGGCAGGTAGCAATAATGCAAAACGGTAAGACAATCCCAGGTTATACACAGAATAACAAGAGTACACAGAATAATGCTTAGAAATGTAGCCGTAGCAAAATGTCTCGGTTACGTCTGTTAGAGACTGGCTGGGGTTTGATCTTGAGAACCTACCTTCTCCGAGATAATTAATTATATAACGCCAATGGGCTTGGCGAATGGCACGCGCACGCCAATCTCCGGTCATTCACTCACCCTTTGTACTGAGGAACCTGAGAGGGCACTCCCGGTCACTGCAGTGGTTCGGCGCAGTGTTGTGGCATGAAGTCACAACGTCTCGTTCCCTCCATCAGGGAACGGAGGTTACAGACGTAGCCGAGACGTTCCCCTTCAGTCGGCCTCTAGACGTTGTGAGACATTGACTGGGGATTTATCTTAAACGCCACAGCGCTTGCACCGATATCACAACCTCCAGCGGAGCGACCCTGACTAGGCTAGCGAGTCATAAGAGTGCTACCGCGAGATGTAATCTTCCAGTCACATAGTATTGGTCATACTGAGAAGCCTGTACTGACGGCCTCACGGACAGTGGCGTATGCCTCTAGTAGCGAGGAGCTGTCCGGAGCCGAACACTGGGGAAACACTGCTCTCCTCTTAGAAGAGTGTGTTACGGAGGCCACATCCTACCCGGAGGGGAGGTTACATGTGGAGACACTCACATGGTCTCACCGGCGGGGAGAACAACATGCGCAAAAAGGTGTCAGCCCGAGTAGGGGGACAAATCCAGATGGGATTACCACCGGCGGGGAGGTCACAGATTCACCAATCGGGAAATCATGAGTGAGGAATTCAACACACGGGACGACCCAGAGGGGAGTCATTACGTATGGGGCACAAGTCCTAGTACAGGGGTCTACCTGAGCAGGGATGACTCTACCTATACCGGACCTGGTTCCAACAGACGGCTCCGCTCAGTCTGTTACCAAGTGCAAATGCTTAGTGATTGATGGAATGCCTATACTTCGCCGCGAGAGGGGAAAGTAGGGAGGCTAAAATAGCGCACTAGTCTTACCTGAGGAGGGGAGAAGGCGCTTTCGCAGGCGTACGCCCAAACCAGGAGCCCAACCTAAACGTTTGCGGCGTTAAGGACATGTGCTGCCACTTGTTCCACGAGGAGATTGTAAAACCTTGTGAAGGTACTGGGCGTAGCCCAACCCGCAGTTCTACAAATGTCTGCCAGAGAGGCGCCCTGTGCCAGTGCCCACGAGTGGAGTTCTCATTGCGAGCGGGCACGGCGATCCTGGGATTGGTACCCAGTGCGCCACCTCTGTTTGGAGACAGCCCCCCCCAGGTGCTGTCTCCCAGAACAGACAAAGAGCTGCTAAGAGCTTCTGAGGCTCTGTGTGCGGTCCAGACCAAGGTGCAGCGCGCGTACTGGACACAACACATAAATGGTTGGGTCTTCCTCTCCGGAGGGGAGTGCCTGCAGGTTCACCACCTGGTCCCGGAAGGGAGTAGTGGGAAGCTTGGGCACGTTGCCGGGACAGGATCTCAGGACCATGTGAGAATTACCGAGCCCGAGTTCCAGGCACCTTTGGGACACAGAGAATGCCTGTAGGTCCCCCACCCTCTTGATCGAGGTGAGCGCCACCAAGAGTGCATCTTTCATCAACAACTGAGGAAGATTGGCACTCTTAGGGGCTCACCAGGGCCGTACCAGGGAGTCTGACCAGGGTGAGAGAGTGCGAAGGCACTAAGGCGTTACCATAATTCGCCTGGTGCCGGTATGCCATGCCGCCCAGGGAACCCGACTCTGTAGCCAGTGCTGAAGCGGCCGCATGTGCATCAACCCGAGAGGGATTACCCCTGTCGAGGACGCCATGTGCCCCAGGAGCCTCTGAAAGTTCTTCAGCGGCGACGAGGGATTCTGCCTGATCAACCTCAGACAGCTCAGCACTGACTGTGCACGCTCGTTGGTGAGACGTGCTGACATACGAACAGAGTCTAGTTCCATACCGAGGTAAGAGGTGTTCTGCGCGGGGGAGAGCTTGCTCTTCTCTTGGTTGACCCGAAGGACTAGACGGCCTAGGTACCGAAGCACAAGGTCCCTGTGCGTGCACAACACATCTCGCAAGTGTGCCAAGATAAGCCAGTCGTCGAGATAGTTTAGTACTCGCACGCCTTGCTCCCTGTCAGGAGCTAAGGCAGCCTCCACTAGTTTGGTAAAAACCTGTGGAGACAGGGCCAGAACGAATGGCAGGACTCTGTAGGAACGGCCAGTGTCGGGGGAGAATAGAGACGTGAAAGTACGCATCCTTCAGGTCGATTGCCACAAACCAATCCTGGTGACATACCGAGCCCAGGATGCACCTCTGCGTCAGCCGCAGATCCAAAATGAGACGCAGCCCCCTGCCCTTTTTGGGCACGATGAAGTACGGGCTGTAAAATCCGTCCGACATCTCGGTTATAGGGACGGGTTCGACTGCACCTTCGCCAGAAGGGCGGCAACCCCCTCCCGAAGCACGGGGGTATTCTCTCCTCGCACAGAGGTGTACAGAATGCCTGGCGAACTGGATCGAGTAACCGAGATGGATAGTCCTCTCTATCCAGTGTGATGGGCTGGTGCGCTGCCAAGCGCCCAAGAACCGCGACAGCGGGACCAGAGGGACAATCTGCTTCACCATGCCGGGGGAGGCTGGTTCGGTGGCTGACAGTGCGGTCACCTTGCACAGGGGGGACCCCCAGGGATGTTGACGGCTCTGTATGTTTACCTGCTTCCGGCTGCCTGACGCAACGTCCGCGGAAGATTGCAGTCGGCTGCCCGGTCCATCCAAGACACCGTCTGGACAAGAGTGCTATGGAGGAAAACCCAGGGGAGATTTGTCTCTTTGGGAGTATGTGGGCGCCGGGCCCTGAAAATGGCCCAGACTCGATGGAAACGCGGCAGGCAGCGTCCTTCTCCGATCCAGCGTTGGAAAGGCCGGGATCGGGCCCAGTAAAATCTCCCCCAGTCTCGTCCCGTCAGGGCCGCTTAGAGGACCTCTTGGCGGGCTGCTGACGGGGAATAGATGCCCTCTTCCGCGGGGGTCTACGTCTCTGGTGGGTCGTCCTCTGGGAGGGTCCTGGAACCGGGGGGCCGTCACGGGAGGGCGGGGTTAAAAGAGCGCCAAAAGGGGCGCATTCCAGGACTTGGCGAGCTCGTCATGCACCTCCGGGAAGAATGGTAACGGAGCGGGGCACGGCTTTTGATCATGCCCCCGAAACCGCGCATCTAGCCGCGAGTGTTCCAGGGAGGGTGGTGTTACACCCTGCAACCCGATGCACGCGGCTGCCCGGGAAAGCATGGCCGACATCTCAGCGTCAGTCTCCTCCGGAGCTCGACTGTCTGACGACAGGAGATCAGAGGAGTCTTCTGCATCCGATGCCAGCAGGCAGCTGTCCGACGCAGCTATAGAGATAGCGTCATCATCCGTGTGCGAAGTCTTACCCCTATGAGACGGCCGTCTGCCGCTCGTAGGGGACGAACCAGGTGAGCGTGAAGGGGTATAGATGGTCCGCGAGCATGAAGCTGACGGAGCAACATCTATCGGAGTCCCCAAATCACCCCCGCTCGCCAAAGCGGTCAACCTCGCCGAAACGGCAGCTGAACACGCCTGGGAAACAGACGGGGTGGTGGCAGCGCTCAAAAAGAACGTAGCCAACCGTGACCGCAACACCCTGATTGCTATGTCCGCACACACGGGACATACCGCATCAGTGAAACCTGCCTCAGCATGCTTGAGCAACAAGCAAGTGACACAGGTATCATGGCCGAGTCTGTCGCACCCAAGGATACAGCTACGAGACATGCTCGTAGCCGGAGGGACTTACCTCTTAAGGTCTGTAGCCTTCTGCCGAAACGCCCAGGGGAAGTCCACCGAAAGGAGAAGTCCGCTGCCCCACGTCATAAATCCAGCAGGTTAAAAGTTTTCTCTAAGTCGAGTATCGCGTGTAGCATCTGCAAACACACAGGTTCCGAAGAACAAAGGATGAGTGAATGACCGCCGCCATCTTCCTTTATACCCGTATGTACGGGGCGGAGATTGGCCTGCGCGTGCCATTCGCCAAGCCCATTGCCGTTTTATAATTAATTATCTCGGAGAAGGTAAGGTCCTCAAGATCAAACCCCAGTCAGTCTCTCACAACGTCGAGAGACCGACTGAAAGGGAACAGGACTTCGCAATAAGTGAGTGTTGAGTCACTGAATAGTCGCGGTAATAGTGATCAGGTGCAACGGTGACCATGTGTGCAAAGGATTATGGGAGATGAAGTCCAATAGTCAAAACTCGGGTGAAAGTGATCTCTGGTGACCAGAGAGTGACATCGGCTGAACGTGGATGCCTATTATTTAATATATGTAGCATAGTGCTGAATTCATGGCACATGGAGTCAATAAGTCCAAAACAACTGCCATCAGCCATCACAACATAACAAATGTACACCTTTATATGATAAAATTAGACTGACACTTGTCAAAAAGAACAAGCTGATGACTGGCAGAATGAACATTTTAGATCAGAGACTTGAAAAACAATTCTACCTTTCAAGAATTCATCAAACCTGCAGCTCTTAGAACCCTGGAGGAAAATTTGCAATTGAAAGGTGCAGTTATTCCCTGAGAACCAAAAAGGTTAATTTAGCTTTATTAAATTATGTTTGTAGAAGTAAAGCAGAGCCACTCAAGCATCTCCTGTCCCAGCTCTCCTTATAAAACATCATTCACAAAAATATCTCTTGTGTGAACACAAGCAGTCAAAGCACAATGAATTTTACATGATGACATTTGGACTTTGTCTTTGTTGTTGGCCGTCTTTTTTTGAGCTCATGGGAACATCCAGACATACATTACAATCATTTTACCCATGACGTATACGTAAACGTATTGCTTTGATTTGCATGCCAAACACGTTCCAGCTTCCTGCTAAACAACTTTTTCGTGATTATTTTCTCTCTTTTTAATTCAATTTGTAATAAATTCAATTTATTTTGAAGACTCTCATGTTTAACAATCAGTATATGTGTATAATTGAGACTTTCATCATTGTGACACGGCTGCTGTTGAAAAATATGAACATTCAGAGCATTTGAACAGCTTGATGGAGGAATACCACGGCGGGTTGTTAATCAAACTGCCACATTCTGTGACAGAAAGCTGGCATGATTAAAGACAGAGGGGCTTCAGTGTGCACATTTCCTAAGGGGACGTCTTAAATCCCACCTCTAAACTGTCCCGCACATTTAGCCAATAATACATCTTTCAATAAATTTGCTTGTCCAATTTGACTAATTGTCATATATTTAAAGTCAAAGGCAACATCTGGTCACTTAAAAATCTATTATATTTAAGGATCATAATATTTAAAATTATAATATTTCAATGTTGCTTACAGCAGGGGTTTTCAAACTGGGGTCCAGGTGGTCCCCAGAAACAAAAGACAGCACAAGTTCTAAAATTCTACTGTTTATTACTGTTTCATCTGAACAAACAATATGTTGTCTTTATAATATCACACTTACTATTTGTTAGTGTATTAATACCTGTAATACTTCAAAAAACTGTTTAAATACTATGTTTTTAGAAAGGGGGTCTCTCGCAAAAGGTTCATTACACTCTAAAATAAATCCGTAAAAATAGGGCACAAGTTATTATTGTAATATGAAGGAATTAACCGTATTCATTTTTACAGTTGATTTACCTGTGTTTTACATCTGCACTTTATAAAATTACGTTTTAGCATTAACAGAATTTCCCATAAAATACAGGAAAATGTACTGGTAATTTTCTGCCCGTACTTTATCTGTTTTTTTATGGGATTTGTTTATGATCTTAGCATGAAAATGTATGAAAACCCCTGGCCTACAGTGAGTGGTGTTTAGTTGTGTGATCTCATAGGTCATGAGCTGTGTTTTGTTTTTGTATCTGTACTGAGGCAACTGTTTACATGACATGATGTTGACATTCTCTAAAATGTAGGAAGAGACTCTGGAGACAGGAATGATGAACGCATTCACTGCAGATAACATACAGTCCATTTTTAAGACACGCTTGGGGAAGCTACAGTTATTTTAGGAGTTGGTTAAAAATGATGTGTATGACAGTCTTAGAACTGGGAATTTAATTACATCCTGTGACAGAGGATTTTCTCAATTTAACAGCAAAGACTAGCCACCATCAACACATCTTACATCGATACTTAAACCAATATGTTCAGTACATTTTTAATACTTCACAACATGCTTTGATTTGGGATGGATTCATTCTAATTTCAAATACTTTTTGGTGGTTCAATTTCCTTTCTCATAATAATATTATTTTTGTAGTTTGAATCCATACAGCTATGATGAGACGTCTGTATCCAGCAGTGTGGATCACTTGCCCCTGGCCGCTCTGCCCATCCTCACCATCGCCGCACCCTATTACCAGAACGCTGTGGCAACCGTCATTGCTCACGCTAATCAGGTTTACCGAAACTTCCTTCAGTCCCCAGAGGGCGTAGGCTTCACTGGACAGGTATAACTCCGCTTTTACTATGAAGCCTCTGTAAAAATATTTTCACCTGTGTTACTTTTAAAAATGCCTTTGCTTGCCTGAGGATACAAATCATCAGAACAGAAAGAAATGTCAGTCAGATGCATTAACAAACACAACTCGGTGTGTTTGTGTAAACAGTCAAAATGAGTCATGAGGTTTTCAGCTTAAATGAGGTGCCAACACATTAGCACCAATTCAGCTCAATTAAATTCACAGTATCACCATGCAGTTGAATTGTATTGAGTTTTTTTCCTGTAAACACAGAACAATAGACAAAATGCCACGCATTGCAATTTAGTCTATCATTTCAAAAGATTTGAGTGTCACAAGCGGTGTAATTGCAATGCAACTATAGCGATACGAAATATGTCATTTAGCAGAATTAAGAGCAACGTAAAGACGTGGTTGTCATAATATTGTATTGTGTGATTCTTTCAGGTATGTCTAGTGGCAGACTGTGTCGGCGGTGTCCTCTGTTTTGACGCTTTGTGTTTTAGTGGTGACAGGCAGTACAGAAGCCCAGAGGACAGCAGCACCAACAACAGCACAGAGAGTCTGAAGGTGCGGACGAACACAAACACACATACGATCACCATGAACCCGTGCCCTTCTGTAATTGAAGCTGTCTTCCATTTTGTCCATATCAGACCTTAATCCATGTTTGCTCGAGTGAACCGTCACATCTGCTGTCTGTCTCTGTCCTTCAGAGTTTTTACTTGTGTTTCTTATTTCTGAAATGTCACCAGACTTTCCCATTCTTGTTTGTCTCGTGAGCTCTCACTCACTCTTTCTTAAAGGGGCAGTTCATCCAATAATGAAAATGTCATAATTTACTATCATGTTATTTACCTTCTGTGAAACACAAACAAGATTTAAGGATTAGATTCAAGCATTTGTTTACCATAAACTGTAAAAATTGATTCGTTGTTTCAACAAAATATTTTTTAAGTTAAAACAACAAATTATTTTTACAGTGTAACTGAAAAATGTATCAAATCTGTTAAGTAGAGACCCACTAATGCAAAATATATCCACCGATAGCGGTAGCTGACTATCCAGGGGTGCGTTTCCCAACAACGATCTAACTCGTGGTTAACCACCATAGTGCGAGGCATCTTTGGGGAAATGAACGATGTAGTTACGACTGTTTCCCAAAACCATAGTCACACTGTCGAGATCAATCGTCAATGTTTTTGTCTGTTGTTTCATTTCACAATATTTATTTCATTCATTTGTAAGTTTCCTACTTCACTCCGCCCAGGGCACATGCACACTTTTGAAAAAAAGCTTATATTTTCTTCAGAAACTAAAAGATGTTAAATTAAATTTGTATTTATTCCGAATGATGGATATAGAATGCACTGCATGTTGCTTGCTTAGTTTGCTCAAAGGCATGGTGCATGTAAGTCTACATGTCATAATAAAAAGGAAGTATGCTTTTAACCACAGCTGTATACCTGTAGTTCCAACCACGCCGCTTTGCAATGCAGCTTGCAATTGATCATTGGATTTTTTCGGGAAACACTGGAATCGTTGAACTATGCTGGAACAACAGAACTTGCGACCATAGTTGGCTAACGATGTTTTGGGGAAATACACCCCAGAACGATATCTGCCGAGACCGATACCGTATTAATGTAATTCATATTTCTTAACATTCTGAATGTTATTAACTAATATAATGACTATTAGTATTGAACGTAAAAGTGATGTTTTTTTTTAACATTTTCCACATACAGAGCACAAATTCTTGGCATTTTCCTGATTATTGGCTGATATTGGTAAATATAAAATAATAAATGGTTTATTTAAGCAGTAGACTGATTTTGAAGCATCACAGAGACAATGTAAGTAGTATTTCTGTATAAGCTGCCATTAGTTTTGAGTAAGTTACTCTGAAAAAGTTATTAATTACTAGTTACTAATTACATATTCAATATTGTAATTAGATTACTGTTCAAATTACTTACCAAAGTATCTAATTATTGATTACTTATTACTTTCTATATCCTATATCTACCTTCAGGGAAAGACCCGAAACAACTTTTAATTCATTCCATTAAATAATATTAAACTACATAAAGCACTCTTATTAAATGACTAAGTATTACAAATGTTGGAAAAATACATTAATGCATGTGTTCAGTTAGACTTTAAATTATAGTGTAAATGCCACTATTGTATACATTACACCGTATTTAGGTCAATTACATGAAAAGTAACTGTAAATAAATTACAGAAAAAATAAGAGCAATCTCTTACTTTACTTTCTAAGGGGAAAGTTATTAAATTACAGTAACGAATCACTTAGTAACTAGTTACACCCAACACTGGTCGCTATATAACACTTGGGTCGATTTACAGTGTATTTTATAACCCCGCCCACCCACATGCTTAAATTCCTGTTTTAGAGAACATCTGCTGTTTGCAACAGTATTCCCAGACAGTGACTCTCTGTAGTCGTGTCCTTCTGAGGTCCTGATGCTTATGGTTTAATAAAAGCTCAGTCACCTGTGCAGTGGCAGTGTTAGATAAAAGGACAACACATGGAACATCAGCTGCTCAGCAGATGCCTCAGTGCAGCTCAGGAATGAATTCACTGTTAAGTCAATGTGTAATAGATGTGAATATTGAGTGCTGTGGTTTGCGGAGCAGGACTGAAAAGATGATGCCAAAACACATGTCCAGTTTAATTGACATTTATTTTAAATAAATTACTTTGTGTTTGGTAGCTTTGGCAGCTACTGTCATTCTTATGTCACATAAATAGATTTTTTATAAGAAGATGTACACATTTTATTCAGAGGTCACATTACAGGAATAAGGGCAAAACTAAATTACACTCACCCTCTTTCAGACGATACAGTCAGTTATAATACCATTTAACTTTTTCCTTCCAAGCTTTAGAATTGAGGATGTGATTTTGAGCTTCACAAAGTGCATCCATCTATCAAAGAACTGCTCGACGCGGCTCCATTGGGATAATAAAGGCCGTCTGACACGAATCGATGCGTTTGTTTAAAAGAAAAATCCATATTTACAACTTTATAAAATTTAAGGTCTTGTACAATATTGGCTCATTTTACAATATGTCAAACCCAGACTTTAAGTCCAAATGTTTTTAATTCTTAATAATAATCAAAGAATGATTCTTCATAAATCATTGCAATAATCATTGTTTTTTATCATTTAATCTCAACCAACAATTTTCCTGCTTCATAAAGTTTTATTAAAACTCAAAGTACGAAAAAGTGTAAACGCTGCATTAATATTTGTGAACAAATACATTTTGAGAGGATATTTCTACTTTGATGCAGCACAGAACATCAGTTGTGAGGTTCATTGTTTTAAAGGCGTTCAATTGTGAATGTCTCGCAGGAGAAGCCAGATGTTGTAAACTCTCTCAGTCCTACTCTGAGAGGCAGTAAGCGGCTGAGTAAGAGTAACATTGATGTGTCGAGCCTGTGCGATGTGCTGTCTGGAGTTCGTCATCCTCTCATCCGCAAGCAGAGCGACTCGTGTGATGCAGACGTGGCCAGTGGTCAGCGTGAGGTCTTTCTGAGCAGGTAAGATGTGTAACATTGGCTATTAAGGATTCATGTTGTATAAACAAATTAAAATAACACAATAAACCACAAAATAACTGATAACATTAGTATTTGCTCACTTGCCTAAATCAATATGACATGCCTAAAGTATCACTTTTTCTGTCTTCATTTTTTTCAATTCTCACTTTCATTTTTATTTAATTGAATTTGTACCGAAGGACAAACGTCCGATAACACTGGGAGACGGATTAATTGGCAGGTTATAAGAATAAATAATGAAATATGCCTTGGTTGTCCAGTTACTATATCAATTATTAAGAAATGTAAAAAGTATGACATCTGTAAATCTACCTAGAGCTTTGCATGACCATGCATGAAGGAGCCTGGTAAGGGAGGCCACCAAGAGACCAGCGACAGCTCTGATAGAGTTACAAACCTCAGATTGGAATCACAACGTTTAACCAGTCACAGCTTAACAATACACAGGCGAGAAGAAACCACTGTTATAAAATGTCATATGACATCTCAGCTTGCCAGAAGGCACGTCTGAGACTCTGAAGCCAGCTGGAGGAAGATTATGATATTATGAGACCAGAGTTGAGCGCTTTGGCCTTAAAGCTATATTTGGAGTTTGCCAAGGACTACACGTCAGCAGAAACACAAGGAATCCAGGAAGCTTGGAGGTGGCAGATTGTCTGCACAGGCCCTGGAGGACTTTAGAATGTGGAGGATAAATCAATGAAGCACAATCCAAAGAACTGTGGGGGTAAAGGCTGTTGAAGACACCCGTGACATGATGTTTTGTCAAGATGTTAATGTATTGGATTGACCAAATCACCCCAATGGAGAATCTCCATGCAACCTGACTGAGTTTGTACAGGTCTGCAAAGAATAATAGACAGAGGCTCCATACAGACTTAAAAATCCCATTAAAGGGATGGTTCACCCAAACATTTTTATTCAGTCACTTAATAAGATCTTAATAAATCATAATACTCGTATCTGTGAAGGACGTGATGTTATACTAAAAATTGTAACAGACAACTCAAGAATGCAGGATAAATCGTTTGTTAAGATCTTGCTCGGCCATAAATCTTTTAAAACGTGTCATAGGGACAGCGTGAGCCTCTTTGAAGACATTAGCATTAAAAGAAAGCATTAATTGTGGATTGTGATTAATCATTAATAAAGAGTTCATAATAAATGACGATAACTCACTTGCCATGCCCCTGCTGTTTCACAGTCTGTCTCAGGATGATCAGTACGGCTCCAGTCATCCTCTCAATCCGGGCTGCTTTGAGTTTGATGTGTCGGACTGTTTTATGCTGGGCTGCCCGCTGGGACTAGTGCTCGCTATGAGAAGGACAGTGTTACCTGCCTTTGAGGGTACAAGTCACACTCTCTCTTCCTCACACACACAGATTCAATTTTTTTATTTTGACATTGAAAACATTTAATTTATTCATTTACTCTTTTTCTATTCTGTCAGTGTCTCAGCTACGTCCAGCTTGTTCTCAGATTTTTAATCTCTTCTACCCATCCGATCCCTCCGCCTCACGAGTGGAACCTTTACTGCATCCAGTTCTCACCCAGCTGCCCCCGTTTCCGGTTCCCCGCTACCAGCGTTACCCTCTGGGTGATAGGCGCTCCTCTCTCATTGGTAAGAGCCTGGTTTCAGATTCATTAGATGTCAAAAGCTCGACTAGATCTTTAATGGTAGAGCACTAGCAATGCCAATGTCATGGGTGTGAATATCAGGGGATGCATGACTGATAAGATGTCACACTTGAATTCCCTGAAAGAATTTACTTTGTCATATTTGATCATTTGATCTCTTGTTCATCACAGTTTTAAATGACTTCTTACCTTCATAGATGAATACGTCTTGTCAGGCTTTTGTTCTCCATTAAAGAGAACAATCTGTAACACACACATAGATTCTTAAAACATTTACCCGAAAACCAGTGCTAGTGTTTTCCTTGCAAAGTGGTCTACGGTTATTTGGGTTAAAACATATTAATAATTCATCAAAAGAGATGTGGAATTTTGAGGCGTTTTGATATCTTTAAATTTTGCATGCATTTTCTGATGGATGGAAATCCTGAAATTGAGGTTATATTGGTTATGCAGATGCCTTTTTAATATTATATTACACATTAAAGGCGCTATTCACTGCAGGGTTTACTTTCATCTGAGAAAGACATGATGCTGAAACTTTCTCCTGGCATGACATCATGAGAAACAATGAGCCCATAATCCCGAATCCTTGTTTAAATGCTTATAAAATATATTTCATTCTGCTGTGTAGCTAAATCCAAGCTCATCTCTGGATTGCACGAGAGCTGGATCTTAAAAAATCCCTCTTGTTTGATCAAAACTTATAAACAGTCTTTTAAAATTGTATTTACAGGTTATAATTATAAAGTGTTTGAAGATCTTCATTTTAATTCAAGTAATCCATAAACCACACATTTCAAGTCTTTACTTGCACGTTAGAGCAGATTTGGCTTTCCAAAGTGACCTTTCATGTTAAGATGTTTATAGCCATTTCCCATGTTAAATGGGGTCACAAATCTGAACATTTTCCAAGTGATGTTCCCCTCTGATCTCTTCGGGATCATCAGTATTCTGTGGTGTTAGTCAGCATCAGTCTATGTCAGAAAGTGTTTTCAAATTAGTCCCATTATGCAGCCAGGCAGCTAAACACAGAGAGTCTAAAGCAGAGCAGACATTGAATGCCAGGAGAGAGAAAACACAGCCACACGCTCACAGAACAGGAATCAAATTAAATCCATCATTCATTTTACAAAATGTCTTGACATTTTTAACATTGCCTCACCAAGACCTGGTTTGTCTATCCTACATTTGTTTGTTTTACCCTTCACAACCTTTTTCTGTTGTTTTTTTGTGTCTTTATTTATTTCCGCTCAAAGCTGACCTGGCGCTCAGACGTATGTCCGACGGCAGTGTTTGTGTAGAAGGAACCCCTATACATCTTTGTGGAGGAAGCGGGTCCCGCAGGGGCAGCAATCGAACCGTCCCGCGCGGCACTGAGCCGATCGAACCTGCCCTGTGCGAGCCTGTTAGCATCTCGAACAGTGAGTCCTACAAACACAGTGTGTCCTTGAATGTTGGTCCTTGGTTCTACAGTGATTTTTGTCAGTTCAAATAATTCATTCATTTATGTATGGAGGTCACATGATTTTATAGATACTGAGATATCGACCTATATCTGGTTCAGGCATTAAAAATGTATCAAATAAATTGTGCTGCAAGTCATGCCATGCAGTAGAATATGAATCGCTCTCTTGTTCTGTTTCTTTCAGTATGTGATGGATGGTGGGGCTCAAAGCGGTTAGATTACGTGCTATACTGTCCAGATGTGCAAACTACATTTCCCACTATAGCGCTGCCTCACCTGTTTCATGCTTCATACTGGGAGTCCACAGATGCTGTAGCTTTTATTCTCAGACAGGTGGGTGTACATGTTACTACAAACCCCAATTCCGCCTCAAGATAAATCCTACTAACAAAGATCTGCTACAGTGACATTTTTATTTTGTATACATTTTATGTTTTTGTATATAATTTTAATAAACTCTTAAATCAAGATACAACCTTTTCACCATACGTATAGGTCAGGTGTTAACATTTGGAGTTTTACATATCCATGTGGAACAAAAACCTTTTTTGTGTGTTTTAAATTCATAGTTTTCCATAGTCAGGTTAGTGAACTGTCACATGCATGATGGTCCACATTCCTCATCAATGTTGGGTGTTATTGCTTCTGGTTTGCACATTTTAACTTTCAGAAAAACTACACAGTGTGTTGTCTATCAGAAATGTGCATTCTTTTTTGTCACATACGTTTATTTCTCTCTTTTAAATAGAAAAGCTGTAAAAATAAATGTTCTGAGGTTTGGACTCTATCATCGGGGGTATTGTAAAATATCAACTGATGGATTTAAGAATATTTTGTCATTTGTACCGGTAAATAAGTTAGAAATTCATTTTTTGCAGTGACAACTACTTCAATTTCTGCCATTAATAGCGTTATGCAAGCCACTTCTGTGCAAGCCTGAAGATTTGAGAACATTTCTAGCACAAATGGGATTAATTCATGTCTTTCTTGTCTTCATTGTCAATTATAGTAAATTTATCCAAGACTTCTATTGTTAGGAGCTACCCGTAAACAGATCGATCAGAATACGCTTCTTAAATTAGAAAGCACTGACACAGAAAGGCTTCCTCTTTATGTTGGCTGTATGTGGTGAATATTGAAGGACGTAACAGCCTTTGAAGAAAGTCAATATAATTTACACCAATGCCAGTCTTACAATGCAAAATGAGTACTTTTTATAAGTAAAAGCGCTCTCAGTGTACAATGGGTCGGACCTCTCGACATATTCCGATTAAATACATTTTTGCAGACCAAATACAATATAAATCACTGATGTTATATTATATTCAAGCTGATGTTTGGGTTTTTTAAAGCTGCAATCTGTAAAATTCTTTGGTTAAAAACATCAAGAAAGTACATAAATGATCATCGCGAAATATAAAAAATGTTGAAATATGTGCGTTTGAGGTCATTTGACCCACGTAAAGATAAGTTTGTAATGTTACCTGCAACTCTGTTTCAACCAGTGATGGGTATAGAGATGCAAAAGTTATTGATAGCAGGTTTAAATCTCTCAAGTGTAATTTGTTTCTTAATTCTAAGGCCACGTTTACACAATGAAAAACGTTTTTGAAAGTTTCACGTCACACAACAACGTTATCATAACAATCCGCGTTTACACAGATCCGCAAAATGACTAAAACAGAAGTTGGTGACATCACTTTGTAAAGAAAAAAGTCCCTGATGATTGATTGTCGGTTTATTGGAAGGCTGACTTCCGTTGCTAAAGAGACCATACAATACAGAGCGCTGCATTTCTCCTCATTTATAGTTAAGAGAAGCGTGCGCACATATACAAACAAACAAACAAGATGGCGAAAAGTTTGGACATTCAAAAGTTTTCCTTCCATCTTCTCGTCCTCCCAGGTCTGATCCAAAAGCGCCGTTTAAAAGCCCTTCATCGCAGTGAATGAGTGTTAAGATTTCTCTTTTGGTAAATAATTAGTTTCCGCTGGTGGTTATAGCACTGGTGTAGTAAATCTACATTTTGCTGGAGAAACATTAACAAACTATTGCGCAGCACAAAAACCCCACGTCATCCGCCATTGTTGTATTTCCTTCCTTTTCTTCGTTGTTTGGGTGTACACGCACTCCACACCCCCACACCTAATACACATGCGCACGATGTCGTTTTCTTATTCTTGCGGGTTTACACGGAAATGAGAACGCCGTGGTTTTCAAAAACTTTAAAAGTTTGCATTATCAGTCCCCTAAAACGCAGTTTCCATGTAAACGGACAGCCAAATCGCACAAATTGTTTTGCGCTTTCACTTGAAAATGGTCTCGTGAGTCACCGAAGGAAATAGCAAAAGTAGTTTTGTTTTCAAGCGGAATTTACAAATCTAAACAACCACTTTAAGCGTACATGCCCGAGCTGAGCAAAATCCATTGAGATGAATGGGAGTGTAAATGGGTTGTTTTCTTACAGACCTCCCTGCCTGAGACTCACATACTCACGCGTCGATGAGAGCTCTACTGGGACGCTGTGTCAAACAACGGTCGCTCCTTTGTGCTGCCTCCTGAACAAACAGAGAAAAAAGAGAGAAGACCAAACAGCACAGACTACATAATGATTCTGAAATGCGTCATCGAGTTACTATATTTGGAAGCATGTAGAAGTGCATTGATCCAGCCAAAAGATATGAAGAATCACACTCTCTATGTCTCATGTGCTTAGCAAATGTTGACGGATGTCGTAGAAAAGACCATGGGAGGAGATTTAAGAACATAAGTATAAAATCACGGGATTAGAAACTTACAGCGTAACTGTGTCTTGTTTCTGATCAGGTGATGCGGTGTGATTGTCTGAAGGCAGGAGAGGCTGATTGTTCAGACATGATGCCCATCTCTCCCTCCAGCCCACGTGAGAAGTGGCTTCGGAGACGGACGCATGTCAAACTACGGGTAAATGTCACCAGAAATGATCTTCGATCTCTCGCAAATTGCAAAGTTGATTCAGGTGAAAGAATGTCAAGCTGTGTTTTTTCATCTTACTATGATCGAAAATGAATTGTCGTTTTAAAGGCAAATATCAATCGGACAAACCATTTGTAATGTTCAGCCTGCATATGCAAATGAATAGAGGTTACTGCAGGACAGCAGGAGATTTATAGGCCTAATTGGGTTATGTTCAATATTCCGCAGTAGGGGTGACACATGAAAAAATTGTGCTTGTGTGGTTGTGTGAGTCTAGCTGTAGGAGCTCGCTAGGAGTTTTCTGAATATCATTTTTTATGTTCTTCCTCCTCAGCGATTGCAATATTTTGCCTGTCGGTGTAGCTTTTTGATACAGTTGGCTTAATTCGCGTTTAAAGTTCTGTATCACAGGCTGCTGTCAACATGAAATCCTCTGAGTGTTTTTTCCACTTTTTCTCTACTAATTTAATAGACGTTGTAGCTCTCTGGCTTGAAGGAATAACGCACTCTCCAATTGATGGTTCACACGCATTTATTGAAACATCCGTCACCATCACATTGCGATCAAACTGCCATGGAGCATGAAAATCCTTGTATGCTTGTATGTATAATAAAAAAGAATGAAAATAAAGATTGCCATTTGCATTGAAACGCACTCGCCGTCCCATGTGCAACCATGTCAAAATAAAAGTCCCTGGTTAACATAGCCTTAAATGCTAAATGGGAAATGTAAATAAAACAAAGATAGAACAATAATACTCACGATCGTGAACCTTTTATTACAGTCAATAATGTAAATTAAGCAAAAATTACAAACATTAACAGACGTTGAAGTACCTGCAAACTACTAAAGAAGAACTTTGAAATGTTGTGGAAAAAAACTTTCATCCTCATTCTGATGATGACCAATGTGTTAGCGCAAAACACGCATCCTACCATTTCATTGGACGCACGCCTGGTCTGCAGTTAACTTCCGGTCTGTGTTTTAATAATCTAACTATTTTTATTTTATTTAATATGTTGATATGAATTTATATTATTGTTTTATTGTATAATAATAATTGCATTATATTTACATTTATTCTTTTGGCAGACGCTTTTATCCAAAGCGACTTACAAGTAGGAGAGTATATTAACATTTTGTCAACACGCTAAACAGTACCGTTAGTTTACAAGGCCATGCTACTAGGAGGATTAAAGCCGGAGTAAGCAAGGTAGAGAATGATTAACACAGACAGTTGATGGTTTGTTGTTGGTCAAATGAATGCGGAACAGTTATGTTTTAAGCTGTTTTTTAAAGTTGTGAAGGATGCTGCAGTTCAGGTGGAGCCTGGCAGTTCATTCCACCACATGGGAACCGAATGAGTAAGGTTTTTGCAAGCGGTTTGGTCCCTCGCTGTGATGGAACAACCAGGCGTTTGGTCACATTTAAAGAACCGTATGTTATATTGACATCCAGCAGTTGAGCTTGGTATCGGAGTCTAAAGAAAAACTATTGGAGATATGTCTCACTTTCTTTTGATTGTTATCAGAAATAATCTTCAGGCACTCTATTATTTGTGAATGTGTAACGGAAGTTTAGGGCAGTCAAGGATGTTGTCACTTTGAAACGGTCTATAGATGGCTATAATAGATAATAAACGTCATAACCGTTATAAAAGTAAACAATTCTTTCATCATTTGTTGCCCTCATGTCATTTCAAACCTCTACGACTTTCTTACTTCTGCAGAACACAGAAGAAGATATTTTGAAGAACGTTGGTAACCAAACAACGCTGTTCCCCCCATTGACTTCCATTGTATGGACACAAAGACCCACTGAGACATTTCGCTAAATATAATCTTTTGTGTTCCACAGAAGAAAGAGTAATATACAGGTTTTGAACCTGATGATGAATAAACAATGACAGACTTCTCAGGATTGTTTTCTATTTATTATTACAGAATGTAACAGCGAATCACAGAGTTCATGATGTCATTACGACAGAGGATGGCCCACAGACACTGGTGGGGCGGTTCATGTACGGACCACTTGACATGGTGACCCTGACCGGAGAAAAGGTGAGAGAAGATGATTTCTGACCGTTATAAGAGAATCTGAATGTGAACTTGACTTGCTAGTAATACATCTTCATAATAGTATTTTTGTTTCCATAACAACAAGCCTCTTGCATGTTGCAATAAATACGTTTTATTGAAGCTTAAATGTGCACTTGAAAATGAGTTTGAAATAAACATGTCATCTGGTTCTCAGGTGGATGTGTTTTTAATGACTCAATCCGGCTCTGGCCGTTGGGTGCTGTTTGATACCGTGGTAACCAGCAATAGTGGACGGGTCTCCTACACCATCCCTGCAAATAAAAGACTTGCCGTGGGGGTCTATCCTATCAAAATGGTGGTCAAGTAAGTAGAAAAAAATTGGGAGAAAAGTATTTGAAGAATGAATGCATTTCGATTCTAGAGCTGGTTATCCATCTTTCTTTATTCTTTAAAGAGGTGACCAAACAAGCGCGGAGGCTTTTCTCACAGTGTTGCCAAGAGGAATGGAATGTGTTGTGTTTAGCATTGACGGCTCCTTTGCTGCCAGCGTCTCTCTGATGGGCAGCGATCCCAAAGTCCGTCCAGGTGCTGTTGATGTGGTCAGGTAAATGTTATTTTTAACTATTAGATATGTTGGAGACACTCGTATCTGACACACAATTGACCTGGCATGAATGTGTTTGATTCTTCTTTAGACACTGGCAGGATCTTGGCTACCTGATCATCTATATCACTGGTCGTCCTGACATGCAGAAGCAGAGGGTCGTGTCCTGGCTCTCTCAGCACAACTTCCCTCAGGGGATGGTCTTCTTCTCTGAAGGTCTCGTTCACGACCCCTTGCGTCAGAAAACCATTTTTCTCAAGAGTCTGGTGAAGGAGGTTCGTCCATGCACACAGCACTGCAAAACATTCAGATGTAAAGATGGTGGATTTTCTATAATGCTTTTAATAGGTTTACATTTACATTGCATGTTGTTCTCACTGTAACTAAATTGGTAATGATTAGCTACATAAAATGTATTGTTATAGAGTACAGTAGTGGCTAATAGTGATGCCTGGGGGTATATATGTACAATATATGCTCAGGTTTGATTAGACTATTAAAATATAAGACATATGGTACAAAATAGAAACAAAACGAAACTTTGAAGGTATTTACTGCATAAAATCAAGGAATTTGGTTTTTATTGAAATATTCAAAAAATGCATAGAAGCTTGCAGGAAATACATCATATAGCCTAACGACGTTTTATCAATATTAATATTTGTTGATCCTCTTTTGTGGTATATTTTGTATATTCAACATTTTGTAGTCATTTTTTTGGGCTTTAATAAACTCTGCTCATGTGTTGTATGCAACCCGATCTTATGGGAATTCGTAACTATTTTACAAGGTGTCTAATTCATATAAATTTCGTACATTTAAATCGTGCACAAATGTACGATTACTAGAATAAAAGCGACCCCACCCCTAACCCTAACATCACTGGCACGAAAGCATCGTATCGTACAAATTCATCGTACAAATTCATACGACTACCTTTTCCAAGCATCCTTAAATTCTCCAAATTCACCAATGCAACGTGCATCCAACATTTTGAATGGATCTTTAATATTTTTTTGAATAAAAGTGAAGACGCCAAAAGGTTAAACTTCACTTTTGGCCCACTACGGTATGTGTTGTTTCTGCAAGTCATTTATTTTGAACTAGTTTCTGATAGCACTGTAATAAAAGTGACCAGCAATCACTTATTTTGTAAAACAAATAACATGAAGTATTTGTTTTTTCCATCTAGTGTCACATCAAGATCAGTGCGGCGTACGGTTCAATGAAGGACATGTCTGTTTACAGTACTTTGGGTCTGGCACCTAATCAGATATACATTGTGGGCAGACCATCTAAGAAGCATCAGCAACTGTGTCAGGTAAAACTTTACCTCATTTATAAGTCGCTTTGGATAAAAGCGTCTGCTAAATGACTAAATGTAAACTACATTTGTACTACACCTGCACAAAGCATGTAAAAATTGGAAACGGTACTGGTGATTTTCTGCAAGCCATCAATGACAATCAAAAATGTGGCAAATTTGTCTAAATAGTTGTTGGAGCTAATGCACAACTTTGTTCTTAATCTTTCTCAGTTTCTAAGTGAAGGCTACGCAGCTCACCTGTCCACCCTGGAGTTTGAGCACGGCTCGCGCTCCAAAAAGAACCGAATGGTGCTGCGTCAGGGATCTTTCGGCCTGTCCTCTAAAACGGATTTTCTGTCTCCATCTCCAGACTTCCTGTCGTGCAAGCGCACCCCGCTGCTACGTCGAGCCATGTCTGTTCAGCAGCCGTCCCCGCCCTCCTCATCAGTTTCTACCCCCAAACCCGAACGCGCTCAGAGTCAGCCCGAATATCACAAAGATGGACCAGAGATTATCATCCAGACAGAAGAGCCTGAAGAAGAGGAGGAGGAAGAGGAGAGAGTACAAGATGTTTTACTGTAACTCCTTTAGAGACAATACTGTGCGGTGAGGGACGGCATTATTATTTACTACAGCAAGTCAACATTTCAGCTTGTATCTAAAAATATGAAATGCTTTCATAATGTATGTTCACATTTCAATGACGTAAACGTTTGGCTTGCTTTCGATTCTGGATACAAACTACATGTGACCTTGGAGGGGGAAACAAGATTATATTTTATATTTGGCTTTATTTGATATTACAGTATAGATTTGACAGGATTGTAGTGCGGCGAGAAGGACCAAATCAAACTAAGGTTGCCGCAGGCACAGTTGCACTAAATATCGGTGCACTGCCAACAAAACTATAGGCTCAGATTAATTTAATTTCTTTCTGTTTATCGAATAAACCTAAAATATAAGTGTTTTTATACTTTTTTTCACTATGAACTGTTGTGGTGTGTTGAAGCTCCAGTGTATGACATTTAGCAGCATCTAGTGGTGAGGTTGCGAATTGCAACCAATGGCTCACTCCACCCCTCCCTTTCAGAGCACTATGGAGGCTGGGGGCCAAAATGTCATCACGTTTTCACTTCTTTGCCGAAGGAGATAACGTATTTATGATAATTGGCTCTGTAGAGCAGTTTATTTGTTTAGGGCTACTGAAGAAACAACATGGTGAATTCCATGTAAGGGGACCCACGTTGTAATTAGACAGAAATAGCTAATTCTAAGGTAATAAAAACATAACGCTTCTTTGCGTAAGGTCTTAATACACCTCTGAAGACATAGTTATGTATATTATATTGCATTTCTGTCAATAGATCCTCCAAAACATGACACATAGCACCTTTTAGAGTTGCATGTATACATTAGTGGCCAAAAGTGATGTCAAACTTTGGACAATTAATATATTCGCTCTTTATTTATATATTTTACTAAAGATCAATTAAACATTTTGTATTCTTGTTGCATTGGTGTGTTTGTAGTGTAAATAACTATTTTAGGAGGATTGGCAAATAATTACACACAATGCAAAGAAGAGGTCCAGAAGAACGACTCTAAAATATTACTATGCAAGACAATCAGCAAAAATATTACTAACACCTCACTACATCGGAGGCGACAGGCACGATACGACACGACATAAGACACCAGAAACTCATTAGAACCTATTATCATTTTTAATTTTGTCCACACAGGATGCAGTTAAAACAAGCCGTGTTTCGTGTCGCATCGTTCGCGTCCGGTATAGAGACAGTATAACAGATACAGTTATAGTCATGCATGTTTTTTGAAATAATAATAATTTAAGAATGGAATAATAATAATATTATAATAATTTTAGAATGAAAGTCCCCTAAAAATCTATGAATACCTTAAAACTTTTGGACCATATACCTCAAACCTAGGGGACATTAAAGGGATAGTTCACCTAAAAATAACAATTCTGTCATCATTTATTCACCCTCAATTTGTTCCAAATGTCTTTGTTCTGTTGAACACAGAGAAAGATATTTGGAAGAATGCTTATAGCCAAACCAACCTTGCCCCCCATTGACCATTGAGGAACAATAACAATGGTAGTCAAAAGTGCCCAAGAACTGTTTGCTTTCTTACATTCTTTAAAATATCTTCTTTTGTGTTTAACAGAACAAAAACATTCATTAAGCATTTTTTCCTACAATGTTATGGTGGCCAAGAACTGTTTGGTAACAAGCATTCATCCAAATATCTTTCTGTAAAATGATGACCGAATTTTAGTTTTTGGGTGTACTGTTCCTTTAAAAGCAAACGTCACTTTTAGCCATTACTGTAGATTGCTCTTAAAAGTATTATTATATGGGTTTGGATGTAAGTGTAACTAAAAAATGACAGAACTATTTCTTAAATCAGTTTTATTTTTTGAGAGCAAATATACATAGAGTACGACCGAATTGTTTGGTCACAGATTTCAAATGGCTTTTTATCTCATCCCTATATCGTCCATGCCCTGATAGCATGCTGACATGCTCATTGAAGATGCTCCTCTGCAGTTGTCATGGAGACACTTGTTTTGGCTGATTTGACAAAGCCGCAATACAGATCTCTATTCATTCAACAAACCTGTGGAGATTCGCTGTGATGTTTGATTTAATGCACCGATAAACACTCCTGTACAGAGAAGACACTCATTTGGAAACGGGCCCTAATTTGGATTGGATTGCTTATAGCGGGAGCAGCTCATTGGCTCACGGACGACACTGGCTCCCTTCTGGGCCGCTGTGACGCACTCGAGTTGCTCTGGATCGCCCGGTTCCCCTCTCACTGCCATGGGCTCATTGACTTGCAAGTGTCTGGAGGAGACCAGGGGAAACCGCTTTGTGTTTTTGTCAGGCGTGGTTCGGTGAAGGGGCGGATACAAATGTCAGCTTGTTATGAACTTTGGAGAGAGGGGTAATTGGCTTCTGGATACACGGATTGTGTCAGATGATGTTCCTGTTGGCTTGTTTTTCTTCCACAGTCTAAGAGAGCACAGTGAAAGAGGGTGAATCCTTCAGGACTCTGAGGAGAAAGGGTTGAGTTTGTCTGAAAATGTATGCAGTCAGCCTTGAAAGTGTGTGTTTATATATTGTGTTCATAGGAAAGTTTAGGGAAAGTTGACCAAATGTTTTTCATTATCTCAAGATTTACTGTCTCAATTCACATCTTTAAAATGTAATTCACTGTAAAACAATTTTTTTTACTAAATTTCTTTTTTTACAGTTTATTAATGAAATACAGTCAAAAACTGTAATTACAGAAAAAGACAACAAATGTACAAGATAAAAGGGAAAAACTATTTAATATCCTTATATCCTGTAGTTTTACCTGGAAAAATCTTTTTGCGGTACATTTGTTTCTCCAGCTTCCAATTTCTTTCCTCACATCTTACTATTCTCACTTTTTCTCCATCCACAGATCCAGAACACACAACAAGATCCGAAAACAGAATAACACATCATCTCATCTGTAAACATGCGTTTTGCAGCATCATAACAACCAACATTTTATATATACAAATATTTTATTCAATAATGTAGTTGGTGTTACAAAGTTCCTAGCAAATACGTGAAAGGCATTATAAAGCCGGATAAAAAAATGACCAGTGACAACCAGAGTATCGTCGCAGAAGACTGAGGGAAGGAGCTACAGGAGGTAGACAGAACTATGACCCAGAACAGCGATATATAGGAATTGTGTACACAGCATCTTTTATTGTAGTTTTCTTCCATGAGATTCATTTCTTGAGTGGTAAAAGGTCTCCACAGGTTTTATGTGACGGTTACCATGGACATGAACACCTGAATCTCATCTATTTATAGCAGAGCTGCAAGCTGAGTCTTTGTGTTCTTAATAGCTCTCTGGTGACCCAGATGATCCGGCATGTCTGGATTTTAGAAGACTGTATTCTTTTCAGTTATAATTAGTCGTAGGAAAAAGGAGCTTAGATTAGGGATCGTTCAGATTTCTGGCATAAATACATTCGGAAAGATATTTGTTTGACTATTGTTTGCATGTTTCAATGTTTTTTTCAGAATTTTGCCCCACACTAATTCCATCTTGACGGTGTTTTTAAAACATGCTGTGATTTGATGTTTATAGCACTTTCAGAGAGAATCGCTTTAGTTTTATGAATATAAGTGTACTGCACAAACCTGTATATAATTGTATAAATGTATTTCATAGACAGTGTTATTTGATGTTATAAAATGTATCTGGTGAATTGAATTTGTCAAATTTTTAAGAGCACAAAACATAAGTTCTTAAAGTTTGCTAGAAGCACCACATACGTGCATTAAACAAAATAAACAAAAGACGATATGTTAAAGAAAATTGGTAACCAAACAGCACCGGCCCCCATTCACTTCTATGGACGAACAACCAATGCAAGAAAATGGGGGCCAGTTAACAACATTCTTCAAAATATCTTCTTCTGTGTTCCGCAGAAGAAAGTAAGTCACACAGGTTTGTATTGACCAGAGGGTGAGTAAATGATGATAGAATTTTCATTTTTGGGTGATCTATCACTTTAAATATAAATAGCCTTAAAGGTATACACATTTCTAAACTTAAGAAGTTCATTATCAAGAATGACAGGGATGACTGTGCAGTTTTTTTATTAAGTAGAAAAAGAATCCTGCTGTCCTTGACACATTTGCAAATCTTTGACAAACTCAAAAGCTCTTTTTACATGTTTTCATTTTACAATGTTTTGATCACTAATATTAGTATACCATCTTTGTTTTTTGGCGCATTACATAATGTACAGTAAATTTCAGTTAGTAAGATTACATGCTTCCATACTTACCTTTAATGTAACATGTGAATAAAAGAAAATAACTTACTCAGTAAAGTCAAAAGAACTAAAATACAGTTAATAAAAATCAACTTAATAGCTTAACGGTTAGTAAACACTGTAACATTTCCCACAGGCGAGACTATCTCTCCATATCAGTTTAGTGTTAGGTAGTGATATTGTTAAAATAAAGGCCTATCCTCATTATCTTTAAAGATCTACAGACCTAACAAAACCCCTCTTCAGAACTTCTTGTTCTCCCAAATCTTGACAGCTACATATTTATTTAGAAAATGCTTATTTGGTATTCACATTTTTTTCAAAGTACATGTTTCATCTATTTTTCACTTTCCCACTGAATGTGCATTAACTGAAACAATTCTGAAAATAAGAAGCTCCCATATGATGATACAGTATCATTCCAAGAAAAGTTGCCCATTACACTAAACACTTAAAAGACACAGACAGTCAAGAATAAGAAATGTGTCCCATTCAAAATACTACATAAGGCCTCTGCTGATACGCACACATAGAAAACATACATGTGAAAAAGCATAATAAAAAATAAAAGAGTACGAATAATCCTTTTTCACAGGGCCTTGCGGGTGTCTGACACAGCTGCTTCAGTCCAGCTGCTCACTGCCTGCTGTATGCATTTCGTCTGCTTTCGAATAGAAGCCCTGGTCAGTCCTCTGGAAACATTGTGTTTGGGGGAGCTGATGCCCATGGTCATGACTGTTTTGTAGTGTTCCATCGCCTGGATCCTGCAGAGACATCAATAAATGTTACAGGCTTACATGAAGTAAAATAAGATGTGTTTGGAGTTAAAGCATTTATCATGAATGTTAAAGTGATTTGTCAAAATTGACATTCTGTCATTTCAAACCTTTCTTCTGCTGAACACAAAGAAAAAAATATATTTTGAAGAAAGTTGGTAACTGAACAGCACTTATTGTAAGGACACAAAACCAATGTAAGTGAATGGGGGCCAGTTACCAACATTCTTCAAAATATCTTCTTATGTGTTCTGTGGAAGAAAGAAAGTCACACAGGTTTGAAATGACAAGAGGCTGAAAAAATTATCTTCACTTTCGAGTGAATTATCACTTTAAATTCAGTCTTTATGTATGTAGAAGCAACGTTTGGCAAGATGGGGGGGGGGGGTTCTATCAGGCCTGCTAGAATCTCCTGTCTAGTTTAATAGCTAAAACATGCAGACATAGACATCATGACACGTACGACCCGACCGGTCACATAAAGCATTCATGCTTGAACAAACACAGCCACATAATGACAAGTACTAGTACTGTACATTTGCATTTATAATATCCTTTTTAATACAAGAACGGTTTCAAGCAAGAGGGACTTTACCTCAGTTTTAATCCATGAGAAGCGAGTCCCTGAATCTGTCACTTGCAGAATAAGAGAGAAAATAAAATTCGACTTCATTCACAAAGATATTGCAAGTTACACCCGAAAGCCTTTTTCACTAGTTTCATTCACTAAAATAAGTTGGATTTCCCCCGTTCCCTTTTTTTATTAACTGCTTTCTCAGTAAGAATGAGAGCTCAGTCATTTGAAAAATCTTGGCGGGAGGAAAGTTATGTGTGGAATTCAAAAAGGAGGGGGAAGAGGGTCCCTCAGATAAAGAGGGAAAGCTGGGAAATATTAACAGTAACAGCACGATAAATATTGCGTCTGAAAGGTCTGTTTCACAACCCGATGAACCAAAGCTCATCCCATCATCTTATAGAAAGAAATGAGGACAACAAACCGCAACTTTTATATAAAAAAAAAACCATTGCAATAATAAATCACTCTGGTTTTGCAACCGACACCAGTCAGGGTCCTAATCAGTTCCACCATGTGCTTCCTATTAGACGACAATTCTCAGGAGCAGAGCCCTCAAACTTATCCAAGCGACCCAAAGATTCCTTCGCTAGCTTTAAGCGGACCATTAGGAATGCTTTTTAAATTAGGGTCTAGTCAGCCGTTGAGAGAGGCGGTCCCCAAACAAACAGGAAACCAAACGTCAAGAGAGGGAACTGGGATGACATCATGCCAGAATGACAAGACGTACTGTTCCTCTTACTAAGAACTGATTTTAGAAAACTGAGGAAAGATTATCAGAATTGACCTTCATTTTTTTCAGCTGTTTTTCCTCACCTGTCATCTCTGCCAATAGCATCATCAAAAGCTTGAGAAAGCCGCTTTAGTCTATGGAGACCATTTGAGACACTGTCCAGTTCTTCATCAAATTGCCTGTAATTTGTAATAAGATAAGAGTTCTTGTGTGTTAATGTACATTCATTACAGTTGAATGACTGTCCTCCAATAATACTGAAACAATATGTTGATGATAACTTTATTAGTTCCTGTGTCGTGTGATTAAAATAAGTGCAAAGATTATTAAACTTGTTTCTCTCACAAAGCATCAATTGTAATTTCATTCTTATATTTAAACAGTCATTTCTGGACAATTTTCATGGTGATTTATCCATGTTTTCTGAACTGTCATATGTATAATGCCTGTGTGAAGATTCCTTACAAAATCCCCTTCTGTGTTACAGGAATTTGAGGGTGGATCATGCATTTTTCATTTTTCATGAACTCTTCCTTACAGGCTATTTACAAAAATAATTTTGACAACCACAACCAAAAACAATCCAACCAAATGAATGTATTAACCAATCAGAAAAAAGGCATCGAGTCAATGCTCTAATCCAATTATACATGCATGTTCTGAATGGAGATGTGTGCCGTCTCACCTCCTCCGGTTCATCGTGTTGGGTGATGCAAAAGGGCTTCTGAGTGCAGCCATGCGCACCAGCTGTCTCCTGGTGCCTCTGGACTTCACTGTCCTAACCCCAGAGTTACCGGCCTTGGGGGTCTGCGCCCCTCGCTTGCTGGTTGACCGTGGAGTTCGCCTGGGGGTTATGGTGGTTCGGGCAGCAGATCGTTTCGGGGTTTGTGAATCGCCTTCCTCCGCGTCAGATGCTCTACCAGGTGTCATCACCAGACACTCACCACGTGACTGTCTGCTCTTCTGAAATCTCTGATTATAGGTGATGAAACGGTAAAAAAGTTAAATAGATTTTTTTTAAACCCATTTGACACATTGATCTGGCTGACATTTGGCAACGTTGAGATGAAGTGTGCCTGACTAGTCGAATAATTGCTTTCACACTGCCAGTGTGTCAGTTCAAATATGTCTGAAAATGCCAAAAATGCATGGTTTCTGTTATTTCTTATTCAGCAGTGGTAAAGGAGATCTCATACACACCTGATACACGTCTCCAATTGAGTTTTTGGCTCTGCGGGTCATCTTGAGGACAACGTTTGCCTTCTGGTTCGTCTGAAGTGACTCCCAGGTGGGATTGTCCGAGAAGTTGGCGGTGGGCTGCACGGGTTTTAATGGCAGTCGTTTGCGCAGACTCATCCTGAGTGAGTTTAGTGAGCTGGATGAGCGCATCTTCTTAAACTGCTGCGGAGCTTCGGGCGAACAGTCAAGGTCGGACTCGTCGAGGACTGCGTGTGACCTCCAGACCCCGCTCACAACATTGGACGACATCATGTAATCCTACAGGGAAACAAGAACGTTGAAGAGCATATCATTCATTTTAGACCATTTGGCTACGTATCTGAGCGACGGATGAACCTCTGTGACTTTCCAGTTGCAAGTGATTGTTTTTAAATGATTTCATATTGCTGGATAATAATGTCTTGCCAAATATTCGGAGCAGAACAAGAACAGATATGAAAATAATAGACTATAAGTACATATGAATTTGTGTATGGTGTGCATTCCAATTCATATCAATCCAACTGCACTTGGTTTGTTTTGATTTAAGCCATAATAACTCAACAAAAAAATGATAACATAATAAAAGCACGATTTTTGTGTCTCATTTGTTAACCAATCTGTTATATAAATATAAATGCTTTACATTCTCCGTGAGATTCAAATGGCAATATTCAATAATGTTTTATATAAGGTTTGCAATAGAGTAAAGTTAATTGTAAAGTGGCCTGCTCCGTGTATTGTAGATAAAGTCGGATAAAACAATATAGAAAATATAAAAAATGACTGAGTAAGACCGCAGACATGACGTAACATAACTGAATATCAACATTATCCCTCAAACTAAAAATAACGTTAATGCAGCGCCACAGATTTTGAGTAAAACGTGACCGCTGCACATTTTATAAACGTTTACACCTTTTATAACAGACGCATTTTTATTATCCCCCAATCGCTTAAACCTAATAAAAACGTAACATATCAAATGCACGATAAACGTAAACGTTACAAACTTACCGTTCTTTTCACTAAAGCTCAGTGTTGCGTCCTTTACTTTGTTCTGTGTGGCTGTTTGAATTTGGCGGACCGCTCCCTGTGGAAGAATGACCCCGCCCACCAGTGTCCCGTTTCTCCACTGTGATTGGCTCGGCGTGGCATTGCGTCGCACAAGGACGTGTGACGTAAAGGATGACCATTTTTTTTTGTATTGGAACGGTTGCATTGTTATGATAAAGTCTTTTCACGAAGCTTATGGAAGGCCATGTAGGCAGAAAAGTATTTAGACGTATGGAAGGCCATTTAGGCAGAAATGTCTTTAGACGTAACGTGTACAGACGCTATAACGCGTGTACGCGTTATTGCGCCTAAAGACGTAATTTTGCGTACAGACGTTTTGGTTTAGCCAATGGTAAGCCCCAAAAACGGCCGGATTTGCATAAAATTGATAAATTTTGATAAAAAATTGATAAAAAAATAGCCGTGACGTCATCGTTCACGTAGCCACGTGTCATTCATGAATAATGCATTTAAACGTGACGTGCCCTTATGCGTGGCATTGCGTATGGTCCTAGTTCCGGATATGTTCCGGATGCGTCAGCAATACGTAATTTTAGGACAAGGAAAAAGAGAGACACGTGGCTACGTGAACGATGACGTCACGGCTATATGTTTAATACATTTTATGCAAATCCTTCCGTTTTGGGGCATACCATTGGCTAAACCAAAACGTCTGTACGCGAAATTACGTCTTTAGGTGCAATAACGCATACACGCGTTATAGCGTCTGTACACGTTACGTCTAAAGACATTTCTGCCTAAATGGCCTTCCATAGAAACTCACTTTTACTGGGAAGTGTAGAGATTGTTAAATTAATCGTCAATAAATCGTCAAACATAATAGCATGTTGTACAGAGAAAATGTTTAAAAGTGAAGAAAATGAATCAGGAATGTCTTTTAGGCTATTATGTTTTAAATTATTTAACTGCGTTTAACATTTTTTTTCTTCCCCTGATACCGAAAAGAGTGTTTTAAACTATTTTTATCCACCAAGCAAGAAATCTGAAATATTATTAACGTTTTATTTGTTTAAGCAATACGTTGTGTGATTCAACAGTAGGCATCAAAGGATATAAACCTGGCAACACACAAGGAAGTTTCCTTTGTGACCATAGGCCTACATATTATACGCAAGGTTAATGACTTCTAGGTACATTTCTATTTACATAAAAAGAAATCTTAGACCTTGAGAATTTACAACAGTTTGTGACGTTAACAAGTTTATTTGACTGCTTCTCTAACAAACATGGCCGTCGGTGACAGGCTAAAAAAAACATTTAAAGATAAAGTATAATTTAGGGAATGCACAAGGAAATCATATCAGAGATGTCAGTAGAAACACACTAATAAATGATAACTAAACAAAGATGCAAGGCATAAGAGGCATTTGGGTTTGCAATGGTCATTGAGATTTAAGAGGGTCCATTGACCAGGTACTGCATTATCCACCATATCGGATGGTGATGTCCTTAAATCTCAAATAACTCTGGTTTGATTCCTGAAATGCCATTCCATTTTGAAGAGCTTTAATTTCTTTTGCAGCACTAAAAAACAAAATGACAAAGAACTGTTTTTGAGTGGATGGTGAGCCACAACACCCCAGGACAACATGACAATAACTGTGGATGTTAATAAACAAGAAAATTAAGCTAACAGACCTTTTTAATTTTGTCCAGCCTAGAGACGATTGCTAATACAATTGTGCAAGCAACCACAACCAGTCCAGCAATCATGGGTTCTAAAGGGAACTTAAAAGTTTTGTCTGGAGAGGAAGTAAAAAAATATTATGAAACATGATAGAGTAGATCAAAACATATATAAGTTGATCCTTTAAAAACATCAAAACGAACACAAACCTTCAACTGTCATTTTAAAGCTCTTGTTTCTAGTTCCAAAGACAAGTGAGGTCACCTGACAGATGTATATTCCTTGATGTATATCACGCTTAATGTTTGGGATTGATAACTGTGCAGTAATGCCATTATTGGTGGTTTTGTAACTGCCGGTGGTCAGATCGAGAACTTCGCCATCTTTTTTCCAGACCACAGTTACTGCCGGATTGGCATGGACATCGCAGGACAGAACAACATCACTTTCTTCTTCAACCAATATATTTTCAGTGTCATTAAGATCGGGAGCAACTGTAACACAGATTTATTCATTTATTTATTGCCATATTGGCATTAAAACTGAATGTCAAGTTCAAAATAGTTTAAAGAAGCAAGCATTATAGACAAGCAATTCCGAGAGTAGAATGGAACAATATTTGACAAACTTTGCTTTTACAGACACGTACAGGGGAAAAAACTAAATTTGTGTTTATACATTTTTTTAACCACATTTATTTTATTTTATATACTGTAAAAAAAATGAAAAACAATTGGCAGAAGGGGCACAAATCTTTGTAAACGTGTAAAATTAAACGTTTTTCTTATAAATTTGCTGTCTTTTTCTGTAATTTTACCTTTTTACTCATATTTCAAAAATACTCTGCATAAAAAAATGTCATACTGAAATTTCCAGCAGCTGGGGTGCCAGAAATAAACCATAAAAATAACAGTTTTCCCCGCACATTTTTCTTGTAAATTTGCAGTCTTTTTCTTGACAGGTTTTGACCGTGTACAATATGTAGAAATAATTCACAGGTGATCAATGAAAATTTACCTTAACCTATTTGTGAAATAGGTGAGCATTAACCATAACCTATTTTTATGTGTTTATAAGTTTAAACAAATATAACTCATTTGGAAAATTTTGTCATTTTCATGAAAATATATATAAAAGATAAAACTTACACTGGACATAAAGCTCAACAGAGCTGTTCACGCTTGCGTCCCTCTTCAGCTGACATGTAAAGATAACTCCATTTTCCTCTTTTGTGATGGGCTGTATACACAGACTGCTTCTGTACAGGCGGTTTTCTTCTTTCAGATCCACCAGGTCACCATTGCGGTACCACTGCAGTTCCATTTGGTTTGATGGGTCGAGACCAGCATCAATGATACAGGTCAGTGTGATGGTTTCCTCAATCTGAGCAGCAATGATGCTTGCATTTGCTGACGGACATGACTCAATAGTGATCGCTGGTCAGAGTATGTTTAGTTAAACAATGAGCAATTCAATCGGCATAGTTATTTTCTAATACAGGCATAGTGTTTAAAAACATGCACTGTCTCTACAATTATTGTTTACAGAATGAACAGTCCTTGTGCATAGTTTTTGTGTACTATATGCCCAAAATCAGGTTTCATGAACTGAATTAAATGTGTTAAGACTTTTTGTTACCTTTTACACAGCAGACACAACACAGCAGGAGCACCGACACACTAAATGACAATTTCATCTTTCTACACCTGCCAACTAGTTGATAAAAAAGATTATATGAAAGGATACATTTTTGTATTATTTTGTGTTTTCTCTCTTATTCATTCATTTCTTTCAAATGGATTAATATTCTTTGAGAATTACTTTGAAAATAAAAGAAAATGCCTTTAGACCTGTTGAATTCACAAACCTTTACAATTTCTAATATTAATATATCATTTCCATGAATGGCTTAAATTTTTCTAATAAAATGTGTATTAATTGTGTTCTCAGAAATTCAAATGACTTACCAAAAGCTTTGTGTGAAGAATCGCTAATGCCTTACAAAATCCAAAGGTTGCGGGAGAGGCCTGTGTCTTCACAGGAGTGGTTTATATTCTAAAAGAAAGAGACTTTACAGCACTTTACCTGACCTGAAACAACTCCCCGCGCGGTCACAGACCTTTTAAAATGATGTGCAAAAACAAGGAGGGTTTGGCTTTTTAGTGGCATCTGAAACGGAATGTAAAGGATGGATAAATCTCATAAAGATACTGTATAGTCTCATAAAAACAGTTGTGATAAGAGAAATTTGGTGTTCTATAAAATGTTAAAACCCTGAAATGATTCATGCATTCTTTTGGTGTACACAATATGTGATATCTGTATACTGTGCGCAAGGTTCCATGGCGTGGTGTAAAAAATATAATGGTTCTGTTGATTACATGTAAATAACACGCATCTATTGCCTTAAAACACTCCATTTTATCCATGAGGGTATTATTTGGAAAATGCAATGGGGTACAACATTTTTGAAATCTTATTGAAAATTTGAGATCTGTGTCTAAAACATCTTTGAAATGTAAACAAATAGAATTTGAGACTGTCAAGTGATTAATCGCATTCAGAAAAAAAGTTAATTGAAATCATTATAATTATGTGTTTATACATACAAAATGAATATGCACAGCACACAGACATATACAGTATTATATAAATACAAACTTTTAATCTGGATACGATTAATCGCCATTTATCATTTGACAGCCCTAAACACATATTGACATTCTACACAGTTTGACTTGTCGAGTTGTGTTGATCATTTGAACTCCTTTGCACTCTTTTTTCAGATTTTCTTTTGTCTATTAAATGCAATGCAAGGTGCTCTTTGGAACATCATCAAATCCTCCTGGGATCATCGGGCTTTACACAGATTTGTTTAGTCCATGCCAGCTGTTATGAAAGGGGTGCATACTAAAGCATTCTAAATGTATTCATTTTTATTTCACTTTTAATAAAACAAGAAAACCAGCCTTTTCACCAGTAGTCTGACACATTTGAACTTCTGATCTTTATCATGCCATAACAGTTGGTCAAAATGACTTTATAAATAAATTATGTTGTAAATACAATAAAAATTTTGACAAATTGCACAAAAATTCTGTTTGCTATAGTCCATGTATTATGTAAAGATGTGGTAACATCTCAGTCTCAATTATTTTCCACCAGGGGGCCATGTTTATCCTGTAAACTAATGGCTCATACTGTATATTCTAAAACTCACACATGTCATTAAAAATAACGCATATTACGTGTCGCAAATAGGGTTAAACTGAGTTATTTGCAATTGAATGTCAAAATTCAGTTTCTTGTGAAATGTTACTCTATTGGTTTTTTTGTTTTTATTTAACAATTTGTATATTTTGTCTGCAACGCAAGTATGTACCTGAGGTACCCAAACAGAAGAAAATGTGAGTGGGAAAGAATCACACCATTTGTGTGTCCTTATTACACAATGAAAAATGGTGATTTGTTTTGTCATCAGTGTCATCTACACATGTGTGATACATGAGAGACAGACTATAGAAAGATTACCAGACAAATGACTTTATTTTATTGTATGTCAGTGCTTGGGTGTCATTTTTACTATTGCCTGCTTGAGCATTTCTTATTGCATTTCTGATAAGAGCTGCAAATCATGCACAAGAAAGCTTAAGATTACTCCTGTCTGGAACAAACAAATAATGTCAAATGCAATGAATAACTCAAAAATAAGATTGTCTGACAAATCTTTGTAAGATCCTGCATATTTGAAAAGAGGTCATTTTTGTCATTTTTCAGATTATTGAATGATGAGAGATAGATGTGCAAGACCTTTGGAGCTGACTGAAGTTAAACATTACCATTTAACCAAGGAGCACGTTAATGACCGAAGGTTATGTGCAATGTACTAACCTTGACTACAGGGCATTAAAGATTTTAGAGGGTGATGTCCCATTATACTACAATATGTGCCACTAAAGGGATCCGGTTGGATTTAGTTTGGTTTAACAAATGTCAAAGAGACACAAGAAACACTCACTGCAAATCTGTTTTAAAACCAACAGTTCGTTATTGATTTCTAAAGTGGCTATATTAAAATATAAAATATCAATTTTAAATATCAATCCATAAATTCAAGCATAATCTCACCTAAAGATTGTACAGTTAGTTCAGGCGTATGCGTACGACCCTGTGAATTTATGGATTGATGTTTGATTGATTGCTCTGTGCCTCAAAAAGCAAGAAATCTGGCACATGCCCCTCAAAGGAGCAACAATCTGTTATTTACATAGACATTCCTGATTAGATTACCGCTGTGTTTAAGAAGTAAAACAGGCTAACCCGCCCCTTTCAACCCCCCCGCACCAGTGCTGTTGTGCTCCGTACAGGGAATTATAAAGAGCTTGCCTGTGACCTGCCTCTCTCGGGCTCACTCTGTGACTAAAGACAGCAGGTTCCTTCATCATTGGCCCGATTTAAGTTGATTGCTTTTGCCTCCATGGACTGATAACAACATTTTGGATCTCACAGCGCTCCTTAAATTGCTCTCCTCGTTTTCTCGTCTATTTCTCTCTCCTTCTCATCCTCTTCTCTTATTTTTATTCACTCAACGCTTGAATGGCCAAGGCTGAGCGGATGCCTGAGGCTTGTGGCCCCCCAACGGGCAATGAACAAGTCACCGAGGCAACAGCGGCTAGTTCCAAACTGTTCGGCTGCAGCTGTGTGCATCGCTGGCTTCCCTTGGCCTACAGAGAGGAGCTCTACCATGTCCTGCACCTAACTGGGCCTCTGGTGAGTTCTCCGACTATTGCAACACTCACTTATGTGTCCTTAACAGTATATTGTATAAGGATAGGAATTTTGCCAGAAGAGACAGAAACCCATTATTTGTGGTGAAGACTTTTGTAACTCATTCTGTGTTTATGGTGTTACAGTGAGTAGTTATCTTATGACTGATATGATGAATTTATTAACTTATTATTGTGCATGATGCTTACCTGAATGACACACAGCTGTACAAGTTGTGGTTATACAAATCCAAGAAATATGTTTGGTAATCCTTCTATTCTGGGATTGATTTCACATTGTTTGGGCACATTTGCATGCAATTTAACCAATGAGATAAACTGAAATGAAGATGTCATGACATCACAATGTGGTAACCTTCAGACTGTAAAGGTGAAGTACTGCTATACTTTCTTCATCTTTATTTCTTATTTTTAAATAAGCTTAAGCAAACAATCAAGTTCCAATGCACATTCAAGTCCTTCATGTTTATTGCATTACAAACGTGTGCCCAAAAGAGCAAAATATATACAGCGACATGAATGCTAAAATACATTTGCAATGACATGGCCCACAGGCCTACTGTACTAGTTACTGTATGTCCAGTGCTGACCGCTGTGACTATTCTTCAATTGGGATTGAATATAGCTGTGTGTGGTTGAAATCTTTGTGTTCATGTTCCACAGCTCATCTCCAGGATCCTAAACTTCCTTCTTCCGTTTGTCATCACAATATTCTGTGGTCACCTAGGAAATGCTGAACTTGCTGGATATGCCTTGGCCTCTGCGGTAAAACCTTCATCGGCTCATAGAGCTCTATGGGTTCTCTTTGTAAGGCATTGAAGGGATAGTTCACCCAAAATAGGTTATAAATTCTGTAATCATTTATTCTCCTTTATGGCATTCAAAATGAATATGAAACTTTTTTCTGTGGAACACAAAAGAGGATTTTTTTTTAAATGTCTCAGTGGTTTTGTGTCAATACAATGGAAGTCAATGTGGGACAATGTTTTTTGGTCACCGATATTCTTCAAAATATCTTGTTTTGTGTTCTGCAGAAGAAACAATGTCAAACTGGTTTGAATTGATATGTAGATGTTTAAATGATGAAATCATATTCATTTTGGGTGAACCATCCCTTAAACGTATACATTAAAGGCAATCGGTAATACTGTACATCTGCTGCATCGCTGAACTGTCTGTGACATTACAGCCCGAAAATATTGACTGATTTGTTCATTTCTGAAAAAAACATTCTGTCGTGTGTCATATCTATTCTTTGGACACCAAGTCTATATCCTGTTCTAAGAAAATTGATGAAAATCCAATGCCTGTATCTCTAAGAAGGAAATATAATGAACTGCTGTTACACCAAGTTGTCAAGAAGGATTGTTGTATTACTAAAGCAGAATTTATCTCCTCAGACTATTAATGTGACCACAACAGCCACAGGATGTGGACTTGCTCTCGCCTGTGACACGCTTGTCTCTCAGGTATTAGTTTATGGTTGCATAGTCATGTCTGTTAAATATATACAATATCCCATTGTTGTGTTTAATGTTTGTATAGTGAAAACCCTAAAACCTATAGACCACTTTGGATGTCATAAACAAGGATGGTCTAACACTGGTCCAGAACAACTTCCTGTTTCAGTTATTTAACATTTTACACAAACGTTTGAACAAAATACAACCAACAGATCATTAATTTATGAGCTATATTTAAAGATTTAAAATAATAAATAAATACATTCTAAACCTGGATGTGTTTCAGGACCAGTGTTTACATTTTGCAAAGTGATATACATTACATTTGACTGCGGTTTTCTGGATTTGAGTGTTTCCCAAAATGTTTTGAAAATAAAACCTGTACCATAGAATCAGATGGAAGTACCTAAAGTATTATATGGCAAGATACTAAATTTAACATAGAAAGTTTATTAATATAGTGATATATTATATACATATGACCTTCAGGATGAAAGAAATCCATGATGCATGTCCAAGAATTAACAATGGTCATGGTACCATCTTCAAAATGCTTTAGTATTGCCATTACAGTATTTATTGAAGCCTTATTCTTATTAAACAATGCGTGTGAGATAAAAAGTAAAACAAATCTCTTTTTTTTCGTTTGGACACAGTACATGTTTTGGTACAGGATTTAAACTATATTTGCTAATGGTCTTTTTTGCATGTCCAGACCTTTGGCAGTAAGAATCTAAAGAGAGTGGGGGAAATACTTCAGAGGAGTATGCTTATCTTATTGCTCTTCTGTCTGCCATGCTGGGGTATACTCATCAATGCTGAGTCAATACTTCTCGCACTGAAGCAGGAACCAGAGGTGACAAGGTCAGACTATAATCCAAAATATCCGAAATGCTATTCTGTCTAAAATGTTGATTTTATAGGCTCTCTGGACAGTTGTGCACCCTGAGGGGGTGATCCACTACAGGGATCAAAGAATAGTTAGCCAAAGTTTGTCCTATGTTGCATCATTATTTATTTACATTGGGAATGTTCGACTTCTAGTGAAAACTTTCCAGATGTTAATTTAGTGCATAGTCGGCTGTGTCTCCTATAAAGCCCTAAACCAACACAAGTTCTTGGCAATTGGTAAATATTTTACCAGTTCATATAAATTTGAATGATCTCATTCATGCATTTGAGTAAGTTCGGGGTGGGGCTTCAGTATTGCTCTTTGTGCTATCTGTCATACGTTTTTGACATCATACAAATTAGCCACGTTGTAAAATAGTTATGAATTTTAGGAGGAACACTTTAAACCTTGGGGAAAGTAAATTAAAGGGGGAAAAGAGACTGAAACTTTTCTGAAATCAAATTAATCTTCTGGCCAGTTGTGAAATTGAAGAATAAGATATTAGCTGGGTCTTCATTTTCTGCTTCACTAGTTCATTTAATTCCATGTGACAATTCCAGGCAAAGATGTTCTCTTGGCATTTTATTAGAAACTTTCTTGAAGTCTCACTCTCAGATGCCTTTAAAACAGTTTAGGTTCTGGGCACATATTGGCTGCTTTTTCTTCATTATTTTGAATGTTTTTTTTTTAATAAATTGTTTTTGTTTTCATTCATTATTTGTTTTGCCACATACAGATGAAAGGTTTTTAAATCCATAACAACGTGTAAAATAAAAAATATATACAGAAATGTATTGAAGTTGCATTTAAAAATGATGGCTTGTGGTCACAATACAATTTGGGTATTATACTGTTCTGAGACTGTTATTTATAAAGCTAAATGTTTCAGGATTGCACAGCTGTATGTCATGGCTTACCTCCCCGCTGTTCCTGTAAGTATTACAACATGTTTTCATAAACATTCAGTGCTAGTGCTTTCATCTCTGTCTTTGCCTTGTTTTTAAGAACAGAAGTTCAAAGCTTCCCTGCTGTTTTCTTCAAATTGTGCTTCTCACTTTTCATGACAGCTTTTTATTTATTTGGTCTATATTTAACATGTTTTATAAACAATTGCCTTATTGTTAACATGAATTTACACTAGTTACGTACTTCCACTAAAAAGTTTTACAATAAAACTGCATTTGTTGTCCTTGTAAATCAATATATTGTTATCGATTTGATATATACATTGGTGTTTTTTTTATTTTCATTTAAATGTTTAGGGTCACCAATGGAAATGTTTCTCTTGACCATTCAGACCTTTTGATTTGAATGTGTAGGCCTAAGACAAAGATATACTCGTTCAAGGATTTTAAAGATAATAAAGAACTGGCAGCCAATGAAAGCCCAGAATAGATCAAAAGTCCTTACCGTCTAAAAGGTATCTGAGGGTCAGACCTCTAAGTCAAGAAATTGTAAAACTTTCCCATAAACTGTAAAAAAATATACGTAAAAAACAGACATTTTCTGGCAGCTGGGGCGGCAGGAATAAACCGTAGAATAACTGTTTTCCCTGTACAAATACACATTTTCCTGGTAAATTTATTTTGCTGTATTTTAGCTAATTTCAACTTGTATTGTAAAAACAGTAGATTCTGTAATTTAAGTTTTTTTACAGTGTACAGTGTAACATTTATTAATTTAAACTGTAATATGTGAAAAAATATGTACTGCACATTTATGTGATAAGTGAGTGACTATAAACTTTTGAATGACAATATTACATTTGAATGAAAAAAATGTTGTCTCTCCCTCAATTCTCCATAGGCCATGTTTCTGCACCATTTGCAGGTGTCTTATCTGCAAAACCAGGTACAAGCAGCATTCCTATAATCCCAGGACATACACAAGCAGAAAAGATATGAAACAGAACAGAGAAATAAATATCTTATTTCAGGGCATCATCCTGCCCCAGATGTACACAGCAGTTGTTGCCAACATTTTAAACGTAGCGACAAACTACGTCCTGCTTCATGAACTAAACCTGGGAGTGATGTATGTATTCTTGTTTATCTTACATCAATACCACTTTCCGCTGTATCGCCTGTGTATTACAAGCCATTCCGTTATTCCAATCACCTTTCAGTGCCTCAGTGTATTTTGTCAATACATGCAATGGCCATAATAGGCGAGAAATAAGGGTCCTTATGATAAGCAGGTGTGTGTGTGTGTCCCCGCAGGGGCTCTGCTGCAGCCCACAGTATCTCACAGATTTCCATCTGCCTCCTGCTGTTTGCCTACATACGCTGGAAAAAGCTGCATGTCAAGACATGGGATGGTGAAGAATATATGTAGAGATGCACACACGGACACTCATATTTGCTTTTGAAACATAATGGGAAACATTTTTCATGCAGATGCACTTAACTAGAATCATTACATTGTAACTCTGCATGGGGGATACCTAATGGTATTGTTTTTCCCCTATGAGCACCCCGAACCTAACCATCACAGAAACCATTTTCAAAAAAGCATCATGGACATGTTTAATCATTTTTGGGAACACAAATGGAACGTTGGCAAGCTACATGTGAACAAACTTGGTTAAGAAGGATAGCCTGTAGATGTAGATTGCATCTGTTTGCTATCTGTTCGGATTGTTTCATCAATCAAAAATGACAAGAGATTGGGGAAGTGGAAAGAGTTGTACCCTCATGGGATTTCAGTGATTTTCCAGTGTTTGCTAATACGTTTGTCTTTGTCTCCCCCTACAGGCTGGTCCACTGCATCACTGCAGGAGTGGGGCTCTTACATGAAGTTGGCTATACCCAGCACCCTCATGCTGTGCTTTGAATGGTGGGTCTATGAGATTGGAGGCTTCCTTGCAGGTGTGTACATTTGTGTTGGCTTATGGCGTATTTTTACATAAAATTTGTTTTCGATCCTTACCATTATTTTGTTTTGTAAAACGATCAGTTCTGGTGCTTTATTCTCATTGGTTGAGCCAAGTTCTAAGGGGCTGTGTCCACCAAAGCGCCCCTATTCACATTTTGCATTTAACGGTGCGTTTCCACTGGCACTTTGGGGCTTATTGGTTTAATAAACAGCGTACGAGTTTTGATGTTGATCTTTAACCTAAGTCGCTTCTGCAATCATATAATCCTTAACATTCCAGACAGATTTGTTAGTAATTATATTTCTTGTGCACCACTGAAGATCCCAGGGATCAATGGTCGCTTTATAGCTTTGTAATTGTTTTGTTGTTTTACAGCACCGTCGTTTTATAGCAAACTCATATCTTCGGGTTCCTCAGTTTTGTTCCTCTTTTCACCCCTTTCACACATAAAATCAGGATTGTGTCCATTATTCTGGAATTTACGTCTTCACACAAAAATATATACATCGAAAATACCAAACTTCTTCAATACATACATTTTTCAATGATATTGTATTATTATTGTATATCAGAGTCATTCATATTTTCCTCATTCATGTTTGTACTTACATATTCTGCGTTAATAAGATTTATTAAATAAAAAATACAACCTTTTAAAATAATTTTATTACTCTTTTCTTGCATAATTAAATGCCACCCCCTCCCCTCTCCACTCATCGGCAGGAATGCTGGGAGAGGTGGACCTTGCTGCTCAACACGTGCTGCTGGAGTTAGGGTCCATCACTTACATGGTAAGACTGTGTTACATAACATACTTCCTTTAAGACTTATTAACAAACCTATTGACTGTTTCAATCGATTTACCTTTGATTACTGTTGTCAGCAGGGCTTGTCAGACATTAATAAAGATGACAAACTACATTTCTTTTGAATGTCTAAAAACTAAATGAAGTACTGAAGTTTATTTAAAGGCATTTGTGTGCACCCAGAGGACATTTTCTGATCTTTCATAACTGAGCTTGGTTTGCGTCAGTGTTGAGATCTATTTTAGAGACATTTGTTAGATCTGGGTGTTTTTCTCAGAAGATATATCTGAGATGCAAAAGACTTAATCGTTTCCAGTTGACCTTCATTTACTCTCATTGACCGGGCCTGGACTTTATGTTCTGTTTTATTATGTTTATTATTTTACTTTCGTTTTGTTGTTTGTTAATTTTATTAAAAGATGGTGTTACGTTCGTCGATTCCCACCTTCTTCCATCGGTTACGGTTTTAAACAAAGGTGTATTCAGCTTCTGGGCTCCTTAGCTTTAGCTGGGCTTCTAGCGTCTGGGCATACTGATGGTCTGCCTGTCTTTTACGCCTTGTGGTGTCCTTGAACTAACTTAACCCAACCACGATTCTTTCTCGTGCTTGACCGAAAGTAAACTTGTCCATAAACTTGCCTGGAAAAGTTCATCCTTCAACAGCACATGCGCATATAACTGTCCTGTTTCACTCCTCCTTCCACGGGTAGCCACGCCCAGGAATAATAATTACAGTGCACCTTGCCCAATGCCGTATTCACCTTTACTTAAATATAAATAAATAACAATCTTGCAACCAGTCCATTACATTTGATACACTGGTTAAGAAATAAACAAAATGAACAGACAAGTAGACAATGTAAATGCACTTTGTACACCTCTGAAGACGTGGTTATGCATATTATAATGCATTTTTGTCAAGAGATCGAAAAAACTACACACAACACCTTTAAAGAGTTCTTTTCCTTGTTTTTTAAACAAATGATTGTGTGTTTTAATAAATGTACAGTATGCGTTTAGTTTCCTTTAGGTGTGCATGCAGCTGCCTGTGTTCGTGTGGGAAATGCACTGGGGGCCGGAGACACTAACAGGGCCCTGCTCACCAGTAAAATGACTCTTGTGATCTCAGGTCAGAAAATACAGAGTAAAGTCTTCAGAATACCTTTATGAGCATCGCTATATAGAAAGGAGATATCATTTTAACCTTTAATGTATTGCAGGAATTTTGGCTGTTTTTCAGGGAATCATTCTGGCTTCAGCAAAGTCTGTGGTGGGCTACATCTTCACCTCCGACGAGTATGTTCATTACTGTCATGATACAAATACATTCTGCATTATTATAAAACAAGGATTTGACAGTATTATTATTGACCAAATAATTATTCTATCTAACAGGAGCATAGTGAAGATTGTCTCAGACAATCTCACTCTCTATGTTTTTCTGCAGTTCTTTGATGCTCTTGTGGTAAGTTGGTAAAGCCAGTTATACAGTCAACTTTTTGTTGACTTTTGTCATCAGCTGTTGAGTCTTTATGACCAAGCTACAGAGGTTTTTAACTGTTATATTAAATTATATCTTTGTCATCTTTGTGATGTGTAACAAGTGTCATTTAATAGTGTTCTTTCATCTTTATAATCTTTATGTGTTCTAACATACTCTTACAGTAGTCTTTATCAGTAAAACACTGTTACTCTGCATTTCTTTCTTATGATGACATTAAAACTGATTACAAAATCTCACGCATATATCTATGTGTTGTGTATTAGTGTGTGTGTTCAGGCATTCTTTTGGGTGCTGGGAAGCAGAAAATAGCTGCAGTGTCCAACTTGATCTGTTACTACTGCATTGGGTTACCGGTGGGAATAGCACTGATGTTTCTGGCTGAGCTCAGGATACTTGGTAGCTTTTTAACTTTTAGAAAAAAATCTAATTTACATTTACATATAGCTTTCTTGTGGCTCAGTGGTCAGAGCATAGTTAGAAACAAATGTACAGTACAATGTAATGTATAATATAAATGCATAAATGTAAATGAAAATGTACTATTACTACTACTATTTACTATAAATAAATGATTATAATTATACATTTATTATATACATATAATATTTTATCCAAAGCGACTTACAAATGAGGTAAACAAAGAAAGCAATTGCCACAACATAAGGACAACAAAAACCACAAGCACTGTAAAGCTGGTCTCATTAAGCCTACCACAGTATACAAAGCTAAGAGTTTTTTGGATGCTTTACTCAACGTCCTCTAAAGCTGTGAAGTGTAGTGTAACACTATTTCATTTGCGCTCATTCAGGTCTGTGGCTTGGCCTGTTGATTTGTGTCATTATTCAGACCTGTTTCTTCACTACTCTTATCTTCAAGCTCGATTGGAAGAAAGTGACAGAGCAGGTAGGATGTCACAAATAATGTCATTTTACAAACAGACCTAGCAAGTATGTTGCAAACGTTTGCTGTAACATGCTGACTTTTGACTTCTTTAGGCGCAGAAACGTGCAGGCAAAAATGCTAAGGTGGTGTGTGTGCGGCAGAGGCCGTCCATCGGGCAATCGGTGGTTGATACGCTGGTCTCTGAAGGGCAGAAGGATGAACAAACGCCTGAAACTGGAGCTTCTGCATGTATACCAGAACCCTGGGATGACATCACTGGAAACAAAGTAATTCAAGCTTATTACATTTATTATGTATGGACAGATAGAGATAGGTATGGGATGTTTACGGACTAATATGCAAATCTGTTGTGAGGGCAAAAATGTAGAATAAAATTAACGATGAAGATAATATTAATATTAATAATATAAAACAATGTCATATTAGCAGTTTGTTTTCAAAATTTGCAGATAGATACATACCGTATTGATAAAACACAGATAGACAGACATATAGACAGATATTTACACAGATAGACATGAATCACTGATAGACCGACGATAGATAGATGGATGGATGGATAGAGATAGATAGATAGAGATAGATAGATAGATAGAGATAGATAGATAGATAGAGATAGATAGAGATAGATAGATAGAGATAGATAGAGATAGATAGATAGAGATAGATAGAGATAGATAGAGATAGATAGAGATAGATAGAGATAGATAGATAGATAGATATAGAGAGAGATAGATAGATAGAGAGAGATAGATAGATAGATAGATAGATAGATAGATAGATAGATAGATAGATAGATAGATAGATAGATAGATAGATAGATAGATAGATAGATAGATAGAGAGAGAGAGAGAGAGAGATAGATAGATAGATAGATAGATAGATAGATAGATAGATAGATAGATAGATAGATAGATAGATAGATAGATAGATAGATAGATAGATAGATAGATAGATAGATAGATAGATAGATAGATAGATAGATAGATAGATAGATAGATAGATAGATAGATAGATAGATAGATAGATAGATAGAGATAGATAGAGATAGATAGAGATAGATAGAGATAGATAGATAGAGATAGATAGAGATAGATAGATAGAGATATAGATATAGATAGATAGATAGATAGATAGATAGATAGATAGATAGATAGATAGATAGATAGATAGATAGATAGATAGATAGATAGATAGATAGATAGATAGATAGATAGATAGATAGAGATGGATGGATGGATGGAGATAGATAGAGATAGAGGGATGGATGGATGGATGGATAGAGATAGATAGAGATAGATAGATAGATAGATAGATAGATAGATAGATAGATAGATAGATAGATAGATAGATAGATAGATAGATAGATAGATAGATAGATATAACCAAAACATAACCGAGCCGAACATTCTTCCATGGAGACATTTTGCTCAAAAAGCGACAATTGGTGCGATCAAAAACTGACTTACCTTCGCCTTGTAGTTCAGCTTGTATCTGTTTGGCAGTTATCCTTGGTTTTTTTTCTACCACTCGCAATAGCCTTACGTTATCATGCTTGTCTACTATTTTGATCCTCAGACAACTTTATCCTTTGCTTCTCTGGTCCATGTTCAGTGTGGGGCACACAATGATACCAAACAGCACAGTGACTACTTTTCTCCGTTTAAATAGGCCGAATGACTGATTTCAAGATTGGATACATGTGTGATACTAATTAGTTTGAAATATCACTATAATCCAATGATGTATTATCTTTTCTAAGGGGTACCAACAAATGTGTCCAGGCCATTTCAGAATATCTTTGTAGAATAATTTCCACAGCTTCTTTGCTCTGATCTATGACATAACAAAGGCATGCAAAAATACACGATACAATAGCTTTTAATCTCATCACTCTTCAGGAGGAATGAAGGATAATTTCAATGAGCTGTAAGGGTACCGTCATATTTAAGCACGTCTGTGTATATAGACAGACAGATAGATACATACACAGACAAACATAAAACAAAGATAGAAAGACAGAAATACAGACAGACGCACAGATAGATAGACAGACAAATAAACCGACAGACATGAAGAAAAGATAGGAAGACAGAAATACAGACAGACAGATGCACAGATAGATAGACAGACAAATACACTGTCAGACGGACAGATGAACAAATAGATAGACAGACAGACATATACACAGATATATGAAACACAGATAGATCGACAGATACACAGACAGGCAGGCAGCTGACAGAAAGAAAGACAGACGCACAAATAGATAGACAGACTTATCAATAGACAGACAGATACATTGACAGACAGATTTACTGAGAGACATACAGACAGATTGATGGATAACTACTTTAATGTGATGATAACTGCTTCAATATTTCGCTCCATTAGGCACAACTATCAAGTAACAGCTCTGAAGCAGTCGGCTATGTTAAAGTGAGCACTCAAGATCAGAATAACGCTGAAAGTGGACTAACGCTGGCGAGTGAAACTGGAGAACCTCAACGTAAAGTTCTACTCTCTCTGAACCAGATTGTGTTGAGAAGAGGACTGACGTTGTTGACTGCTGTCTTGATTCTGATAGCTGGAATAGCTATCCATATAACCTGTCCTCTTCCGGAGCCTTTTAATCCACATAACAGCAACCTAACAATCCACTGGAACAACTTCTCCACCCCTGACACCTTTATCAACTCTACAGTGAGTTCAGTCTACATGTAACTCTGGTCATTTTGCCAGACACATTTCCCACATCAACGACCCAGAGGGCTGCTTATCCATTCAATGAGGAAATCATGTCCATGCTTATGGGCCTGAACTGAAGTTCTACAAGGACTTTCATTGGTGTTATTGAAGATAAAATCCCCCATCATTAGTCAGCAGTTGTTTATGGAGAGCATTTCTTTATGTATATCCACTCCAAACCATCTTAATAGGCCAAAATGTTTATATATATTGAATATTGCTTATGTTTTTTTTATTTTCCTAGTCAGGTCTAACATTTGAAGTATTTCTCATATATCTAATCTTATGTTTCTGGTTATATTCTGCACATTATCTTTACGGAAATAGTTGTCTTTGTAAATATATTTATCATATCAATGTGAATCAGAAAAGAAGATAGCGGTTCAATACCTCCACTTATTTAGTTTTGCCAAATTACGAATGACATGCATTCTTATTTGACCTTTTCGTATAATACATGTTCAGACACACTTTTTCACTGTCAAACATGCCGGATAGAGAATTTTATTTCTTAATGGTAATTTTTTTTATTCATTCAGTGAAAACATTCTACTACGGACATCAAGTCACCATTATACACTGTACTGTGACAGATGAATAATTCACTCTGTGAATCATTCGCTATTGTAAAACATGTCCACTAAACAGGATTTATGAGATCCAGGTGCAATTTTACAAAAAAGATGTGGGGAAGAGAAATTGCTGCCTTATCTTTTTCACATCTTATGTAACAAAGACATTTTTTACAAGAGCACAAGCAATAATTTTACTTGTTTAAGGCTAGCAAGAACCAAGTCCAACCCAACCCCCTGTGTCTTTTGTCTTTACAGTGATTTTTGCTGTTTCGCATGCACTGGGTGAGGGAATAGGTAACATTTTAAACAATCTAAAGGAGCATTTATAAAACATTGAAAACAATTTTAAACCATCGCTAACATTAGTCTTTATGGCAGGTACAAAGGTACTGTAACATCGTGTCGTAACCAAATGCGATGTGTATAGGATCGTTGTGTGGATGGAGCTGTCAGCAGCTGCTGGTTTGGACAAAACCACTTTAAAAAGATAACTTCGCATTTGGTTAGGAGGTGCAAATTGTGACCAAAAATTGACTTTAATTAAGAATCTAGAATGCTTAGTTACCTGATTTTGAAATGGTAACATGCATTGCTTTTATCACAAAGTAAAATCAATAGTTTGATCTTTAATTCAAGATAACCTCCAGAACTTTAAATATCAGGCCAAACGTGTCGTAACTTTGTCGGTCTGTGAAACAAAATTATGCAGAATCCGAATAGTCGCGTTTCTAAATATAATGCTTGCCATTGGAAGCTAAAGCACTCTTTGTATGTTTTCCCAGACAACAGTGATTTCTAAACACTTAAAAATCACTTTAAAATAATCAAAGGAAAATGATTCTAATAAAAGAAATTATAACATGTTAGTGTATAATACTGATAAAGTCAGTAAAATGTACTTTCTTTTAATTATTGCATTCAATGTACATTTAAGTGCTGTCATGATTTGTCAAGTTTCTAGCATTTTGAATGCCTTTAGTTGAATTGTGCGTACAAATCTACCATCACAATGGCTGAAAATACGTTAGCTGTTTCTGCACTGTTTCATGCTTTCTGCTTTTATATGACCAAGTATTGTCAAGTCACAAGTGAGCACTTTGGTTTGCTTAATACATCTAGAAAGAAATCAATATTAAACTGAATAAATACTGTCACACTAGTTTCACATCATCAGCTCAAACTGTGCTGTCAATACCCCCGAAATAATATAGACACTGTGCTTATAGAATGCCCTAAAGTCTTTGGTAAGAATGGCACAAGGTTTATTAACTACTGATTATGTTGACTTGAGAAAGCCGGTGAGCATCTCATTCGACACAATCCCTCCAGCTAGTATTGCCAACATAAGGATAACGGCTAGTCCTCGACGGACCACCAGCTGCCTGGTGGTCAAGACCTCTCCAACTGTGACAATGACACCAGCCTCGCCCATTTCACCTCCTTCTTCCAGGTCTGTGTTTGTGTCCCTTTGGCCTTCTTCCGTGTTTTGTGCACCCTGTGAAACGTCTGTAAAGAGACAGATAAAACATGTTCTACACAAGGAAAAGTCCAACCTAAAACTTCCAGGGTCATCATATGGCATAATTCAGATGCTACCTTCTGTGCAGCCAATGTTTTCCATCGCACAAGATTCACTTTTGGTTTCCAGTTTTTGCACACCTGCTCTGAACAAGGCCTGCAAATAAAAAGACAAACTGGTGCCATCATCTTCAAACACAAAATCATGAAAGTGGATGATGGAATAAAACACACCTCTTCAGTTGCTTTCTTCCAGTCAAGTTTGCAAATGAGGATGAGGAAGAATAAAGACTGTAAGAAGACACATACAAACATCCCAACCCACAAACCTAACATGAGAGAGAGAAAAAGAGAAGAGAAAGAGAGAGATAGTGTGTATGAAGACAGTGGATGAGGGATGGAGGTCTTCAGTGTATCACTTACAGTTAATAGATGAACTACAGGACATTCTTACCAACAATACCCATGCCAACAGCAAACATCAGGGACACTCCTATTGGAAATCCCACAAAATAATACCCAACAATGTTACAAAGAGCACCGATCAGTTGCTTTCCAGCACCTCGGACTATTCCACCTGTAATGCCCTGTAGATAGTAACACAGCTATTAACAAGAGAACACGAAGCACAGAATCACAATGGCTGTAAAGCTTGAAATATTAAAGAACAACTGAAACCACTGAAAAATAAATTGTTATTTAAATGTGCAATCCATGACTTGTTGGGGTAACTAAGCTATACTACTGCTTACCTTTCCATGATTCACAACAGTAAGCTAATAATAATAATATAAGCTGTATGGTTAGATTTTACAAGAAATGCAAGGGAAGGATAAGTATGTAAAAAAATATTTTTCAAACAGTGATGGCGATAGAGAGTCAATGGTTACAGATTGTGGCTTAAAACTGTCCTTTGCCGCACAGAAACAAACCCTTATTTTGAAGAAAACAACAGCAAAATAATATATAAACTCACCGCAATTGCATCAAACAGATGAAAGAAGCCATACATAATCATGACCTGAGAAACTCTGAGCACAATTTCTCTGTTAAAAAAAAGAGATCACGATGACAACGAGAATAGTTATAAAGGTGAAAGCAACAGTCTCACTGTTTAATAGCTCATATTGTGACACAAACACCTTAGAACTTGAGAATTTGCATTTAATCTTTATAAGAAAAGTTTTCTAAAATCAGAAATAAAATTGTATATGTTTGGGATTCTACTTTATCTCTGAGAACAGACTGCATCAAAAGGCACAAGGCATTTCACACACATTCTCATCTTACTGAGTATGAGGGGCACATAGATAAGTGATCTGTGAAATCATTTCACAATAGGAGAAGACCTTCATCTACCTGAAGGTAAAATATTTTAGGTCTACAGGTTTGTTTCGATTTTGAAAACCCACACCCATATTACCTAATGTAACATGTGATTATAAGACTATTTCTATTGAAGATCGCTGTGTCTACTTACTCTTCTGTGGTGAAGATGTATCCAATAATGTCTTTTGTGGATCCAATAAAGATTGCAACTAGACAGGAAACCAGTACTAGAAGATAACAAATAAAATGTTATTAAGAATCTTACCCTTGTGAGTTACTGATTTAAAGTTTTTACACTACCATTCAAACGTTTGGGGTCGCTTTCTTTTTCTTTTTTATAAATAAACATTTTAGATAGTAAACTCATCATCAACACTACGGCACAACAGAAATGTAACTATTGGAAATTATGTTTAGAATGAACACTCATTCTAAATGACCACAGCAATTGGTCATCCATTGTCTACAATTTGTAAAAATGTGCTCTTCTTATCAAAAATTTTACTTTGTAATAAAATGATTCTATATATTTTTTTGCCTTCGGATTAAAAGCCTTTCAGTCAAGTGACACTAAACCGTAGCACCTGTATAGACCCTGAATTATATTGCTTTAATGTGATTTGTTGACTTATATTGTTTCATGTACAGTATGTAAACATTGGTATTATCTTATTTCACATACGTCCACAGACTAAAGAGACTTTGGCTGACAGTTTGGCTTGTTCTGTGTTTCCAGCTCCAAGTGCATTTCCCACCCTCACGCTGGCTGCCACAGCAAACCCCATAGGAAACTAAAAAAAAATCAAGATTAAAAAAACAACGCATTGAGTTACAAAAAGAAAACCATGATCTTGGTTACAACCAAGCGTTTAAATGGCAGAATATGGTACATAAATCTTTCTGATGGGTCAAAACTAGGGATGTAACAATATCAAAATCTCACTGTACGATAATACCTCGGTATAAAGTCCACGGTACAATATTTAACAGACAAAGGATGACTTGGAAAAATGCCATGACATCTTTTCTTTATCCTCTTATCATAAATGTTGCTTAGAGGTATGAGTTATAGTATGGGATGGGTAAAATCCCTTTTATAAAATAAAATAATTGCACCAGATGGACCTTCCCAAAGGTAACATCCATTATTTTTTCTGACATTCTCCATGTTAGGCCCGGAAGACCTATAGTTTCATACTGTCATTTGACGCTAATATTGAGGCAATATTGCGATACCACTTGTTAAATATTGTTAGATCCCTAGTCAAACATTTTCTTGTGAAGTGGGAAATCTCGATAAAAAAAAATTCTGCATGTATTTTGTCTGTGACTAATTTGAATCCTAATGAAAGTAAAGATTAAGGCTGCTGTTGGTAAGCAACAAAACCTGACCTGTATTAGATACCAAATTATGTGCATTTTTGTTACTGCTTGTATTTTTTTGTTTGTAAGTTTTTTTTTAAATCTTCTCAAGTATGACCCAATTTTTGTATCAAACACATATTATAGAACTCTTCGAATGACGTAAACAAAGCTGGAAGGTCCAGGAGAACTTCCTGTTTAAGTTACACAATAGTTTGAACAAATTACAACCAACATAATATTTATAATTAATAAGATTTAATTATATATTTAAGATTTTAAAAATACTAATAAAAACTGAAACTGGAAGTGCGTCTGGACCAGTCTTTTAAAGTGGTCTATAGCGAGTGAATTCAGAATTGTTTCCAAAACATCTGCTGAAAAGTCTATGGAGGTAACTAAATCTGTATGGTTTGGTTGCTCTCACCAACCCATGTCTTTAACCAACCAGGCAGAAGATAACAAAATTGTATTTGCAAATGGAACACAACACCTTATGTTCCTTTAAAACAATAATCCAACAGAAAGATGAATGTGGGAAATTGAACCGTGATTCAATAAACAGGTTCAATTTCAGAAGAATTTCAGCTTCTCTTTCATGTAAATTTAGAGCTGTTATTTCGACCCGTTGACCAGCAAACAGCTGGTGCCGTTGAGATGTTGAAACCAGTAGTGTATGGTTTCGTTTGTCTTACAACTTAAACAAAGTAACTTTGCGTTTCATGAAGAGCCTTTGGAAACCTACCATAAATGCAATATTAGCAAGCTCATAGATGACAGACTGAGCCCCCAGCTCTGCCTCACTGATCAACCCTTTAGTGATAAAAGACAATATTCAAATATATGTGTGACTACTATATTAGTTTACATAAATGTAAAATTAGTCTGCAAACCTGCCAGGAATCCACCAATCTCATATGTCCACCACTCCACACACATCATGAGCATGCTGGGAAGAGCCAAGCGAACGAACGCCCCCCATTCCTGCAGACAGTCAACAGACCAACCTAATGGTGTGTGAGAGACAGATGGAGGCAGATGAAGAGACGATTCATCGAAGGAGACATCTCCTTAAAAAAATTCTAAATACACTTAAGTGATTAAATGAATCCCTTTAACCATTCACCCTTTCATTAATATTGTGCATAATTTTTTTTCGATAAGAAGATTATTGGAGTGAATTACCAAAATCAATGCATGAATGCTATGAAATTAAAGGGATAGTTGCCCCATTGACTTCCATTGTATGAACACAAAACCACATTTTTCGAAATATCTTCTTTTGCGTTCCGCAGAAGAAAGAGTCACATACAGGTTTTGAATGACATAAGGGTGAATAAAAGATGGCAATTTTTTCTTGAGTGAACTATCCCTTTAGAAACGTCTATAACCAAACAGATCTCATCCCCCATTTACTGCCAAAGTAGGCTAACTAAATACATTGGGGGTGTTATATACTTGTTTACAGACATTTTTCCAAATATCTTCCTTTGCGTTCAGCCACGGGTGAGTAAATTATTAAATAATTTTACTTTGGGTGAACTATCACTTTAAGCTAAGCTTACATGACTCAGGTTTGTCTGGTCAAATATTACAAAGTACAGAACATACTTTGCACCATGACATTACTGTTACACATTGCTTAGGAAACTGCAAGTGTCAGAGACGAATCTGGGTAAAATTTTGTCAATTGGTACGTGACAAACTAGACAGACCGACAGACAGACACTTACCATCCCATGTGGCTTTATGTAGGCCCTTCCAGCGAATGTAGACATAGAGAAACACAGCTAATGAATACTGAGAAATTGTGTTCGCCGCAGCAGATCCTCTGTGAACACAGGACAAGATTATAATAAATAAGCCATTTTGATATTTATAATCCTATTTATAAATTAATAGTCACAATTCATTACAAAGACGACAGAATCAAGGCTTCTTACGCTACACCAAGTTCAAGTAGGTGAAGGAAGATGTAGTTTATTAAAGCATTGAGGACATTTCCAGCTGCTCCTGTGATGACCTGAGGCCAAATAATACCCTAAAACAAGAAAACAGCCCCGTAATATGACATCAAGGAAAGCCAAGGTCAGGCAAAATACAAAAAATAGACATATTTATGAATATAATATTATACATTTTCAGCATTAGACGCAATACCTGATTTTGAAGATATTTGCCCTGAAGCTGGTACATAAAAGCAGCCTGTACAAATACAAAAACAGTATCTAAGATATAAGCATTATAAAAAAACTAACTTATAAATGCTACGATAGTTCAATATTCTAATGCAAATGTCAACATGCATTCTTACATTAATCTTACACAAGTTTAAAATGAAGAAGAACGTTTATAAATAAAAAGGTTGTGACACTCACAGGCAGTGCAGGCATAAATATTTTAACATAGAGTTGTGACAGACTGTTGAAAAAAAGAAAGAGATAATCAAACACAGCTAAAGAAACTTTTGAAACACATGATTCTCACGTGTCTAAATGATGACATCACGTTTAAACCAGCTGTGGTTTATAGCAGACAGAAGTGACAAGAGTACAAGACTACAGATATTTTTTCTTGCTCAATGCAGTTTTTAATTCTTAAAGTGACAACGTGTCATGCTATTAACCCTGTCATCATCCTTTATGTTCTCATTCCATCACTGTAGTAGTAACTCTTTAACATGACCGACCTGGCCACCCTGGGGCTCTGTTTTACAGCCAGGAGGATGGGTTCTGTGTTGATGAGCAGCGCCCAACAGGGAAAACAGGCCAACAGGAGGATGAGAACCCCTCTCTGCAGTATCACACCCACCCGCTTCAGATTATTACTGCCAAACGTCTGCAAGAAAACACAGATCCATTACAAGCTTTGCTTCACATTCACATAACAACTGCCACATGGCACACTTATTTAAAATTCAATATCCTACCTGTGATATGAGTGTATCACATGCAGACGCCAAACCAGAGCCAATAGAAATCCCGGTCACATTAATAACCTGCGAGACAAAGATAAATAATGCACATTGCTGTTCTAACGATGACTTACGGATGCTTTTGTTTTTATAAACTCACAGCAATAGCCAGAGCAACACCAGCCAGTTCAGTTTTGCCCAAGTGACCACAGAACACAGTGCTGACGAAACTGATCATAAAGACCATCAGCTGAGATATAAACTACGGAAAGATGACACACATCACCATTATAAAGGAGCAGCTGCGAGATGTTTAGTGTTGAATGTATAATACGGTCTCTCATAGACAATGTGTAACAGTTACATTTAAATACAACATTTATACATAGGATATAAATAAAAGCTCGATGTTTAAAAAACAAAACAGTTGTTATTATTATTGTTAATACCCATAATCATTTTGTATTTAGTTAGTTGGCTATGTAGAGTGAAATACGTTCCACTTTCGGATTTACTGTAAATCTATAGGTTGATTCTTACCACTGGTCCAGCCAGTTTTAACAAATGTACAACTTCTTCTTTATAATTTACTGGTAACAGGTTTCGCAGTTTCCTTCGACATCCTCCACAAACAACCTGTGAACTGGACGTTGACTGGGCATCATCGCATTTCTCTTGTTTTGATTCTCCATTCATCCGAGTTACTGCTTTATTACCGTCCATTCTCTCTTTTCTGAAGTCAGTCCGCCTTCACAATGACTTAGTTAACAGTAAAGGACTTCATCAGCGTGTAGGAAACTTAAATGCCCTGAATGTCAGCGAAAGGGAGACATTTGAATAACGGTGTGACTGTGAGTGTAACCCCGCCTGTCTGCCGGACCCCACGAGGTTATTACATAAAGTCAACGCGTGGTCAAATTTCATTAAAGGGACACAGACGTACGCGCGCGTATCGGCAAACATTCACTCTATAGACTTTATAGTATAGAGATAGATATTCTATAACTGCAAACGTGATTCATTTACGATGTTCATTTTTCTTAGTTGAAAGTTGAAAGAATAGGCGCAAATGCTGACATTAGTCCTTCGTGGAGTGTAAACGCGAATCTCGCTACACGATATTGCGTTTACGTCACGGCATATGAAGGTAGAATAGTAGCAAATCTCGAGAGCACGTAGATGTGAATTTGAGACATTGTACAATAAATATTTGCACTTGTATGCTACAATTTACACTCACAGCTTCGATGTGAAAACCTGTAAATTAAAAATCTGAAGTTGAACGCTGAGATGTGCACTCGCAAACAATAGTCACAAACCTGTATTCTGAATTTGAAGCTGCAGACAAGTAGTCACAAATGTGAAAATGACAGACACAAACTTGAAATACATATTTGCATTTCTTCTTACATTCACATTCGCAGTACAACCTCAAATAGGCACTTGCAACTTCTCAAGTCTGTCACTGCAAGTTCAAATTTCGCGCTTCGACTTTTGCTACTCTTATCGCGATATATCAGTTGCAAAACTGATTTGTGCACTTGAAACTCAGTAGCAGCGAAGGGCGGTGGTGGGTGGCTGCAATGGAGTCGTTTTATTGGTCGGCACCTAGCCAATGAAATCGGGCTTCTTTTCTACGCGATGACGTCACGACACCCGCAGCCTCGCATTCGCGACACTTTGGTTGTCATCGTGATGGCGGGATATAACGATCCGAGGGCAAGTTTTTCTTTTTATACAATATTTGTTATTCAAATTATTACATACATCACATATAACATACTGTGTAAATACAGTTGACATTGTGTGAGATGTCTTTGTTATGACCACTTGACATAAACCAATATATCATAACCTGCAGTGTACACGTCATAACTTGACATTACTAAGACAACATAAATTGTAAATTGTCATGTGGTTGGTTTTGACATTGGCTGTCATGAGGCAATTATAACTGTGTCATGAATATTTTTCTTGACCTCAACTACAGTGGTACAAATTTAATTTGTCATTAAAATGTTATAATGGCCTTACGACAGCCAATGTCAAAACCAACCAGCTGACAGTTTTTAATGTAATGTTAACCCATAAAGCTAAGTGGTTTCTTAAGTTTGATACTTAATCTGCTATGTCATGTTTATGACATATTTGTGACAGATTTGTGTTGTCTTAGTAATGTCAAGCTGTTATGACAAAGACACTGACAGGTTATGATGTATTGGTTTATGTCAAGTTGTCATAAAGACATCTCACACAATGTCAACTGTATTTACACGGTATGTTATATGTGATGTATGTAATAATTTGAATAACAAATATTGTATAAAAAGAAAAACTTACTGTAATAAAGTTCCATAGAAGGGAAGGAAGGAGGCGGGAACCGGCGAACATTCAAACAATAAAACTTTAATTTAATAAACAATAAACACGGAAGTAACCGGCAGCCACCTCACGGTAGACTGCCGGCCATAAAACATACACATAAACATAAACATAAACACATGTTCGGGCCCGGTCCTCTCTCGTCAACAGTCCTGACGATCGTCCTTTTAAGCTCCCAATCTCCTCTGTGATAAGACGCGGGACCGGTGCGTGCACAGCTGCTTGCACTTATCACTCACCGGCCCGGCGTCACGGCTCTCGTCCCGCCTTCCTCACCACACTTACCCTCGGATCGTTATATCCCGCCATCGCGATGACAAGCAAAGTGTTGCGAATACGAGGCTGCGGGTGTCGTGACGTCATCGCGTAGAAAAGAAGCCCGATTTCATTGGCTAGGTGCCGACCAATAAAACAACTCCATTGCAGCCACCCACCCCCGCCCTTCGCTGCTACTGAGTTTCAAGTGCACAAATCAGTTTTGCAACTGATATATCGCGATAAGAGTAGCAAAAGTCGAAGCGCGAAATTTGAACTTGCAGTGACAGACTTGAGAAGTTGCAAGTGCCTATTTGAGGTTGTACTGCGAATGTGAATGTAAGAAGAAATGCAAATATGTATTTCAAGTTTGTGTCTGTCATTTTCACATTTGTGACTACTTGTCTGCAGCTTCAAATTCAGAATACAGGTTTGTGACTATTGTTTGCGAGTGCAAATCTCAGCGTTCAACTTCAGATTTTTAATTTACAGGTTTTCACATCGAAGCTGTGAGTGTAAATTGTAGCATACAAGTGCAAATATTTATTGTACAAGGTCTCAAATTCACATCTACGTGCTCTCGAGTTTTGCTACTATTCTACCTTCATAACGGCATACCGCGATGTAGCATGTACTGTAATATAAAATCGTCCGGTGTTGGCAGAAAAGGTTCAAAGAAAAGCCTGTAATATATAAACCTTGTATGTCCCGATTCGCCGTTTTTTCGTAAATAAAAATACACTCGTTTTTAAACGATTATATTGTGTTGTCAAGCACTTTTTAGTAGCTACTTCTTATTGCTTAGATATTTGCAATACTTAAAAAAACACAAATGGTGATGCCATTTATGAGAACAAATAGCCAAATATGGAGATCCAAGGATTGAGTACAGTCAGTAGCGGTTTTAGGCACTGGCGAACCGGGCAGTCGCGCGGGGCGGCATTTTTTCATGTCACATGGGGGGCGGCAGCGGCACGGGCAGTAAAAGAAAACTCAGGGCCGCCGCGAACGCGAAGCGGTTTTCTAGATAGTTCACACCTATGGAAGGCCAATAGGGTCAAAAACGCGCGAATTTTAACACGTCAACAGCACGTTAAGTACGTGTACTTTACGCGTACTCTACGCGTGAAAAATTAACGTGTACTTTACGTGTATTTAACATATGGAAGGCCAATAGGGTCAAAAACCTGTTTCGCCAGTGCCTAAAACCGCTACTGACTGTACGAAAAATTAACGTGTACATTACGTGTATTTAACACGTACTCAACGTGTTAAATACACGTCAAGAACACGTAGAATACACGTAAACAACGCGTGATTCAGACGCCGGTTTCCAGTTTAAACGGGTCAATATCATTGGCTGCCTACGAATTGGGTCAAACTATTTCTGCACACCTGGTGGGTCCTATAGACTCTGTGCTACCAACATTAAACATGCTATGGATACTTCTATTTATTTGTCTTTTCTTGTCTCTTATTTATCATTGTTATGTAGATAAACTAATATGCTTGCTGTACAAAATGAAAATGACCTGCTTTTACTCCAATCAAGCCTTTTTCTTAAATAAACACAGTAGTAAAAAAAAATTATATATTTGTGTGGTTAAAACAGTACAGCAGAGGTACTTAATTAATATATTTATAGGATAAAGCACATTGTAGTATATATAGGTCTTTGTAAAACAAGGTGAGCTTTATGTGCCAACAATTATAACCAGCAGGTAGTGATTGTTAAAACATTTCTGTTTCAGAGATTTTGCACTTAAACACATGTGATATAATTAAAAATTAATTAAAAGACTTTCAGGATTGGGATGAGCGCTTGTACCTAATTTTATGGGTGAATAATAACATGAAAGAGTGACATCTGCGCCCAACAACCAAATCGTATAGTGGTACTGGCAACTGATAAAGACCAAATATAATTAAAAGTTATTTGAACCTTTATGGGTGAAACAAATAAAGAAAAGACACTTTCTGTGTGCATTGATAGAAACTTAGAACTTAGAAACTTAGCATGGAGGTAAATGCACAGAGCTTTTCTTTATTGTATTGAATGTGAACATAAATTACTGTCCCCTTCTTGAGGAAACTGAAGCCTCTACATTCAGTTTCTACAAGAGAAATATAAACAAAAAATCTTCAATTCCTGTATATAAATTAAAGTCAGTCCTATGCTACGAACGAATGCCACGTTCTCAGAATTAAATGACGTATCTAAACTAACAGATAACATTTGTTTGTAAAACTTTGTCAGGGCCTTTTAAGAACCCTGTAACCCTCTCAGTGCCCTTTTAAGGTGCTGGATTTTTAATTAATGAAACAACATTAAGACGTAACAGGTGGAAAACAGATGTCAGCATGTAAACTCATATAATTAAGCAGCCATATGAACACTATACATATGTATTAATGTAGACTTTACTTCCTCTATTTAGCCATTTAACAAACAATATAAAAATTGGAGTGTCAGTTTGCATTTAAAGTGACATAGTATATTGATGTCATTGATGGCTGGTCCCAGCTGAATGGTCAGCTGAATCATACAATTTTAATACTTTGGGTCATAACCATCCTGACTGGTTTGAGTGAGGCCACACTAAAGTGGTTCTGTGGTCAAAGCAGAGACCTCTGCAAAAACATCTGCATATGGCTATCTGCCACAAACAGGCCATTAATCGCCCCGTCTTAGTGCAAAAAAGGGAAAATTGTATTTAGGGTTTCTTTGCCACAATCCAAGTGTTCTGTTTTGTTCCCATATTTTACCTCTCAAGCACTGACAGAACACAGATCCATGCACTGAGCCAGGCAAGTTGACATCCACGCTTAAGTTGGTCAGCTTAATTCAAGGTTTTTTTTCTAATATTTCGGTCAAATGGACTAAATTAGTGCATACAATGTACATATGAATACAGAGAGAAGCATTTTTTTTATTTCTGCTCCTAAAACTGCCAGAGCACACTGAACACTGTGAGTGTGTGTTAGAAATCGGTAATGGTGCAAAAACATAGTTCTTGGTGTGTTTTTGTCTTTAAACCAAACTTTTAGTTCTTTAACCTGCAACATTTAAATCCTATCAGGCTAATGCAAGTCCCAGAATGTTAATGGATTTTGTCCAAAGGCAGAGAGCAGGCGGTCTCTTGTGACTGTTTGAACGCATTCAACCACATGAGTATCTTTACCACGAACACAATCCGGTAAAATGCAATTAGACTATCTCTTAAATTGGCCAAAAGTGGTTTCATATGTTACCATAGCAAATTGGGGGTCTCTAACTTAAACCCTCTTGCGCTACAACAGTCCAAAATTTCAAAACTTTTTTGCTCATAAAATTTACACTGGAATCATTGGCTCTTGACATCATTATCTCTCATTAATAAAGTGTCACACCATCAAGCTGCCATCCTCAGGATCTCGGGGACATTCGCTAGGAGTTATGTGGAGATGTTATCCTTCTGTCTGTTGGACACTAGTCTGCACTTCATACACAAATTATAGTGGTGATATACATTATTTGCCTAATTCTGTACTTATGGACATTTTGGCAGGGTTAGGATTTAACAGCAGTTTTTCATGTTTGTTTCTGATATTCAACTGAAGCTGACACATATTGTCTTGTCTTTTTTCTTTATAGTTATTCTACATTTTATGTCATTTTTGTCCTGCTTAAACTCGAACTTAATTATCTTACATGTCCTGTTAGGTCAGGGGAGAGCAGGTTGTGCATTCAGCTAAAATTCTTTGCACACACAACCTTCAGGTGGATGCTGTATGCGTAGAAACTAAATTTTGAAGTCCACCTTATTGTATCTTACAGTCTTCCTGTAGCGCTGAATCTCTCCCCTACAAGTTGGTAGCATTATCCCACTGCCACAGTTTCTGCAGCTATATTTTTTATTGGAATTTGGAAATAAAACTAAATATTCTTATTGGTTTGTTGACTGTTTTTCTTACAGGTACCACTGTTAAGGTGGTATTTTTTTGTTACAGACTTAACGTAACATAGCGTAACCTTATATTTATATTTAAGCCTTATCATAACATAGACTATATCTATTTTTAAACCAGTTAATGTATTTATATTATATATCTATTTATTGATCCTTTGTTGTACATTTGGCCACGGTACCATTTCTCAAGAAATAAGATTACTTGTAAACATATTCTACTGTTAAAACTATACAGTTGAAAACGTGGAGTATAGCTGAGCATTGCAGTTTAATGTATTGCAGTGATATTAGTGTCTTATTAAAGTATGGTATGCCTTAAGATATAAATCATGAGTATGACCTGGGATGGGCTATTACAGAAAAAAACATGTGTCAGTATCTTATTTCATTGATATCTATTGTGATTTGATTTCGATTCTGTAATATGGCACTTCTGTGGTATTTTGGGTGCACCCTGCTGGTCATAGCAGCAACTTTATCTCAGTCTTTAAAAGTTTGTTGTTTACAAAAAATCGAAATTCATTACAATGGATTGTATCAGAATTATAAAGAACCACATTTGTAACTTTTTGTTAGAAAACTGATTTTCTAGATAACTTTTATCTTATCTTAATAAACTTAATTTTTAATTAACAAATAATACCTACTTATAGACATTTATACGTGTGGGCTACACAAGAAAATTACAAATAAACAAAAGGATCTTTCATGGTGGTAGCATGTAGCCTATGAGCAGCAGGCAACCCCCCAAGTGTGCAGAAATGGTTTGACCCAATTCGTAGGCAGCCAATGAGATTGACCCGTTTAAACTGGAAACCGGCGTCTGAATCACGCGTTGTTTACGTGTATTCTATGTGTACTTGACGTGTATTTAACACGTTGAGTAAAATTCGCGCGTTTTTGACCCTATTGGCCTTCCATACGCGCTTGACGCCTCATTCGCGCTCTATGTGAACACACCTTTAGCAGACGCTTTTATCCAAAGCGACTTACAAAGAGTTCAAGGAGCAATAAGTTAAACAAAAGCGAGACCGCTACCTGTTGAGAGAAGAGTGTTAGTCTACGTTTTATTTTTTTTATTTTTATTTGTCTGTCAGGTATTCGCTGAAGATGGTTATTTGGAAGAAATTATTATGACGTAGCGAGCGGCAGAAGCCCCTCCCATGACGCGAATTCAATTAGTGGGCTAAAGTCAGTCATACACCACCTCGACTTTTTTCCAAATAACGCACATTTTATCCATAATGCAATGAATACAAACCTATAGTTCCTGCACATTTTTGTTTTTCTTAATTGTGTGAAATGGCTAATAAAAAATAAGTAATACAAAACGATTATGGCTGTGACTCGTTTCGTGAGTTGGGGGAATGGGAAATCTGTTGATTGTCGAGTGCCAAATAAACAGAGATGGACAGGAAAAGGCCAAAGCCATCAGGTGCACAAAAAAATGGATTTGTGCAATTGAGAAATATAATTTTCTCTTTCACCTATGTTGTTATAAAAAAATGACTGTTTGTCATAATTTTGTGTGTGTGTTTTATTTTTATTCATAAATTTTTCGGGGGGGGGGGGGGGGGGCGCTCAAAGGTGGTCTCGCCCGGGGTGCAATTCAATGTAGAACCGCCACTGAGTACAGTAGTTAAAATTTTATACAATTTATGTATAATACGATATTCAAATAAATGAAATATAGAAATAAATTGTTATATTATAACCAAACACAGGACTAAAAGTGTGTGCCAGACGCGTGCATCCGATCCATGTGCAATAATATATAACTAAAATGACTTATGGTCCCCATAATGTATTGAACACGTGCCTGATATGTAAAGTAAGAGCCTGAACATGAATAACAATCAGCTATAAGAGCTATGAAGTGATAAAAATAGCAAAGAGGTCAGCTGTGATTATACACGAATAAACAACTGTCAAATCAGCATCGAAGCCTAGAACTTTCCGTTTTTAATGGGGGTTCCTCTGCTCATAGAGAAACCCACCATGATTTAAACAGTGTACACATACTGTATAAACCACAAGGTCAAGCAAAAAAATGTTTCAAGGTAAAGCACTTCTCCACATCTGATTTATAACAGGACAACATGGTAAATAAAACATCATATGACTATGCAGAATAAAAATAACACAGAATGAGAGAGAGAGAATAAAGCGACATTGATCGTAGGTTATGTGTTTTCCATATAATATCGTCGAAAAATCCAGCTCAAGTATTTTTTGTCTTTCACAATTTTTACAGACAAGCCACATATTGTGACCGCTAGAGAATGCTAGAGTGTTCATGTTTTTAAGACATTTGTTCTTGTCGACACCGAGTGTTTCCAGCAGGTGTTGATAGTCTTTAGAGATTAAACATATTTAAACATATTTTGTAACCGAGATTATGTTTGGGGCATATGATACTGCCTGTGAAAAAGAAACCATTTAATACATGGTGTGGCAATATACAAATCAGATTTTGGGACGAGAATAAAAACGTTCTCTATCTGAGAATGTCTGTCAGAATCTCATTCAACACAATCCCTGCAGCTAATATGAGCAGCATTAAGAATACATCAAGTCCCCGACGGACCACCAGCTGCTTGGTGGTCAAGACCTCTCCAACTGTGACCAGTGCAACTGCCTCTGTTAGTCCTCCTTCTGCTTTACTCAAAGCTTCGAAGTCTGTGTTTGCATCTGTTTGGCCTCCTTCAATGTTTTGGGCGCCCTGTGACATCTCTGCAAAAACAAGGACAAAAGATGCAGGACTTTTGTTTAATTGGAAGCACCATAGATGATAGCTAGGTGTGAGCTATAGACAGATGGTACCTTCTGTGCAGCCCTTTCTTTCCATCGCATAGGATTCAATCGTGGTATCAGGCTGTTGTACGCCTGCTCTGACCAAGGCCTGAAAATAAAACAAAAAATGTAATTTGTGTCATCAAACATAAATCATTCATGAGGTGGATGGGGGAGGATGACTCACCTCTTGAGTGGCTTTCTTCCAGTCTAGTTTGCAAAGGAGAACGATGAAGAACACAGACTGTGAGAAGGCACAAACTAAAAACCCAACCCACAAACCTAACAAGAGAGAAGTCAACAGCAGGGTATTTGATGGAGGTGTTCAACATACTATAACAACTAAACTGAATGAAATACAAGATGGAGATTTAGTTGTTGCATCATTTGAAGCTAGCAATAATTGTTTCCCTTTATGTTTTGGTGAATGTTTATCGGTTTTCAGAAAGTTTGAAAAAAGTTCAGAGTGATATTTTATGGTGGTATGTGCTGATATTGGTAGTGCATTACAGTACTGGTTGTCCTAGTGGTTGTTCTAATAAATTCATCAAGTTAACAGTCAGTTCTACAGCATCGAGTGGTTTCAATGGTTATGACATAATACACCGCAAACTCATTTTCTTACCCATAATGCCCATGTTGACTGCAAACATCAGGGAAACTCCTATTGGGAATCCAACACAATAATATCCAACAATGTTATAAAGAGCACCAATGGCTTGTTTTCCAGCACCTCGGACTATTCCACCCGTAACAGCCTGCAAACAACACACAGATGAGCAATTATTACAAAAAGGTAAAGGAATGTAGATTCACATTATGTTTGAAACGTAATTATTTAAATTAATTACAATAATTAGAATGCACTATTATTATAAAATAAAACCACTAAACTGGTTTAAAATAGGCAATATTTTATTAGGACGTTTTATTTTTTTAAGGGACAAATTAATAAACCTACTGCAACAGCATCAAATAGATGAACGATGCTATACATGACCATGATGTTGGAAACTCTCAGCACAATTTCCCTGTAGGAGAAAACACTTGAGATTATTTGAATGTAACAAGGAACGCTGTCTCTGACCTTTGAAAGCTCCACTGTTGTTTTGTAGCATTTTTATATTATGAATACCACATTACAAAAGTGCTGCTTAAAAAACATGTGTTCAAACATCTTAAAATAATTAGATACTGAACTGTGGATCTTTGTAACTACTCACTCTTCTGTGGTGAAGATGTAGCCAATAATGTCCTTGGAAGCACCAATAATTGTTGCAGTCACAATAGCAACAAGTGCTACATTGGGAGAATTTAAAGTGTAAGAATTGTGAATTTAAAGAAAAAAGCAAATTTTTGGTGCATGCATCTTATTTTAAAAATGATTCACGTAACTCGAATTATTATTTGATTTCAGTAATACTTCAGTTAAGGCTGTTAATGACATGCCTACATACATCCACAGACTACAGAGACTTTGGCTGACAGTTTGGCTTGTTCTGTGTTTCCAGCTCCGAGTGCATTTCCCACCCTCACACCAGTGGCCATGGCAAAACCCAGAGGAAACTAAAATAATCAGGATAAACAACAACCTATTAAATTACAAAAAGAAGAGAATGATTTAGTGTGTTTTGGTTTTCATAGTGTTTCAACCATCAAGGGATTAAAGGTCAAACCATTTAACGTTGATAGTTTTACCATATATGTAATATTGGCCAGCTCATAGACAATAGACTGAGCCCCAAGTTCAGTCTCACTGATGAGCCCTGCAATAAATTAAGATACAGCAAAACTAGCCTTTAATGTCAAATAGAACAAATCACAAATAAATTGATAAATATAACAAACACACCCGCAAGGAATCCACCAATGTCATAGGCCCACCACTCGACACAAAGCATGAGCATGCTGGGAAGAGCCAGGCAAATAAAGCTGCTCCATTCCTGCAGACAGTCACGAGACCAACCTAACAGAAAGAGAAACCAGTAAGACTGATCAATCATCTAATTTTATCAAAATGACTGGAATCAAATTAAATGAAATCAATTTGAAATGAATTGAAATTTAAAAGAATTGAAAATAATTAGAAATGGAATTGAAATTGAAATGAACTGAAATTTATATGAATTTAATGAGAAAATAAAAATGAAAGGAAATAGATATATATTTTGGAATGAAATGAAATGAACCAAATTTAATTTAATTTAATTTAAATTAAATAGAATTATTGAAATGAACTTAAATGGCAATAAATTTGAAATATAAGGAATTTGAAATATAATTGACATGAATTTGAAATGAAATTTACATGAAGTTAATTGTAATGTTAAAATAAATGAATACATTAAATATTTTTGTTAAAAATATATCAATTATTCTTAAAAAACAAAAAGTCCCGTGACAGTCTCACCACTCCATGTGGCTTTATGTAGGCCCTTCCAGCGAATGTAGACATAGAGAAACACAGCTAATGAATACTGAGAAATTGTGTTCGCCGCAGCAGATCCTCTGTGAAGACAGGACAAGATTATAATAAATAAATAAAATGAAGACCCTGTTTTTAGTCTCTGAATACGAGACAAACTTACGCTACGCCAAGTTCAAGTAGATGAAGGAAGATGTAGTTTATTAAAGCATTGAGGACGTTTCCGGCTGCTCCTGTGATGACCTGAGGCCAAATAATACCCTAAAACAAAGACACAAAGAAAGAGTTCCTTCAAATTAAAGCAGTATGAACACAGACAAGTATAACAACTTCAACAATGAGGTCTACCTGATTTTGAAGATACCTTCCCTGCAATTGATACATAAATGAAGCCTGTAGACATGAAAATACTGAAGAATCTTTTTTGAATGTATACATGTAACTGGCAGATTATCTTTCTATTATTTGCATTCAGAGTATTGTATATTAAATAAAATACTTACAGGCAAAGCAGGCATAAATATGTTTATATACAGCTGTGACAGACTGTTGAGAGAGAGACAGACAGACAGCTTTCGACAGAGGATCAAATAAGTAACTGTCGCACATCCAAGAATAAACTTAAAAAGATTTTAAGACCGAATAGATACCTGGCCACCCTGGGGCTCTGTTTTACAGCCAGGAGGATGGGTTCTGTGTTGATGAGCAGCGCCCAACAGGGAAAACAGGCCAACAGGAGGATGAGAACCCCTCTCTGCAGTATCACACCCACCCGCTTCAGATTATTACTGCCAAACGTCTGCAAGAAAACACAGATCCATTACAACAATACCTTCAACCTCAGACACAAACTACTGTGATTCACATTCACATTGAGAAAAAATAGTAAAATAAACTTATACCACCTGTGAGATGAGCGTATCAAATGCAGAAGCCAAACCGGAGCCAACTGAGATGCCCGTAACATTAATAGCCTGTGAGAAAATGTACAAATGTAATTTATGATTTTAATAAATACATATGGACTTCCACTAAACCATGTATCTTTGCAAACTATTAAAACTCACAGCAATAGCCAGAGCAACACTAGCCAGTTCAGTTTTGCCCAAGTGTCCACAGAACACAGTGCTGACGAAACTGATCATAAAGACCATCAGCTGAGATATAAACTAAGATGAAGGATGAAAGAAACAGGTCATGTCAATGTTGAGACTACTAAACTGTTGGTTTAATTGATGTACACTGCATGTTAGGTTGGTTTAAAAACAATTTCTCTAAATAAACAGTTTATTTGCAAAAACAAAAATATGTGTTTTATTTGACATACTTAGTTTCAGTATTTTTCGAGTTGTTATTACTTAATCCAAACAACCCAGATGCATGCACTGTAAAAATAATTGTTGGTTTAACGCAAAGTAAAAAGTTATCTGGTTGCCTTAAAATGTTGAGTTAATTCAATTTATTCAACTTCAATTCACCTTGACTAAAATATTAGTCGACTCCATGAGTTTAGTCGAGAAATTTGTTGAGTTGATTAATGAGTTGACTTTTATAAAACATTTTAACTCAACCATTTTAAGTTAAACCAACAATTTACATTTTTGTTTACATAGTGTGTTCATTGAAATGCACAATAAAAACATGTTTCTGTAAAAAATAATTGCAAATTGTAAATATTTTCTAAATGGATTTTCTGAAACCACCCATTCATATTCATAAAACATATATAGAGCAACATTAGATTTTTTTCGTACAGAAGTTGGTTTTAACTGACTTTAGATATGCAAGAGATTTATATACATAAAAAGTGTAAAGATCTTTAAATTTAAAGATTTTGAATTCATAGTCAATACAAACTGAACGAATCGTTTAAAAAGTTAGCTGACGGACAAAAATGAAGCTACATCTCATGGTACATTGTGATCAGAATACACTTAAATGTATACAGTAGATAAGAACTCTTAAAAAATGTGCTAACATCAAAAGAGACTTTTTTTCTCCACAAAAATGGTCTTTATCATGCAGAAAGATCCTCTAGATTACAAAAACGAATGAAATGCTTCTGAAGAACCTTTTGCAGCACATTTTAAGTGAAAATGAATATATTATACTATATATATATATACATATATATACATATATATATTAACGCACTTACCACTGGTCCAGCCAGTTTTAGCACCTGTGAAAGTTCTTCTTTATAATTCACTGGTAAAAGACTTTGAAGTTTCCTTCGACATACTCCACAACAAACCTGCGACTGAGAATCATCACGCTGCATCTGCTTTAAGTCTCTGTTTATTTGAATTATTGTTTGAATATTGTCCCTCTCCATAATTCCCATGCGATTACAAATCATTTAGTAAACAGTACAGAATGTGCATGCAATATATTTAAGAGACACTTTGATAACAGGCTGCCCACTGAAATCCATTTGATACAGAAAACATTTCAAGGCCAAATTTTAAGGCGGTCAGAGAGGCCCACCTTAAAATATTTTCAATCTTTTTTAAAAAGCCCCACATGACTGTATGTGTTTGAATTGATGTTTAACACTGTTTTCTCTTCATTGTTTTATTAACTTCTTTTTAATTTAAAATTGTGTTATTTCTTGCTCTAAGAAAGTCAGATGGCATCTCATTCAAAACAATTCCTGCAGCAAATATAAGCATCATAAAGAAAACAGCAACTCCTCGGCGGACCACCAGCTGTCTGGCAGTCAAGACCTCTCCAATTGTGACCAGTGCAACACCCTCTGTGTGTCCTCCTTTATTAAGAGCTTCTAAGTCTGTGTTTGCATCTCCTTCAAGGTGCCCAGACCCCAGTGATACATCTGCAAATGGACAAACAAAAGGAAAAAACAACTTGAACGTTTGTTTTTACGGAAAAAGACCACAGGAACATCATATGACATGTCATATACATGCAGTACCTTCTGTGCCTGTCATGTACTTTTGACTGGTTTCAGCTTCTTGTACACCAGCTCTGAAAAAGGCCTAAAAAGACAAGTTTGTGTCACCATCTAACACAAACAACATTTTGTGAATGAAGAAGTATGACGTACCTCTTGACTTGCTTTTTTCCAGTCCATTGCTCCAAGAAGGATGGCAAAGGACAAGGTTTGCAGGAAAACACATATAAGAAACCCAATCCACAGACCTTACAAACAGAAAATACACAAAGCTAAAATGAAAAGTGCCCAGCAAAAGCTCAGTTACAAAATATGTTTTACATTAAAGGGATAGTTCAAGATAAAAATTCGGTTATGCTTTTCTCACCTTCGAGTTGTTCCAAATCTTTATAAAAAACAACAAAAAAAGAAATGTACAAAGATTTTGAACAACTAGAGAACAACTAGAGAATTTTTCGTTTTGGGGTGAACTATCCCTTTAAAAAACAATAAAATGTACAAAGCCACTTTCTTACCCATTATGCCCATGTTGACAAAAAACATTAGGTAAACTCCTGTTGGAAATCCCACTAAATAATATACAACATTGTTGCAAAGAGAACCTATGGCTTGCTTTCCAGCACCTCGGACTATTCCACCTGTAATAACCTACAAACAAAATATATCAAAGGAAACAGAATGGTTTCCAAATATTTTGAATATACAAGAATATCAGAAAACCTAAATATGTTTTAATTTGTTCTTTCACTTCCAACGGATGCTTTCATAAATATTTAACATGACCACACAATTGACTATCATAGTGTTAAGATTTTGAATGAATCACAGAAGCATACAAAATACCTAAAACAAGATACTTTGAACATTTCAAAATCTTTGAAATGATCAAAAGTACCTTTTCTTGTGGCAACAGATATTAAACTTGAGAAAATACTTCTGTTTGTGTCTGTGCAAACACACAGAAAATGTATGCACTTACCGCAGTGGTATTGAATAGATGAAAGGAGCCAAACACGATTAAGACCTTTGAAGCTCTGAGCACATTTTCACTATGAAAAAATTATGACATGAGCTCATTGGAAAAAGCTACATCACTACAAAAAACATGTTTAATAAAGTGACATCATTTAAAAACATACTGTAATGTATCGAGACAGCATTTACTGTGCATGTTGTAAACAAAATCCTATATGCAGAATTCTATACAGAAATGTTTATACAGAATCCACCATGTTGTTTCTACAGCATCCCTAAACCAGGGGTCGGCAACCCGTGGCTCTTGCTGCGAATCCCTGCCGTCTTTTAAAGCCCTCTGTATGGTATTAAGCTGCATTTTGGTCAATCGGATCACAAGTGGACGAAAAAGGCCTCCCTTTACACCTACTGCTGTAATCCATCTATTTTGTCCACTTCTGTCCTGATTTCTTCGAGAAATATCTGAAAAAACATGCACATTTCCCCAGCCAGACACCCTAGCTGGGTAAATGTATTTGCTTTTTCAGATCTATCATTCGAATAGACAAAATAAGTATATGCAATGTACATATTTGGATGACCTGTAATTTCCTTCTTTTAAATTCTAATAAAACAGAAATATTACTTATCGGACCAAAGACACGCAAACCAAATATTTCTGATTATAAACTTGAAAGTTGAAGGATGTACTGTTACACCAACAAATACAGTAAAATATCTAGGCGTTATATTAAACAGCGACCTGTCATTTCGAAATCACATCTCAAATGTCACAAAAACAGCCTTTTTCCACCTAAGAAATGTTGCCAAGTTACGAAATATTCTGTGTGTTGCTGACGCGGAGAAGCTTATTCATGCATTTATGACCTCAAGACTTGACTACTGTAATGCACTACTTAGTGGTTGTCCTGCATCATCAATAAACAAACTACAGTTAGTTCAGAACGCAGCTGCCAGAGTTCTAACCAGGTCCAGAAAATACGATCACATAACCCCAATTTTATCAACCCTTCACTGGCTACCCATTAAGTATCGTATTGACTTTAAAGTTCTTTTAATCACTTATAAAGCCTTAAAGGGTTTAGCCCCTACCTACCTAACAGAGCTTCTATCACACTACAACCCATCACGCTCTCTAAGATCTCAAAACGCAGGACTTTTGATAACACCTAGAATAACTAAATCCACCAAAGGGGGTCGAGTTTTCTCATACGTAGCACCTAAACTCTGGAATAGCCTTCCTGAAATTATTCGAGGATCAGACACACTCGCCCAATTTAAATCTAGATTAAAAACGCATCTTTTCAGCCAAGCATTCACTTAATGCAAAATTTGCTAAATAAACCACCAGGAGATGCTGACATTAGATATTATTTACTAGAATAATTGGATTTATTATAAATATATTTTTATAAAACACCATGTAGTGTGTTTTACCCTTTCTTGGGTTTTTCATTTCTCCCCTGTAAAGCTGCTTTGGAACAATGCAACGCGTAACGTTAGGTACTGTCATTCACGAACCAGTGGGCGGGGCTAGAGAAGTAGCCATTGATATTCTTCTGTGGAGGCGGTGTTCAATCTATCTATAGGTACATGCCAGGATCTGGCGTTCGCTGGGCCTGGTGTCAATGATAGTTGTCATTTCAGTAACAAAGGCCTTTTTTTGTTCTGACACTTAAAGAATGTTCGCTTGAATACGACTACCTCTTATATAACAAAGGCTTGGGCTAAAATGTATGTCTTCATTCATCGCCCCTTTACGGAACGAAAAGGCTTTGCATAGTTATATTAAATCAATGTAAATAATTAAAAACAATATTAAATGTTTAGCATTTCATGTTTGACATCAACACATTATGAATTACATAATGTACTTTATGCATTATGAAATGCTAATAAGACAAGAACTTAGCAACATTATAGTGTAGATCTATAGAGATACTTACTGTTCTGTGCTAAAGATGTATCCAATAATATCTCTGGTAGCTAGAACAATGGCTGCAATCACACAGGAAACGAGCACTACAAAATAATATTGACAGAAAATGCTTTGGCAATGTTCATTATTTTTATAACGTAACATTGTATTTAATGTTGGTTTGATAATAAAAGACTCGTGTTCAGAATCAGTTATGAATGAAGGACTACATACGTCCACAGACTACAGAGACTTTGGCTGACAGTTTGGCTTGGTCTGTGTTTCCAGCTCCGAGTGCATTTCCCACCCTCACGCTGGCTGCCGCAGCAAACCCCAGAGGAAACTAAAGATAGACAAAAAGGTAATGAATGACACAAATGAAATACATTTGGAATAATTGAAAGATTTAACCGTCATGTTAAAGAGGTACCCAGTGTTTATACTAACCAATGATATTGGTTTATATTTTCAGTTAATATATTGATCAAAATTGGTAATCTCACCATACACGTGATGCTGGCCAGTTTATAGATAATATACTGTGCCCCCACTTCGATCTCACTGATAAGCCCTACAAATTTAAGAATAAGACATATAAAATATAAACCAAAAATTTACATACCGTTTATGTCAAATATATTGATGACATTAAAGTTCCAGTGTGTCACTTTTTTAGAAGATCTATCGACAGTAAAGCAATCAAATAAACATAACTATGCCTTCAGATGTGTTTAAAGACCTTACGTAATGAAAATCCTTTACAGAGCTCGTTTGGTAAATACATTATCTCCTTGGAAAAGAAGTGCAAATGGGACGACATCTAAATCCTGTGTCAGCCACCGTAGTGCAAATGAAGGGGGGTGAAATTAGACATTGGTTTCAATTCGTAACATCACCTCTAGATGCCGCTAAATTTCACACACTGGACCTTTAATATAAATCTATCACATTCACATTAGCTCACATTTTATTCAAAGCAACTTGGACAAGAACACAATCTTAAAGTGGCACTGCAACAGTGTTTCATGCATTAGGACTGACTTACAATGTTAAACATTTTGTCTTCTCATGATCATCTTGACAAAAAACGAGTTGGACGTATCATTTAGTATTTCTGTGCTTGATACACTCTGTGCTCGATACACTCTGATACTCGATACACAACCTGTTTGTACAGGTTTCGAAACGTTTTTTCGAAAAAAAATTGCGCATGTGCTTTGGTTCCACCTCTAAACCCCTCCCCCCCACGCGTCACATGTTTTTGGAAATAATCATACAGCTTTATCTGTCTTTTATAAATGTGATCAAACTTTAGACTCTATGGATATTTGAATGGTGCGATACTATTCTGAAAGTACTCAAGATTAACATGAGATATGCAGCAGCTCTGTGTGTTATGATCACTTTAAGAAGGCCATAATATTAGAAGTTTTCATCATTTTTAGCGACACTACCCGTTTCAGGAAGCAGAAAAATTATAAATAAACAAAGGGATATTCTGCAAACCTGGCAGGTATCCACCAACATCAAATGTCCATAATTCCGCACAGAGCATGAACATACTTGGAAGAGCCAAGCGAAGGTAGACCCCCCATTCCTGCAAACACTTGCGAGACCAGCCTGATGGTGTGACGCATGACAAAAATCACAATTATAAAACCACAAAATTGCAGTAAAACTCATTGGCTGGAGAGACTCACCGTCCCAGGTGGCTTTATGCAGGTCCCTCAAGTGGATGCAGACTAAGAGAAACAACGCTAATAAATACTGGGAAATGGTGTTCGCTGCAGCAAATCCTCTGTGAACACAGGACATTGAGCTATTAAAGAGATTAGATGTAAATCAAGACTCTAATCTACATGAGATAAACGGTCGCTTACGTTAAGCCAAGTTCGTGCCAAACAACGCTGATGTTTAATAAAATATTAAAAACATTCACAACTGCTCCTGCAATAACCTGAGGCCAAACAATACCCTGAACAAAGAGACAGAGAAACAGACCAAAATTACTTATATATTACTTATAAAGCATACAGTAAATGAACAGCAAAGTGGTGGCTGGCTGCAGTATACGTCATAAATCCTGCTCTCAACAAACAAAGAAAATCAAATTACACTGAAAATATTTTTTTTGCCCAAAATAGTTCCTGTCAGCTCTTAACACACTAATGTATGTTCACGTGTTCGTTTTCTAATAAGCTTGGTTTTAATTAGTTATTGTAACTAAGGGGGTGTGGCTACATGATTGGAATATGGCTGGGACATTGATAACAGCTTGCTTCACCTCATGACGTCATCTGCATTTCATGGATTTTTTTTACCTGATTTTGCAGATATAACTCCTGCATCTTGTGCATAAAAACAGCCTGTAGGTGTAAACAAAAAATGGTATTAAAAGCAAAACCTTTGCACAAATGATCTTAACCCCATAATAACTTATATGAGGGAGGAAGTTCCCTAAAGATGGAAACATTTGGATAATGGCATGAAAATGTATGATAAAATGCTTATGATGATCATTTCAAAGCAACAACATAAACAAAGAGCGATTTTCCACCATCGCGCCCGAACCGTTCTAAGCACAGTCTGAAACTGTTAGTTATGTTTCCACGTGAGCCTGGTTCGACACGGCACGATTACAAACTGTTCTCGGCACGGTTGTCTGCGTACTAATGAATGCGCGCAGAGGCAATATAGCTCAGTCTCTTGTGTTACCAAGGCAGCACATGACGCGTTTGTGTTTACATTCTTAAAATAAGCTTGTGGTGGAACGGCTGGCAGGGATCAGAGTGGAACGATCAAGCAACGAGAACGATTTGGCACAATGGTGGAAAAGTGCTCAAAGGTTACTGGGCATGCGTGCGTTCGTGGACTGCCCTTAACTTCCGGTACACATTCACAATTAACAGATTGCCTGTAGATTATTTCTGATAAAAATCAAAAGAAACTGAGAAATCTATTGGCTAAACTTGTCTCTCCAATATCGTGAATTTAGACTGCGATACCAAGGTCAGATAGCAATGTAACATATGCGAACAAACTTCAGGACCCATTCAACAAATTATTTAATCAAATTTAAATATGTATATATATATATATTAAAATATTATAAACACATCGTTATTATTATCTTATTATTAATATCATTATTATACAGTGAAATAATAATCTAAATTAATATTTTGTACTATTATTATTATAGTATTTTTGTAGGCAAACCTGATATTGCTGCGCTGGTTCCCTCGAGCAAAAGCCTATGCATTTTTCCCATTGACTTTTGGAAGATCGCAAAAAATAAGCTCTGTGATTAACGGTTTATGATGTTTACACATTTTGTCTTTTAAAGATAATCTTTACAAATTTACATAATATTTTTAACTTTTGAAGCCGAAATCGTAAAAATCTAACAAGATGCCCAGACTACACTTAAAGTCGCTCCATATCAAGGTCACCACCACCAAGCCTCCGACAACTCTTTCAAACGTTATTAAAATTGTGTTCGCTGGTAAGTGAATGAATTCGCATCTACCTTTTAAGAGATTTGTGCCCATGTTGCATTATTTAATTTTTCGTGACCCAAAATCTTTTATTTGTCCAAAAACTGCTATCTGCTATTTGTTTACAAGTGCAGAAACTGTGAAGGATTCATACTTCCAGTTGGGTGCAAGTACTCTCTTGGTCTTGCTCTCAACCAGAATTAGGCGGAACTTTGCATCCTTATCCTTTCTGTTCCTTTCCAAGTGCTTCCTCGCAGAAACAGCCTTCTTGATGAGGTGGTCCTCAGATCCTCAGGCAGGTCAGGGGCCAAACCCTTAGGATCTCTTTGCCTGTGACAAAACGCACCTGGGCAACACCATGAGAATATCTGAGGATCACACCAATCTAAGAAGGGGTAAGACCCTTCTTGGCCAGCTTGAAGATTTGCTCTTTCATCTGATGTCAGTTTGAGCCATTCTGGGACACTTCATCTAAAGGGCAGTGCTGACTGGGACAAACCCTTGCCAAGAGCATGCATACGACCCATGATGGCGGTTTTGAGAGCGAGGAAAGAGGCCCATGTTGCATTTTTTGTGAGCTTTATAAGCTAAAGTACAAACTTGTTACCAACCAGTGTTGAAAACCAAAAACCTGTTAAAAATAAAATAGACTTTGGAGCAATCTCTGCGGCTACCTATGGTCAAACTGATAAACAAACACAGACAGGTAGGTTAACTGCAGTCCAGGCGCGTGCGTCCGATGTCCACACTCTTTAGTTCAAATACTGATAGTGTGGAAATAAAAGAGAATGGCACTCACAGGCAGTGCAGGCATGAATATCTTTACATAGCGTTGTGCCACACTGTTAGGTGAGAAAGAGAGAGTTTGTTTAATTTATTAATTTTATTTTAAATTATATCATTATTTAACATGACTGACCTGGCCACACTGGGGCTCTGTTTGAAGGCAAGGAGGATGGATTCTGTGTTGAGGAGCAGCGCCCAACAGGGAAAACAGGCCAACAAAAGGATTAGAATCCCTCTCTGCAGAATCACACCCACCCGCTTCAGATTATTACTGCCAAACGTCTGCAAGACAGACATCCATGACTGTTTGGTTGACCAGCACATGTACTTACTCAACATTCTCTATCTTACCTGTGAGATGAGTGTGTCACATCCAGACGCCAAACCAGAACCAATAGAAAGGCAGGTGACATTAATAACCTGCGTGAAAATTGTGAGAACGTTTGCAAAACAGCTGTTCAGTGAATACGTATGGATATACACTAAACACACGTTACTGTGTTTTTATCAACAAGGAACTCACAGCAATAGCCAGAGCAACACCTGTCAGTTCAGTTTCCCCCATGTATCCACAGAACACAGTGCTGACGAAACTGATCAGAAAGATCATCAGCCGAGACAAAAACTATCAAAATAGGTAAAGCATCATTAATAAAAAAAATCTCTAAATTATAATTTTGTTTTAAAATTGATCTCTAAGTAGCCGGATTGTTATAATGTATTATGTATTGTCACATAAAAAAATCTTCAACAATCCATTTATTTCATCTTCAAAGTTAAACTACAGAGTTTAACACACAACAAAATTCACAATATTGGATTCTCATCTAAATGTAAATCTCAGACATTGAAAAACACTTTAGACTGACTATGTCTATTTTAACGTTCACACTTACCGCAGGTCCAGCGAGTTTCACCAACTCCATAGCTTCTTTATAATACAAGCTGAACACTTCCTCTCGACTGCCATCGTATACCTGTGAACTCAACGTTGATGCAGCTTCACTTTCTATCTGGCCTAAGTCTCTGTTACCTTTTGTCACTGTGTTTACACTGTCCATGACTACTATTGTCCTCTCACGAATTTGAAGGAAACTTCTGTTTAAAAACGAACTACAAAGGATTACACCTAAAATAGTAGCCTCAAGGTCCGATACAGAAAGAGGTTTCAGTAGATTCCACTGGTAGGCAGTGCATTGTTCATTGCTGCCTGCTGCACTAGATAACAACATTACTGCATTTTCAAATCAGATTTAGTTAATGAGAGACAGACACACCCCGTTAAAAAGCATCCAAATGCATCGAATAAACACTTACAACAATGTGGGGAAAGTGTCATAACGTCACTTTGACGGCTATGTAATCTGGTTGTTGTCTTTTACATGAAATTAAAGTTCAGATTAGACTCCTGCGAGACAAACGGGTTGTTCTTCAGACATGAAATGTGTTGTCGACAATATTAGGAACTTGAAAAATCAACTTAAGCAAAAACTGGAGGGTTTACAAAGGCCTTTAAAGGTTATAACTGTTAATAAAGAAATAGGACAAACATATTAAAGGGATAGCTCACCCAAAAATGAAAATGTTGTCATCATTTACCCTCATGTTGTTCCAAACCTGTGTAAATTTCTTTGTTTTGCAAAATGCAAAGATATTTGAAAGAATGTTATTAACCAAACAGGTCTCTTCCCACATTTACTGCCATATAGGGAAAATAAATGCAGTATTTAGAGGTCAATAAGCTAAATTGTACACAAATTTGTGTTTCTTTTTAGTACAATCCTTCCGTATTCAGAATCGAGAGTTTATCAAGCTTGAAATTATGATGAAATGACCACAAATAAGTTCGGCATATAATAGTTTTTCAGTTAATGACGTTTATATTGATTTAATATTGAGGGTATTTCACCACAACCCAGATTAGTGCCTGTATAATCACTACAACCACTAGAGAGCACAGTTCGCCCATTTTAATTTAAATCTCTTTGTGTGCCAGCTGTGTTTTCAATGTTTCGTTGAAACAGTCCTGAGAAAATTTTGAATTTATTATATCAACCATGATATATAAATCTATAATGAAAATAGACTGCGAAAACCTGTTAATAGTGTAGGCACCGAATAAAAGCTCACATTGCCATATGAAGACCATCATGCCAGTCACCATTGAAATGATTCTATAAAACCAGTTTAAGTAAGGTGTTGTCACCGTATGTGAAATGACTCTGCTGTTGTTAACTTCCACATTATAATTTGTTAAAACACCTGGTGACAGTTGCAGAATACGTAAAAGAAACTAAATCTGTGCTTCACCGACAGAGACAATTTAATTCAAACAAACAAGTCAATCCATTATTTATTTTCCAATACATAAGTACATGTTCAATTCAAAAATAAAAACACCCTGATCAAAGGCAATTTTATCATCCTCATCTAACCTTCGAATTCATTTCTTTGACATTTCATCCCAGTGATTTACAAACAGACAACATTTCAGGCATATAGAGAGCATTCTGACAGTCCAAGCCTGATATAAACTACAACTAAAAAAAACACTTGATTCTATTTACAAAAATCCCTATCCTACACAGACACACAGAGTGTGTTGATCACCTCACTTGGAGGTTGTGTTGCTATGTGGTGGAGCCTGCGGCTGCTGTTGCTGCTGCTGTTCTGCGAGAGCTTGCTGCAGACGTGTACGTTTCCTTGAGTAATGCTGCCAGTGCAGGATCTGCTGCTCGTCTATGAACTTGGCACACTGAGCGTTTACCAGTTCTTTCCGGAAGTGTTCGTACTGCAACAGCTCTAACATGTGAAGGCAGTGGGGATACCTAAACGCAGTAAGAAATAGGCATCATGAGGCCAATTGTCAATCACAACAACCAAATGTATAAATAATTCTATGAGCATCTCTTTGATTGATGAGATAAAGCGTACAAATTGTATACTATGAGTAATGTATACATTACCATCTTTATCATAACATGGGCATAATAACCATCCATTTACAACTTACTTTAGGAATTTAGCATATTCTGGCTCTTTCCAGTAAAGCAGATACTTTAAGTAATTCACGAAAGGCTTCTCTCTCAGGTAACCCCTTTGAGCCAAAACTGTGTGAGAAGGAAACAAAATCGCAGTGTACAATATTCAGATTTACTATAAAGCAATATACAAATTTAAGCATAAATACAATATTTTCTTGAAAGTGACGTCACTTTTACAAATATTGTATTTAGGTTTAATTTGTCAGATGGCTACAATTTTGGTAAATGACCACCAAACATTTACTGTGAAATACAAAATCAAACTGCAAGCATTTACAAAAGGATTATAACAGTCCTTACAGTTCAGGTAGTTTGGGTTTGCTAAACACTGAACAAACTCCAACTCCAGCTGGAAACGGTTCCTTGCCTGTTCCTCTGTCAAAGTATAAAAACATGCGTTTTTATAAGAGAAGAAAACAATGGGAGCCTAAGCTACTAAAGTAGCATCGCTTTAATTTGTATTAACAGCTTTGATAACATCTGCCTGGCTAGAATAGCTCCTCATTTTTAACATTACAAACCTGTTTCCATAACGCCAGCCATAGCAGACGACGGAACAGCAAACGTTGTAAAATATGCTGGAAATGTTCAATATCTACACAAATGTAAGAAAGGATTCCTAACAAAACATTTTCCGTTTCGTCTGGTAAGGCTTACGCTGCCGCCATACTTGCCAAAAACACGCGCTGGTGTCGTAAAAGGCTTTTAGGACATTCCTTCCGGTTGCAGGCACTTTTAAAACTGTAGTCTTTGAACCATATTGTTTACAAGCTTTGTCATTAGGCTACATGCGCACCGGCTACTGTAAATATAACATAGGTTGTCTGAACTAAACTGAAATTAAAATATAGGTTTGGTTTCAAAATGAGACTTTTCAAAAATCATGTTTTTATTGCGTTAGTTAGCTGGGTTTTGAGTTAATATGGCTTAAATCCAAACAAACCAACTGCAGTTTGATATTAATTGGAATATGCACAATAAAATAAAATGACGTTCTTCTCATTTTGGAACCTAACTCTTCATATAATAAATATAACATGCATGACACACACATTTAAAATACAACATTGTAAATAGTTTAAACCCTTTCAAATGCCAGCTGTTTTTTATTAACGTGTTTGGCCTACTTGGTTTGCCTTATAGGTTCTGGATATATAATGTAGTTTTAAATAAATATATGTTAAGCTACTATATTCTTAATGTTTTATTTATATAATACACACAGAATATTTTTTATATACAATATGAAGGCTTTCTGCATACATACACAGAGTATTAAGAAATATAAACAAAATGTAATTAAAGCTATTCAATTAACATTTGACATAACATTGCACTGATGAATGTTAATTGCACAACTGTGTTTTAGTGACATGTTAAAACCACAAGATAACAAGAATAATGTCAACATTACGAGAAAAACAAATCGTACGATTACATACGATAAAATAATTTCAAACTACATTTTACCAAATGTGACTACATAATTCAGAGTCTTACACTCACAGTACTTTAACTTTTTCATTCCCATAATTTTGACTTTATTCTTTAATTGCATTGTTATTTTTTTTACTGTACTTGATTACAATGTACATTGGTATGTTAAGTATACCAACCTTTGCATTGATTAGACTAGTATACACACCATTGCTCCTCATAGTAAATGATTTCAGCCTTTTGGCTTTACACACAAATACCTCTTGTAGCATGTGCAGTAAATCATCATTGCTTTTGAAGCCCCAGTTTTTACATCTATTTACATTTTAAACACCATTTGAGTTCTTTAAGTGATCACACTTCCTCATTCCCAGCCACTGTCTTTACCCTGCTTGGCCTCCTCAGTTTGATGTGAGATGTGCATGGTGAGAATATTGTGGAATGCTGCAGTTTGACAGCCGGTTGATGCCTGAATTCAGTCTCACTGTGTTTCTCACACAACTGTAGTGTTTGCCCAGCTAGGAAAGGTGTCTAAATTGAACAAAGCTCTGCCCCAGCTGTTAATGGCCAAGGTAATGGAAAGAATACCAATGATATTCATGACGATGCCTGTTTTTGCCTGTGGATAAAACAGATTTAGATCACGTGATAGTGGGTTGCTTCAATAATTGTTTCTGTAATTGGTTAACACTCACCATATCAGATACTTTCAGGTATCCGAATGAGAAGACTATGGCATTTGGAGGGGTTGCCACTGGAAGCATGAAGGCGAAGGATGCACTGAGGGTGCAGGGGATCATAACATACAGCGGGTTGATGCCAATAGACTGGGACTGACAAAAATAAGACAAAGTTCAGTCGACATGCGTCACAGATTCTAATCACTCATTACGTAAGCTTGCTCAATTCTAACAGCTCACAGGTAACATAGAAAAGACAACAACACTCGCTCACACAGCAGGGACTGGATATCTGCCTAGTCTTGGATAAATTAACAAGTAAAGTTAACAAACCCCTACCCCCAACCCTTATTCATCCTCTCTCTTTCTATTTTCCAGTCGGACAACAATGGCACATCTCCATGGCTCTCCCATATGTGGCACTTCAGCCCCCTACAAATCCCTCCTTTCACAGGCTCTCTTGCATAGGCTAATTCATGAGGATAGGACAACCTGTGCCAACTGCACAGCATGTGGCAAGTAAGGTGAAATCCAATGAGATTTATGAAGGAGGAGACTGTGCTTTTATAAATGAATGTGTGAGAAAACCTTTCTTGGACGCTTTAGCCAATTAAAAAAAATTATAAACGTAATTGCATTCAACTATAAAAGTGGATTCCGTCTGAAAGGTCCAGTGTATGAAATTTAGCGGCATCTAGTGGTGAGGTCTACCGTAGAAACAACATGGTGAATTTCATGCAAGGTGACCCACGGTGTATGTAAGTAGAAATAGCTCATTCTAAGGTAATAAAAACCCAGTGCTTCACCGTGTGCACTTTATATAGTCTGTGTGCTTATGTCTTGTTTATGTCTTAAGTATGTTGGTCCTGTGGGAACATTGTTTTGTTTCACTGTGTACTGCACTGTATATGGTTGAAATGACAGTAAAAGCCACTTGAACTTGAATGTAAGGTCTTAATACACCTCTGAACACACAGTTATGTATATGAAATTGCATTTCTGTCAATAGATCCTCCAAAAAATATACATTGGACCTTTAAAATGGCACGGATGAAACATTTTAACCAAAAGAGTTAAAGGTTAAAAACCAATGCATGCGTAGTTAACATGAGTTGCGCACATACCATCGATGCAAGTATAGGCAGAAATAATGTTGCCGTGGCAACGTTGCTGGTGCATTCAGTAAAGGTAGCTATCATCAGACACAGGACAATGGCAATACCCCAGGGAGGAATACTTTGAAGAGGTGACATCTGATCTCCAAGCCACTTCGACAGCCCAGAGACCTGATAAGATCATCAACAAACAAACAAATTAGAGTTAATGGTGCTTGAAGCTATATTTATTATAACACATGGTCTTGATTCATCCTTGATCTTGCCCTCTCAAACAAAAACACGTGTATTGGAATAGAATTTGTTTTACCTCACAGCCCTTGGCTAGCGCAAAGCCCCCTCCCAGCAGCAGGATAATGCTCCACGGCATCTTATTCTGTGTCACCTTCCATGTGAGCAGAGCTGGAGTAGGGCCGCTGTCTGATTGAGGTGCTTACATAAGTCACAATCAAATGTATGTTCGTTGCATTTTTATAGGGCATAACACACACAAACAGATTTGGTAGCATTCTTTACAATCTAGACAACTGCCTAACAGGTGTATCACTAACCTGTTTCAAAACTCTGCATCCTCCACGAGCAAAGTTGTGGTGGTTTCGAGGGGAAGACAAAGAGCAAAGAAGCTACGAACACAGCAACTGTGGCATCCGTCACATACCTGCACACAGGTGCGCCAGGGGTCAGAGGTTAAAACAGGTGATTGTTTGGGGTTGCAATAAAAGAGGTGTGTGGAGGTCTTTACTTATTCTAAATGATCAGGTATTGACTCCCTGCCCATGTACTTTTGGAGTATTTGTGTACCCTACATCTCTTCTGTTCTGTTTTTGTTCTAGACCTTTCACCCACATAACATCATTGTCTTCACGGTTATACGCTCAATCTCTGGGCACATCGCTGGTCACTGTGCGCTCCATCAGAAAATGTAAACAAGAACTGATTGCAATGTGATTAAACTCCATTTACAATTTTCCTGGACATTTGACCTACAAATAAAACGACACGCTACAACTGATAACAGAAGAACATGCTATTTGTGTTGAGCCAAAGTTAAATGTGTATGGGACAGGTAAAGTCTTGATTACTTCATTCAACTCCAGGGGTATTTCGTTTGTGGACCAGAGGTCATTTCGATTTTTTAAACAGTTACATTTTTTTTCCAAATGAAAGATTTGTTTGCTTTCAAAGGATATCAGAGGACTTTTTATATTTCATTTCAAAGTAATATTTTGCACAATTGTATTGTGCTTCATTAAAATCATATTACAAAACAGGAAGCAAAGTAAACTATTTAGTGCAACACAAAAAACTATATTTAAATGTAAGAAAATTTATGTGAATAGTCCTTGGCCCCAAAAGTTATCATAAGAATGATAGTGATGTTATTTGTTGCCAGGGTGATGCTATGCACAACACCCAAAAATAAAAATTCTGTCTAGCACCTCTCAAATTATGCCTCTCATTATTTCTAGTGTTTTCACTCTTACTCTTTATCAGCATTGAAAAGGTGCGTAGCCCATCCATCTACAAAGCCTGGATCCCGGGTGAACCAAAGCACCACCAGCAGGATGAACAGAGCTAGGACACTCAGCTCCCCAAATGACATGGGACCGAGACGCCGGTGCTCCTCCTTGATCACATTATATGCGGCGATGTCCTTCTCTGTCTTCACTGTCCCGCAGCCCCACGTCTTTTTGAAGCTGGAGAGATGTTTGTGTCATGCATGAATGTTACAGTAACGAATAAACATGCTAACATTTAATACAGACTAATTCTTGTTGTATGTTATATCATGGTTTTAGCCTTAGATGGCACACCCTTGGACCGCGCAAAGTCCATGTTTCCTTACGGCTCAGTTTACTGTCTGATGCATATTGCACAACAAATATTTTCCTGATCTGGTGTGCTCTAATCTAATTGGCTGATCGAAGCATGCAAAGAACGTTCTGCGTTTTTGAGAGTTATGTCTGTGACTAATAAATCTGTATGCACAGTATCACTTTTGGACGTGATGTCATTAAGTTAAATTCATTGGGAAAGATCACGTACTTGCAACCCAGAAAGACGATCTGAAGCCACAGCCAAGCCAGTATAAGCATGATGATCATGTTGGGGAAGGCAAACCCGAACCACGATGCAAAGTTTATAACGTCAGGGTTGTCAGGGAAAAGTCTGTAGATCAAGCAAACGTTGATTTTGTTAAACTGAATTTACTGCATTGCTATCACTGAGATTACATTATGCACATAATACAACAAAGAGGTAAGAAGGTGAATCTACAAGAGCACTGAGGTGAGGTACCTACTGGCTCATCTGTCCCATAAGTACCAGATTTGGTCCAGTGCCTGTGAGCGTTGCTGTACCACCAATGCTTGCTGCATAGCACACACATAATGTCAATCCTTTACACAAATTAAGTCTTTCCTCTGTCTCCTTGTGATTCTCCTCTCCGCTTGAGTCCATTGAGATGTGTCCATTCAGACCCACTGTGTTCATAGCGAAGCTAAAGTTACTTTCCACATAACACAGAACAGAACTACAGAATAAATCTACATTAGATCTTCAGGATATGTACAAGATGATTTTAATACAGTGGGATTTTGCCTAGTAATATGTGCATGTGTGTCATGATTCCGCTATCATGTCATGTTTATTCTTGGTCTTGCAGCGGAGTCATGGCATAGCCTTAGGTTTTGTGTGAGAAAGACATGGCTTTGTTTTGATTCTGACATGCCATGTGCTTTCTCGTGTCTCGTCAGTGTTTCCCCGCCTTTTGTCTCGTTAGCCTTCCCATTAGTGTTTCATTACCTTCACCTGCCCCTTAGTAATTATCCTGTGTTTGTTCCCCTATTTAATGCCCTCTTGTCTATTGTCTTGTGCTCGTTCGTTGTACTTGTATGCCATTCTTGTTGTCTTGTACATGAAACCTGCTTTAGTTTAGTCAGGCAAATCTAGTCTTAGTGTTTTGTAGTAGTTAGTCTTTGTGAGTGTTAGCGCTAGTCTGTTTTAGTTAAGTCCTCCTTCAGTTCTCGTATGTTCTTTTACCCCATTGTGGGCCTTTGTTTTGTGTTTTGTTAGTCATTAAAGTCTTGTTAACCCCTTCATCCCGTTTCGCTGCCTGCACTTGGGTTCTCTGTCACAGTTCATGACACATGTGGATCAACATGTTCTTTATTTTGGCCTGAAACAACATTACTGTGAAAAAGACCTAAACATGAACCTAACCTAAACGCTAAACTTAAACTAACTATGACTTATCCATATACAACTAGAAAAAAATAATAAAATGATGAGAATGGTATACAAGCCCCTAACCCAGTATTGATCTTAAATCTAACACTGACCATAGGCTCCGTCTTTTTGTTTAAAAAAAAGTTGTTCCAGGACCCAAGACGATGCTAATCCTGCATCAAATCAACTTTCTCACCCTGGTTATTGATTTGCATTTCCGTATTTTTCTCTTCACTCTCTGCAGGTGATATCTGCTCTTGATCCGCTGTGTGGTTGAGCTGCTCCAGCACGGCTTGAACAATTGGCACCATCATGGCTGTGGTGGCCGTGTTGCTGATCCACATAGAGAGGAAGGCGGTCACCCCCATGAAACCCAACATCAGTCTACGAAAAAGAAGAAGCGTAATCGCTGATGCTATGATCAACAAGAAGACTCTCGGTGGATCTTAAGCACTTACAGAGCGGGCCGCACACCCACTAAGAGCAACACTCGGAGCGCAATCCGTTTGTGTAGGTTCCAGTGCTCGACAGCTACGGCCACCATTAGACCACCCAGAAACAGCATATTAGTGTCCTTCAGGTACTGCATACAGACCTATGCATACAAATGCAGATATCTGTGATGCAAACTTTGAAACCCAGAAGGCATTGCAACATAAATAAACACACATTAAAGACTAGCATTTGAGATGTAATGAACATGGTAAGTTTAAAAGCAGTTTAATGATATTTTTTTACTGTATATAGGACATCAAACTCACATCTTTAGACTCCATGATTCTGAAGAGAGGAAAGAGCACAGCTGGCAGTAATGCAGTGACGGCCAGTGGCAGCACCTCTGTACACCAGTACACTGCCATCAAAGCCACCACATACGCACACTTGGCCACCTGCAGATAACACAGTGCATTGCATAGGTGTGCAAATGGATGAAAAAGAGAAAAGATTTAAGCACAGTTTTAGGTTAAACGGCTGCACATCCAAATACTATGTTAAGTATGATCCATCTAAAACATACCAATGAGTTAAGGAACACTCAAAGTGTACTCTTCTCATGAAATACAGGCCAACACTCAAACAAATCACAACAAAGTTGTAATGTGTAACTAAAGCATATTTATGTGCCTTTGAAGAAACTTAAATGATATGCCCTGACAGGAATGAGGTACAAAGTTCCTTTTGTTAGTAACTCAGTAACATTCAAAGTTCCTCACAACACTTTAAAAAGTTCCTAATCAGCCAAGCAATCCAAAAGATTGGTTCATTGTTCATTCTATGAAATTTTTGTCATAGGTATCAAAGGTTGTACGATGAGAAACACTCCACCACGTGCGGTTCTAAAAGCAAACTTTCTCATCCAATCCACGTTACTTAAGCGACACGATGTAGAAGTATAATTGTATGTGTTTAACCCGAACTACGCGCTATTACGTTATTTTGTATAGGCAAATTTAGCACCAGAAACTTTGCGTCAACAAAGGGTTAAGACGAATAATAGTGCATTGAGTGTTTCTGGTGAAAGAATGTGTCCCCCCAATGTCACGCAGGGTCTCGTCCCATTTACTGTTCTCCGAAACAGAAATACAATTAACATGCAGAGAATTCGCGCTGACATAAGATCTCGCTTTTTGTGCATATATTCTGGATCCACAAAAGCGCATCCCTAAATCTACTCGACACTTTTACGCACGTTAATTGTCTCTGTCAAGTCACTCAGAGAAGTTTTCCGTGGAGCATCGTCAATGCCTTCCACGTTCAACTCTACTGTACGTGTTTAATTTACTTTACGTGCCTCATAAAATCAGAATGTTATCACAGACTTACCTTTGTTCCAACGACGAGTGGCAAGGGGATAAGAAGAAATGGGGTGCAAAAGAGAATGAGTCCATTTTTCATCTTCCATGTCAACTTAAGTAAACGTGAACACATCATTTGTTGTCTGGGATAACTTCAGAAAAACTCGCCTGGTGGAGCCGCGCACAACACAAGAGTACTGTTCAGAGTGGACAGCGATTTAGCTCGCGCTGCCTCATTTACGCACGCGCGCGCGCGCTCACACACACACACACACACACACTGGAGAGCAGAATTAAGTTAAATTAAGTTTGTCCTCCCCCATTTCAGTTTCTGAATATTAGCATGTGCATTAGTAACAGCCGAGTGTTTTTTTGTAGAGATTGGTTAGGATATGATTCTAGATGTTTTTTACACATTTCAGATGTTTTACATGCCTTATAATTTCAAAAAGACATTAATCTCTGAATATTTTAATTTATGTTTTGTCAGCATGATCTCAGTCTTCATACATATATATTGCGGTTCACGAAATTATAAAATCATGACAGTTCACACAAGGGGCTTTGTGCGTATAGGGGCCAGCACAACAAGGTGAGTTTGTGCTTGGAAGAGCGCGCAAAAGCGGTGCTCAATTTCTGCGCAGAGTTAAATGACAAGGAGATAAACAGTGGGTATATACTGCTGCCCTTGATGAAACTCAACAGAGAAGCAGCAGGGAGTCAGACTTGCATACCTGCTGTGAGACTGACAATAGCTCTCTGTGTATGAGCTAGGATGAGGTTTCTTTAAGTCATCACTGAGTTGTGGAAAAATCCTGATGAACCCATGTTTTGTGTTCCAGGTGAATATTTTATACTGCTGTGCTGTTAAAACACAATATAGAAAATAATCAGACTATTACAATTATGTTGTCATGTTTCTCTTGTATTTTTGTAGTCTTTTTCTGTAATTTGACGTTTTTACGGTCTTTCAAAATACGCAGCAAACCTGGGAATTTATTTTCTGGTTTAACATTATAGACCACGTGAAAAATCTGTCAAATAACGTCAAATTCTGTAAAATATATTTTTACAGTGTACTTTTATGCTTTTTAGCATATGGTGCATCATTTGATAAGCCACTTAACGTTCACAGATCGAATTGTTTGACTTTTAAATGACTGCCAAATTCTTGTCTTTAAAGTTTTGATAAGTAAGATGAGTAAAATACTGTTTAACCAAACATAACCCATAATAAGGCCAACACTCACGAAGAGAGTAAGACTCACAAAGGCATAAGAATTGTGTGATGTTTTCTCTGTAACCATCTGCACTACACATCTCCATTATGTACAGTATATTTATTTGAGCTTTGGCGCACTCTAGAGTTCAACATGACGAATAACAGCAAGCCCAATGAGTTAAGGTATGAGTTACATTAATTGGAAGATGACATTATCAAGACAACATTGTTCAATATCTGAAAAGACACTGGCCAGCTATTGCATCTTCACTGGTGGGGAAGGCTTTTCAGGCAGTCGGTCAGGCTGGTGCTTTACTGCACACCATGGCGGTTCTGCAGGCATACCAGGCTGATTTGCTGCACGACGTGAGCACTGACGGGGTGATTGACGAAACGGCGTTCGCAGAACTATGCCGGGCCACAGATTTGTCCCTCCGTGCCACCAAGCAGACGACCCGTGCCGTTGGCCATTCTATGGCTGCTTTAGTGACCACGGAGAGACACCAGTGGCTGAACCTCACGGGCATCAAGGACTATGACCGTGCGCTACTCCTTGATGCCCCGATCTCGCCTTCCGGACAGTTTGGGGATACGGGTTACACCGTAGTCACCAGGTTACGGGAGGCGAAACGCCACGAGGAGGCTTTCGTGAGGTACCTCCCCATCGTACCCAAGCGTCTGGAGTGTCGGCCACCCACTCCAGACTAGTTCACCAGTCCCGACCAGACACATAGTCTTGGGTGGATCCGGTCTACCGGAGGTGTGAAGTCATCAAACAGAGTGTGGCGTATAGCGTCCCCTCTCAAAAGGGCAGGGGAGCGTCCCACCTTGGCCCTTAGGCCACCTCAGTTGTGCCCCCCCAGGGAGGGGAGCTTAATATTCCAAGAGAAATTAGAGGCTCCTCTTCGGCAACCCCACTGGGCCGCTATGCAATCTCAGCCGCAACAGGCGTTTCGGAGATTAGCGGTCTCAAAAATGCTAAATGTTCGGTCATCTCCTACCACGATTCAGGATGCCGAATGTCTGGCATCCCCCCAACTAGACGAGGTGTCAACATTGATACCTCTAGAATTACAAGCTCTTCTTTACAAAGGGGCCATAGCCGTACTTCAGCCGGTATTTTCTAGTTCCCAAGATGGATGGGGGTTGCATCCAATTCTAGATCTTCGCGGATTGAACCGCTACCTAAAGACACACAAGTTCAAAATGTTGACAAACAAGATGATTGTGTCTCAAATTCAGTGTAACGACTGGTTCATGATGAACGATCTCAAAGACGCATACTCTCTCATAGAGATCTTGCCACAACACAGGAAATTCCTGAGGTTCTCTTTCGGGGGCGAAGCTTACCAGTAGTTACCAGTATTCTTACATTCCCCCTAGCCTTGTCACCCCGCACATACACAAAGTGCATGGATGTAGCTCTGGTTCCTCTGCGATTCCAGAGCATCCGCATTTTGAATTACATAGACGACTGGCTGATTTTAGCTCAGTCTCGGGAGCTAGCGATTCGACATCAGGATGTCGTCCTAGTTCATCTTGAGACTCTCTGGTTAAGACTCAACGTCAAAAAGAGCGTTCTTTCCCCTACACAAAATACAACATATTTGGGGATTATACGGGACTCGATCGCAATGCAGGCACAACTGTCACCTGCACGTGTCGAATCCATACAGAGCACTCTGAGGAGAACAGGTTAGGCCAGAAAGTGACAAATGGTCACTTTCAAGGGATCCTATCGCTCTGGCCTATGAGGCCCGCGGTCAAGCTTCACCTCTAGGTGTCAGAGCTCATTCAACAAGGGGGGTTTTATCTTCTATGGCCTTAGCAAGAGGTGTCCCCTTGCAGCAAGTGTGTGATGCTGCAGGCTGGTCCTCTCCGTACACATTTGTCAGATTTTATAGTCTGGATGTCCACGTTACTCCAGGCTCACATGTCCTGGAGTCTACATCCCAGTAACCCTGTTCTCTGAAAAAGCAGGAACGAGATGCTGCGCCTCAATGCCATACTGTAGGGGTGCCGGACGTCCTTTTTCAGAATTGTCCATAATCATTTGCTTGGATGAACCAAAGCATTTGCAACTTGTTCAAAGAAATGAGAAACTGCTTTCTTGATGTGCACAAGTGACACCAATATGTGAAGATTGAACAGGTAGTTTTGAGAATTCCAATTATGATCTGAGAAATGTACCAAATTGACTTGGAAAAAATGGTATTTAAAGTGGGTGGGGGTACTTTTGGGGCAGTTTTGTTTCACCTAAGTGTCCCATTTCCACTCCTCTCAAACTGATGCATGGATGCATATAGCCAGAAACAATTTCTTTGATGCATGCAAAGATGCAACACTGTGTGTCTCAAGAAGCATTTATTCATTATTACGTAGACATGCTAAAATTTCAAGGCCACACACACACACTACACATTACACATGAAATTACACATTCACATTTCATTAAATTTACTTTTAGTCATTTAGCAGATGCTTTTATCCAAAGCGACTTACAGATGAGGAAACATTAGAAGCAATTATAACAACATAGGCAACAAAATGCATAAGTGCATCAAATCCAGTCCATTAAAGCCTAGCACAGTATACAAAGCTAAGAATAGTGAGGTAAGTAAAAAAAAATATTTTAAGAAGACAGAAAAGAATTAGAGGTTGAAATCAGTCAGCTACATTTTGACGGAAGATATGCATTTTCACACACTACACCGGCCTGTAGTGTTCTAGCAGTGTAAGGTTGAGAGTGAGTTTCTTCAGTAGCCGTGTGATGCAGGCCTCTTTGAACGCAGTGGGAAATGTCCCAGTGGTGAGCAAAGAGTTGATGATGTGGGTCAGAACAGGCACAACTGCTGGAGAGATGGCTTGGAGGAGATGGGTGGGGATGGGATCCAGTGGGCAGGTGGTAGGGTGGTGGAAACCAATGACCTTGGAAACATCATCTTCAGACAGTGGAGAAAAGGTGGGGAGTCAGGGTTGTGGGCGGGTTCAACGGCTGGTGGTGGTGTAGAAAATTGGCTGTTGATGGCGGTAGTTTTCTTTACGAAGAACGATGCAAAATCATCAGCCGTTAACTCCGATGAAGGTGTGGGATCAGGCGGACAGAGGAGTGGTTATATTCAGTTTTTGCAGAGGTGACGTCAACGGAGAAAGTAGAGAGGAAAGACTGGTAGAGAGAGAGGTCAGTATGGTCTTTTAACCTGTGCCCTTTTCTCTCAGCTGACCGGAGGCTGGTGCGATGCTCACGTAGTACATCCGATAACCAGGGGGCAGACAGGGATGCACGGGCTGGTCCAGATGTGAGAGGGCATAGGTGTCCAAGCAGGATGTAAGCGTGGAACACAGAGTGTCTGTGGCACTGTTGGTATTCAAAAGAGAGATCTCCTCAGAGGGGGCAGCATAGCATATTAATAAACAAACAACACAACGTTAGATTGGCTGCTAATAACAATCACACAGTTATGCGTTACATTGATAATTACACATGAACCTATGCATACCTCATTGGCAGCGTTAACTCCAAGGGAGTGAAAACACAGGTAACAGAGGCAACTTCTCTTCCGTGTGACTCTCGGTAAACTTACAAACATAATAACATCACCATATACTAAAATGAGCCGAAGTTAGCTCAGCATGCGATATCCATGTGCGCTACCGACTAAAAGAGATGTCTATACCACGAAGCTGGTGTAACATTGAGAGACGTCTGAAACAACCGAAACTCTTAAAAACAATAGTTCAGCTATAATAGCTTACATAAACCAGTCAGCCCATACACATATTTCAAAGTAAAATAAATGCAGATAAATACAAATATATTATGATATATTGAACGTGGAAACTTATTAAATAAAACGTATAAAATAAAATAAAAAATTATTTTATGGAACTTAAATTATGCAACTGTCTATGCAGGCAGCTACAATGGCTGCGACAGACTTACCTATCTCCTCCGCTTATAAAGCCGCAATCTAATCCTGTTTACATGAAGTTAGCCTGCTCCCGAGCAGGTTCAAGCTTACGGACCTGTTGCTATGACAGCAAGTCCAGGATGAGCGTCCAAGAACCGAACAATCCAAGATCATGCCAAATTGTCAACATTCAAATCCAGCTAACCGAGTTAGCGACGTACGAAGAACGGGCCCCTGGCCCAATTCCATGCAAATGCTACATGCACTGGCTGGTGCTTTTGCTCCCTAATCAGTTGCTTTCATAAAAATCAAGATTTAACAAATCCATTTACAAGTTCTATGGGCATCGGACGTGTGGGGTTAGCGGCAGACCCTGAAGGTGAAGGCAACAGACAGCATCGGTGGTTCAGTGGTAGAATTCTCGCTTCCCAAGCGGGAGACCCGGGTCCGATTCCCTGCCGTTGCAAATGATAGTCTAGTGTGCGTGTCATAGTTCGCCGTGTCTAACCAGGCTGTTCAGATCCTGTGGGCTCTTCTGTGTGTCTGAGCCATTCATCTGTCAACACTTTCACGTCTTCTGCTTTATGTTCAAATTACTTGTGGTGTGAGGGGCAGCTTCAAATGGATCAGTTTAGCAGCTGCTCTTGGAAATTCTGTTTATAATCAGTGGTAGAATACTAGGTTCAATGTTAAGAGGCAGGGGTCCAGCTCCCAGCCAATGCAGGTAGGGTGGTACTTTTGATCAGAAATGTGGCTGTTAAAGCTCTATGTGTCCCGTGTGGGAACCCCAGGTAAGATTTCTAGCCAATGCAAATGGGAGGGCCTTTTCCTGTTCAGTGGTCTTTCACTGCAGTCTCTCTAGAAACCTGAGCCTTAATGGTTTTCATCCAGGGTCTGACTCCCGGCCGTTGCAAATGATAGTCTAGTGTGCGTGTCATAGTTCGCCGTGTCTAACCAGGCTGTTCAGATCCTGTGGGCTCTTCTGTGCCATTCATCTGTCAACACTTTCACGTCTTCTGCTTTATGTGCAAATAACTTGTGGTGTGAGGGGCAGCTTCAAATGGATCAGTTTAGCAGCTGCTCTTGGAAATTCTGTTTATAATCAGTGGTAGAATACTCGGTTCCCTGTTAAGAGGCAGGGGTCCAGCTCCCAGCCAATGCAGGTAGGGTGGTACTTTTGATCAGAAATGTGGCAGTTAAAGCTCTATGTGTCCAGTGTGGGAACCCCAGGTAAGATTTCTAGCCAATGCAAATGGGAGGGCCATTTCCTGTTCAGTGGTCTTTCAGAAACATGAGCCTTAATGGTTTTCATCCAGGGTCCGATTCCCGGCCGTTGCAAATGATAGTCTAGTGTGCGTGTCATAGTTCACCGTGTCTAACCAGGCTGTTCAGATCCTCTGGGCTCTTCTGTGCCATTCATCTGTCAACACTTTCATGTCTTCTGCTTTATGTGCAAATTACTTGTGGTGTGAGGGGCAGCTTCAAATGGATCAGTTTAGCAGCTGCTCTTGGAAATTCTGTTTATAATCAGTGGTAGAATTCTCGGTTCCCAAGCGGGAGACCCGGGTCCGATTCCCGGCCTTTGCAATGATAGTCTAGTGTGCGTGTCATAGTTCGCCGTGTCTAACCAGGCTGTTCAGATCCTGTGGGCTCTTCTGTGTGTCTGAGCCATTCATCTGTCAACACTTTCACGTCTTCTGCTTTATGTGCAAATTACTTGTGGTGTGACTGGCAGCTTCAAATAGATCAGTTAAGCAGCTGCTCTTGGAAATTCTGTTTATAATCAGTGGTAGAATTCTCGGTTCCCTGGTAAGAGGCAGGGGTCCAGCTCCCAGCCAATGCAGGTAGGGTGGTACTTTTGATCAGAAATGTGGCTGTTAAAGCTCTATTTGTCCAGTGTGGGAACCCCAGGTAAGATTTCTAGCCAATGCAAATGGGAGAGCCTTTTCCTGTTCAGTGGTCTTTCACCGCAGTCTCTCTAGAAACGTGAGCCTTAATGGTTTTCATCCAGGGTCCGATTCCCGGCCGTTGCAAATGATAGTCTAGTGTGCGTGTCATAGTTCGCCGTTTCTAACCAGACTGTTCAGATCCTGTGGGCTCTTCTGTGCCATTCATCTGTCAACACTTTCACGTCTTCTGCTTTATGTGCAAATTACTCGTGGTGTGAGGGGCAGCTTCAAATGGATCAGTTTAGCAGCTGCTCTTGGAAATTCTGTTTATAATCAGTGGTAGAATACTCGGTTCACTGTTAAGAGGCAGGGGTCCAGCTCGCAGGTAGGGTGGTACTTTTGATCAGAAATGTGGCTGTTAAAGCTCTATGTGTCCATTGTGGGAACCCCAGGTAAGATTTCTAGCCAATGCAAATGGTAGGGCCTTTTCCTGTTCAGTGGTCTTTCACTGCAGTCTCTCTTGAAACGTGAGCCTTAATGGTTTTCATCCAACTCGGCATTTCACACGTTAATGGATTCTGTTACTAGGGACCAAGGGGATGCCTCAGGCAAAAAGGGATCGGTTCCTGGGCATCGTTTTGGTTTGTTTGCGCATCGGCCTCTGGGGCAATCGTCAAGGGCAGCATTGGTGGTTCAGTGGTAGAATTCTCGCCTGCCACGCGGGAGACCCGGGTCCGATTCCCGGCCAATGCAAGCAGTGTGGTGCTTTTCAACAGAGATGTTCCATTTGCAGACCTCTGTGTTATCCTTAAGCACTCTGGTCTGGCAGTTGGACGTCCTGGCCCAATTCCATGCAAAAGCTACATGCACTGGCTGGTGCTTTTGCTCCCTAATCAGTTGCTTTCATAAAAATAAAGATTTTACGAATCCATTTACAAGTTCTCTGGGCATCGGACGTGTGGGGTTAGCGGCAGACCCTGAAGGTGAAGGCAACAGACAGCATCGGTGGTTCAGTGGTAGAATTCTCGCTTCCCAAGCGGGAGACCCTGGTCCGATTCCCGGCCGTTGCGAATGATAGTCTAGTGTGCGTGTCATAGTTTGCCGTGTCTAACCAGGCTGTTCAGATCCTGTGGGCTCTTCTGTGTGTCTGAGCCATTCATCTGTCAACACTTTCACGTCTTCTGCTTAATGTGCAAATTACTTGTGGTGTGAGGGGCAGCTTCAAATGGATCAGTTTAGCAGCTGCTCTTGGAAATTCTGTTTATAATCAGTGGTAGAATACTCGGTTCCCTGTTAAGTGGCAGGGGTCCAGCTCCCAGCCAATGCAGGTAGGGTGGTACTTTTGATCAGAAATGTGGCTGTTAAAGCTCTATGTGTCCCTTGTGGGAACCCCAGGTAAGATTTCTAGCCAATGCAAATGGGAGGGACTTTTCCTGTTCAGTGGTCTTTCACTGCCGTCTCTCTAGAAACGTGAGCCTTAATGGTTTTCATCCAACTCGGCATTTCAAACGATAATGGATTCTGTTACTAGGGACAAAGGGGATGCCTCGGGCAAAAAGGGATCGGTTCCTGGGCATCGTTTTGGTTTGTTTGCGCATCGGCCTCTGGGGCAATCGTCAAGGGCAGCATTGGTGGTTCAGTGGTAGAATTCTCGCCTGCCACGCGGGAGACCCGGGTCCGATTCCCGGCCAATGCAAGCAGTGTGGTGCTTTTCAACAGAGATGTTCCATTTGCAGACCTCTGTGTTATCCTTAAGCACTCTGGTCTGGCAGTTGGACGTCCTGGCCCAATTCCATGCAAAAGCTACATGCACTGGCTGGTGCTTTTGCTCCCTAATCAGTTGCTTTCATAAAAATAAAGATTTTACGAATCCATTTACAAGTTCTCTGGGCATCGGACGTGTGGGGTTAGCGGCAGACCCTGAAGGTGAAGGCAACAGACAGCATCGGTGGTTCAGTGGTAGAATTCTCGCTTCCCAAGCGGGAGACCCTGGTCCGATTCCCGGCCGTTGCGAATGATAGTCTAGTGTGCGTGTCATAGTTTGCCGTGTCTAACCAGGCTGTTCAGATCCTGTGGGCTCTTCTGTGTGTCTGAGCCATTCATCTGTCAACACTTTCACGTCTTCTGCTTAATGTGCAAATTACTTGTGGTGTGAGGGGCAGCTTCAAATGGATCAGTTTAGCAGCTGCTCTTGGAAATTCTGTTTATAATCAGTGGTAGAATACTCGGTTCCCTGTTAAGTGGCAGGGGTCCAGCTCCCAGCCAATGCAGGTAGGGTGGTACTTTTGATCAGAAATGTGGCTGTTAAAGCTCTATGTGTCCCTTGTGGGAACCCCAGGTAAGATTTCTAGCCAATGCAAATGGGAGGGACTTTTCCTGTTCAGTGGTCTTTCACTGCCGTCTCTCTAGAAACGTGAGCCTTAATGGTTTTCATCCAACTCGGCATTTCAAACGATAATGGATTCTGTTACTAGGGACAAAGGGGATGCCTCGGGCAAAAAGGGATCGGTTCCTGGGCATCGTTTTGGTTTGTTTGTGCATCGGCCTCTGGGGAAATCGTCAAGGGCAGCATTGGTGGTTCAGTGGTAGAATTCTCGCCTGCCACGCGGGAGACCCGGGTCCGATTCCCGGCCAATGCAAGCAGTATGGTGCTTTTCAACTGAGATGTTCCATTTGCAGACCTCTGTGTTATCCTTAAGCAGTCTGGTCTGGCAGTTGGACGTCCTGGCCCAATTCCATGCAAATGCTACATGCACTGGCTGGTGCTTTTGCTCCCTAATCAGTTGCTTTCATAAAAATCAACATTTTAAAAATCAATTTACAAGTTCTATGGGCATCGGACGTGTGGGGTTAGCAGTGGTAGAATTCTCGCTTCCCAAGCGGGAGACCCGGGTCCGATTCCCGGCCGTTGCAAATCGTCAACACTTTCACGTCTTCTGCTTTATGTGCAAATTACTTGTGGTGTGAGGGGCAGCTTCAAATGGATCAGTTTAGCAGCTGCTCTTGGAAATTCTGTTTATAATCAGTGGTAGAATACTCGGTTCCCTGTTAAGTGGCAGGGGTCCAGCTCCCAGCCAGTGCAGGTAGGGTGGTACTTTTGATCAGAAATGTGGCTGTTAAAGCTCTATGTGTCCAGTGTGGGAACCCCAGGTAAGATTTCTAGCCAATGCAAATAGGAGGAGTAAAGACATCGACTCTACCTGCGTGCGACTCCACCGAGCCCGGGACACCGACAGGGCACTTGAGTATTGCACTTCTTTTGTATTATTATTTTGCTGTTTTGTATCAACACCTGCACTTTTTGTCTTACTGTTTGCACTAACACTTATTCCTTTATTGTTATCTTTAATGTTTCTCCCTATTTTCTTTCTGCTTCTCTTAAATATGTGTTTTAAAATCCTTTCTGTTATCACAACACGAAAATCTTCTGCCGCATGCCGAAGGCGACGCAATGCTAATAATCTTCACAATGTATCACTGCTAGCAACTGCCCCTTCTACTTTCCCAATAGGATTGTGGAACTGCCAATCTGCTGTGAACAAAGCAGATTTCATTACAGCTTTCGTTAAACATTCTGGACTTTCCATTGTAGCACTTACAGAAACATGGATCAAACCAGAGGACTCTGCCACTCCCGCTGCCCTCTCCCATAACCACACTTTCTCCCACAGCCCTCGCATCACAGGAAGGGGTTGGAGGCACCGGTCTACTCATCCCCAAAGACTGGAAATTCAATCAGCTAACACCCTTGTGTGACAACAGCACCTTCGAGTTTCATGCTGTTACTATCACCCACCCTGTTAAAAGTCATTTTGTAGTTATATATCGTCCCCCAGGTCAGCTTGGACATTTCTTGGAGGAGCTGGATGTGCTTCTTTCATCCTTCCCTGAGGATGGTACTCCCCTGGTGGTACTAGGCGACTTCAACATCCACATTGGAAAGCCACAGGCTGCTGACTTCGTCAACCTGACCGCATCATTTCTCCTCGAGCAGGTTTCCACATCAGCAACCCACAAGTCTGGAAACCATCTAGATTTGATCTTCACAAGGTACTGCTCCACTCATCACCCTCAGGTCACCCCGCTGCACACGTCTGATCACTTCTTCGTCACCCTTGACCTCGACCTCACTGCTCCGGATATCGCAGGTGTCTCACCGATGGTCACCTTCCGGCGCAACCTGCGGTCTCTCCCTCCCTCTTGTTTTTCCTCTGCTGTCCTCTCTGCACTCCCCCCCTCTGATGAGCTCTCTCTTTTGAATACAGACAATGCCACAGCCACTCTGTGTTCCACGCTTTCATCCTGCTTGGACAACCTATGCCCTCTTGCATCTGGACCAGCCCGTCCATCCCCGTCGGCTCCCTGGTTATCGGATGTACTGCGTGAGCATCGCGCCAGCCTCCGGTCAGCTGAGAGAAAATGGCGCAAGTCAAAAGACCCTGCACACCTCTCTCTCTACCAATCTCTTCTCTCTTCTTTCTCTGTAGATGTCACCTCTGCAAAAACAGATTACTACCACTCGAGGATCTGCAACTCTCCGGACTCTCGAACGCTCTTCAAAACCTTCTCTGCTCTCCTCTGTCCGCCTGCTCCCGCACCTTCATTGGAGTTAACAGCTGCTGATTTTGCATCGTTCTTCGTAAAGAAAACTACTGCCATCAGCAGCCAGTTCTCTACGCCACCATCTGTCGAACCCGCCCACATCCCTGACACGTGTGTGCTCCCTGCCTTTTCTCCTCTGTCTGAAGCTGATGTCTCAAAGATCATTGGCTCCAACCACCCTACCACCTGCCCACTGGATCCCATCCCCACCCATCTCCTCCAGGCCATCTCTCCAACGGTTGAGCCTGCTCTGACCCACATCATCAACTCTTCGCTCACCACTGGGACATTTCCCACAGCGTTCAAAGAGGCTCGCATCACACCGCTTCTAAAGAAACCCACCCTGGACCCTACACTGCTAGAAAACTACAGGCCTGTCTCCCTTCTTCCCTTCATCGCCAAAGCCCTGGAGCGAGTTGTGTTCAATCAGCTCTCCTCCTTTCTCATGCAAAACAACCTCCTGGACAGCAATCAGTCTGGGTTCAAGACCGGTCATTCCACAGAGACTGCACTGCTCTCAGTCATCGAAGCCCTGAGACTGGCAAAAGCATCATCCATGTCTTCTGTGCTGATCCTACTGGATCTGTCTGCTGCCTTTGACACTGTCAATCATCACATCCTCCTGGCTTCTCTCAGTGCTATGGGTGTCTCTGGAATGGCGTTGCAATGGTTTGAGTCCTACCTCTCGGGTAGGTCATTCAGAGTATCCTGGAGAGATGAGGTCTCCGCGTCCCAACAGCTCAACACGGGGGTGCCACAGGGCTCAGTGCTTGGACCGCTACTCTTCTCCATTTACATGACATCCCTCGGCTCGGTCATTCAGAAGCATGGCTTCTCCTATCACTGCTATGCGGACGACACACAACTCTACTTGTCATTTCAACCGGACGATCCGACGGTCGCTGCTCGCATCGCGGCATGCCTTAGTGACATCTCGCTTTGGATGAAGGATCATCACCTGCAGCTAAACCTTGCAAAAACGGAACTGCTTGTGATCCCGGGCAACCCAAAGATTCACCACAACCTTGCCATTCAACTAGGCTCATCAATGATTACACCGTCCAGCACAGCCAGAAACCTGGGAGTGGTAATCGATGATCGGCTTAACCTCACAAGTCATGTTGCCAGCACCACCCGGTCCTGTAGATTCATCCTCTACAACATTAGGAAAATTAGACCTTTCCTATCGGAGCACTCTACGCAAGTCCTAATCCAGGCTCTTGTCCTGTCCAAACTGGATTATTGCAATGCGCTTCTGGCTGGACTTCCTGCTTGCACAATCAAACCTCTCCAGATGATCCAGAATGCGGCGGCAAGAGTGGTCTTCAATGAACCGAAGACCAACACCGTATCTGCACCATCGTATCTCCACTCGCTAATGCAGATCTATGTTCCTGCCAGATCACTCCGGTCTGCAAAGGAACAACGACTAGTGGTACCATCCCAAAAAGGAAAAAAGTCACTCTCCCGTACCTTCACTGGATCTGTTCCACATTGGTGGAATGATCTACCTGCTGCTACAAGATCAGCAGATTCGGTTGCCATCTTTAAAAAACGCCTAAAAACGCATCTCTTCCGTCAACACGTCGCTGATTGAGTTTTTCCTAATTCTCTTCCCTTTCCTTCTTTAAAAAAAAAATTACTAACCTCACTATTCTTAGCTTTCATACTGTGCTAGGCTTTAATGGACTAGTTTGATGCACTTATGTATTTTCGTTGCCTATGTTGTTATAATTGCTTCCAATGTTTCCTCATCTGTAAGTCGCTTTGGATAAAAGCGTCTGCTAAATGACTAAATATAAATGTAAATGTAAATGTGCAAATTATTTGTGGTGTGAGGGGCAGCTTCAAATGGATCAGTTTAGCAGCTGCTCCTGGAAATTCTGTTTATAATCAGTGGTAGAATACTCGGTTCCCTGTTAAGTGGCAGGGGTTTAGAGAGAAGAGCATAGAAAAATCAGCAGGATTTCACTTTCTCAGAGTAAATTAAAGGCTCCTGAGTGCTGTGCCCATTAAACAAAAGTTGTTGGGTCAAAACAATGCTAAGCTAATTAATGTTTCTCTGTGAATATTCCTAGAATAAATGAGCCTTACTCTCCGTTCAGGCTCAGGAACAATGCTGACATGAAGGTTTTAGCTTTGTAAATAGGTTGTACTGTGAACAAATGTCAACGTGCTGTCTTTTTGACCACAATGCAATCCAAGCCAAATACAACAGATCTTTTACTGGTGATAGGCCAGCCAATAGAGCATCAGAGGCCTAATGGAAAAGCCATTGACCTTCTAAGCCAAGGATTGTGAAACACTCAGAAACACAGCGAAAACATAATTAGATGCTTTGTAAATTAGTTCAAATGTGTCCAAATACCATGGTGTTGTCGCTTGTTGTTAACGGTATAGTCAACGGAGCCCCAGTGGCCTAATGGATAAGGCACTGGCCTCCTAAGCCAGGGATTGTGGGTTCGAGTCCCATCTGGGGTGTTGTTCAGCAGAGTGGCGCAGCGGAAGCGTGCTGGGCCCATAACCCAGAGGTCGATGGATCGAAACCATCCTCTGCTACTACCCACTGAATTGAGAAACGTGCAACGTTCTCTGTCGTAGCAAGTCCGCTCAAGGTGTCTGGCTCAGATTTACAATGAGTAAAAAAACATGCTTGGAAAAGCAGCTGACTTTGTTTGACTGATAGCTAACTTAAGGCACCCGATAGCTGGGCTCAAGACACAAGAGCATGTGGATCAGAGGATTCTTATGCTGTCTGCGTTATTCAGCAAATATTACCAGCCTTTATTTGCAGCACTCTCGCTTAAGACTCAGAAACACAGCGAAAACATAATAGATGCTTTGTAAATTAGTTCAAATGTGTCCAAATACCAGTGTGTTGTCGCTTGTTGTTAACGGTATAGTCAACGGAGCCCCAGTGGCCTAATGGATAAGGCACTGGCCTCCTAAGCCAGGGATTGTAGGTTCAAGTCCCATCTGGGGTGTTGTTCAGCAGAGTGGCGCAGCGGAAGCGTGCTGGGCCCATAACCCAGAGGTCGATGGATCGAAACCATCCTCTGCTAACCCATTTTTAATGAACAACTGTGCCAAACATTTGCCCTTCCACAATGGGTTTAGAGAGAAGAGCATAGAAAAATCAGCAGGATTTCACTTTCTCAGAGTAAATTAAAGGCTCCTGAGCGCTGTGCCCATTAAACAAAAGTTGTTGGGTCAAAACAATGCTAAGCTAATTATTGTTTCTCTGTGAATATTCCTAGAATAAATGATCCTTACTCTCCGTTCAGGCTCAGGAACAATGCTGACATGAATGTTCAAGCTTTGTAAATAGGTTGTACTGTGAACAAATATCAACGTGCTGACTTTTTGACTACAATGCAATCCAAGCCAAATACAACAGATCTTTTACTGGTGATAGGCCAGCCAATAGAGGATCAGAGGCCTAATGGAAAAGCCACTGACCTTCTAAGCCAAGGATTGTGGCTTCAAGTCCAGACATCAGTGTGTCACAGCAGAGTGGCGCAGCGGAAGCGTGCTGGGCCCATAACCCAGAGGTCGATGGATCGAAACCATCCTCTGCTACTACCCACTGAATTAAGAAACGTGCAACGTTCTCTGTCGTAGCAAGTCCGCTCAAGGTGTCTGGCTCAGATTTACAATGAGTAAAAAAACATGCTTGGAAAAGCAGCTGCCTTTGTTTGACTGATAGCAAACTTAAGGCACCCGATAGATGGGCTCAAGACACAAGAGCATGTGGATCAGAGGATTCTTATGCTGTCTGTGTTATTCAGCAAATATTACCAGCCTTTATTTGCAGCACTCTCGCTTAAGACTCAGAAACACAGCGAAAACATAATTAGATGCTTTGTAAATTAGTTCAAATGTGTCCAAATACCATGGTGTTGTCGCTTGTTGTTAACGGTATAGTCAACGGAGCCCCAGTGGCCTAATGGATAAGGCACTGGCCTCCTAAGCCAGGGATTGTGGGTTCGAGTCCCATCTGGGGTGTTGTTCAGCAGAGTGGCGCAGCGGAAGCGTGCTGGGCCCATAACCCAGAGGTCGATGGATCGAAACCATCCTCTGCTACTACCCACTGAATTGAGAAACGTGCAACGTTCTCTGTCGTCGCAAGTCCGCTCAAGGTGTCTGGCTCAGATTTACAATGAGTAAAAAAACATGCTTGGAAAAGCAGCTGCCTTTGTTTGACTGATAGCAAACTTAAGGCACTCGATAGCTGGGCACAAGAGCATGTGGATCAGAGGATTCTTATGCTGTCTGTGTTATTCAGCAAATATTACCAGCCTTTATTTGCAGCACTCTCGCTTAAGACTCAGAAACACAGCGAAAACATAATTAGATGCTTTGTAAATTAGTTCAAATGTGTCCAAATACCATGGTGTTGTCGCTTGTTGTTAACGGTATAGTCAACGGAGCCCCAGTGGCCTAATGGATAAGGCACTCGCCTCCTAAGCCAGGGATTGTGGTTTCGAGTCCCATCTGGGTTGTTGTTCAGCAGAGTGGCGCAGCGGAAGCGTGCTGGGCCCATAACCCAGAGGTCGATGGATTGAAACCATCCTCTGCTAACCCATTTTAAATGAACAACTGTGCCAAACATTTGCCCTTCCACAGTGGGTTTAGAGAGAAGAGCATAGAAAAATCAGCAGGATTTCACTTTCTCAGAGTAAATTAAAGGCTCCTGAGCGCTGTGCCCATTAAACAAAAGTTGTTGGGTCAAAACAATGCTAAGCTAATTAATGTTTCTCTGTGAATATTCCTAGAATAAATGAGCCTTACTCTCCGTTCAGGCTCAGGAACAATGCTGACATGAATGTTTAAGCTTTGTAAATAGGCTGTACTGTGAACAGATGTCAACGTGATGTCTTTTTGACCACAATGCAATCCAAGCCAAATACAACAGATCTTTTACTGGTGATAGGCCAGCCAATAGAGGATCAGAGGCCTAATGGAAAAGCCACTGACCTTCTAAGCCAAGGATTGTGGCTTCAAGTCCCAACATCAGTGTGGCACAGCAGAGTGGCGCAGCGGAAGCGTGCTGGGCCCATAACCCAGAGGTCGATGGATCGAAACCATCCTCTGCTACTACCCACTGAATTGAGAAACGTGCAATGTTCTCTGTCGTAGCAAGTCCGCTCAAGGTGTCTGGCTCAGATTTACAATGAGTAAAAAAACATGCTTGGAAAAGCAGCTGACTTTGTTTGACTGATAGCTAACTTAAGGCACCCGATAGCTGGGCTTAAGACACAAGAGCATGTGGATCAGAGGATTCTTATGCTGTCTGTGTTATTTAGCAAATATTACCAGCCTTTATTTGCAGCACTCTCGCTTAAGACTCAGAAACACAGCGAAAACATAATTAGATGCTCTGTAAATTAGTTCAAATGTGTCCAAATACCATGGTGTTGTCGCTTGTTGTTAACGGTATAGTCAACGGAGCCCCAGTGGCCTAATGGATAAGGCACTGGCCTCCTAAGCCAGGGATTGTGGGTTCAAGTCCCATCTGGGGTGTTGTTCAGCAGAGTGGCGCAGCGGAAGCGTGCTGGGCCCATAACCCAGAGGTCGATGGATCGAAACCATCCTCTGCTACTACCCACTGAATTGAGAAACGTGCAACGTTCTCTGTCGTAGCAAATCCGCTCAAGGTGTCTGGCTCAGATTTACAATGAGTAAAAAAACATGCTTGGAAAAGCAGCTGACTTTGTTTGACTGATAGCTAACTTAAGGCAGCCGATAGCTGGGCTCAAGACACAAGAGCATGTGGATCAGAGGATTCTTATGCTGTCTGTGTTATTTAGCAAATATTACCAGCCTTTATTTGCAGCACTCTCGCTTAAGACTCAGAAACACAGCGAAAACATAATTAGATGCTTTGTAAATTAGTTCAAATGTGTCCAAATACCATGGTGTTGTCGCTTGTTGTTAACGGTATAGTCAACGGAGCCCCAGTGGCCTAATGGATAAGGCACTGGCCTCCTAAGCCAGGGATTGTGGGTTCAAGTCCCATCTGGGGTGTTGTTCAGCAGAGTGGTGCAGCGGAAGCGTGCTGGGCCCATAACCCAGAGGTCGATTGATCGAAACCATCCTCTGCTACTACCTACTGAATTGAGAAACGTGCAACGTTCTCTGTCGTAGCAAGTCCGCTCAAGGTGTCTGGCTCAGATTTACAGTGAGTAAAAAAACATGCTTGGAAAAGCAGCTGCCTTTGTTTGACTGATAGCAAACTTAAGGCACCCGATAGCTGGGCTCAAGACACAAGAGCATGTGGATCAGAGGATTCTTATGCTGTCTGTGTTATTCAGCAAATATTACCAGCCTTTATTTGCAGCACTCTCGCTTAAGACTCAGAAACACAGCGAAAACATAATTAGATGCTTTGTAAATTAGTTCAAATGTGTCCAAATACCATGGTGTTGTAGCTTGTTGTTAACGGTATAGTCAACGGAGCCCCAGTGGCTTAATGGATAAGGCACTCGCCTCCTAAGCCAGGGATTGTGGTTTCGAGTCCCATCTGGGGTGTTGTTCAGCAGAGTGGCGCAGCGGAAGCGTGCATTGGCCCATAACCCAGAGGTCGATGGATCGAAACCATCCTCTGCTAACCCATTTTTAATGAACAACTGTGCCAAACATTTGCCCTTCCACAATGGGTTTAGAGAGAAGAGCATAGAAAAATCAGCAGGATTTCACTTTCTCAGAGTAAATTAAAGGCTCCTGAGCGCTGTGCCCATTAAACAAAAGTTGTTGGGTCAAAACAATGCTAAGCTAATTAATGTTTCTCTGTGAATATTCCTAGAATAAATGAGCCTTACTCTCCGTTCAGGCTCAGGAACAATGCTGACATGAATGTTTAAGCTTTGTAAATAGGCTGTACTGTGAACAGATGTCAACGTGATGTCTTTTTGACCACAATGCAATCCAAGCCAAATACAACAGATCTTTTACTGGTGATAGGCCAGCCAATAGAGGATCAGAGGCCTAATGGAAAAGCCACTGACCTTCTAAGCCAAGGATTGTGGCTTCAAGTCCCGACATCAGTGTGGCACAGCAGAGTGGCGCAGCGGAAGCGTGCTGGGCCAATAACCCAGAGGTCGATGGATCGAAACCATCCTCTGCTACTACCCACTGAATTGAGAAACGTGCAACGTTCTCTGTCGTAGCAAGTCCGCTCAAGGTGTCTGGCTCAGATTTACAATGAGTAAAAAAACATGCTTGGAAAAGCAGCTGCCTTTGTTTGACTGATAGCAAACTTAAGGCACCCGATAGCTGGGCACAAGAGCATGTGGATCAGAGGATTCTTATGCTGTCTGTGTTATTCAGCAAATATTACCAGCCTTTATTTGCAGCACTCTCGCTTAAGACTCAGAAACACAGCGAAAACATAATTAGATGCTTTGTAAATTAGTTCAAATGTGTCCAAATACCATGGTGTTGTCGCTTGTTGTTAACTGTATAGTCAACGGAGCCCCAGTGGCCTAATGGATAAGGCACTGGCCTCCTAAGCCAGGGATTGTGGGTTCGAGTCCCATCTGGGGTGTTGTTCAGCAGAGTGGCGCAGCGGAAGCGTGCTGGGCCCATAACCCAGAGGTCGATGGATCGAAACCATTCTCTGCTAACTCATTTTTAATGAACAACTGTGCCAAACATTTGCCCTTCCACAATGGGTTTAGAGAGAAGAGCATAGAAAAATCAGCAGGATTTTACTTGCTCAGAGTAAATTAAAGGCTCCTGAGCGAAAACATAATTAGATGCTTTGTAAATTAGTTCAAATGTGTCCAAATACCATGGTGTTGTCGCTTGTTGTTAACGGTATAGTCAACGGAGCCCAAGTGGCCTAATGGATAAGGCACTGGCCTCCTAAGCCAGGGATTGTGGGTTCGAGTCCCATCTGGGGTGTTGTTCAGCAGAGTGGCGCAGCGGAGTAAAAAAACATGCTTGGAAAAGCAGCTGCCTTTGTTTGACTGATAGCAAACTTAAGGCACCCGATAGCTGGGCTCAAGACACAAGAGCATGTGGATCAGAGGATTCTTATGCTGTCTGTGTTATTTAGCAAATATTACCAGCCTTTATTTGCAGCACTCTCGCTTAAGACTCAGAAACACAGCGAAAACATAATTAGATGCTTTGTAAATTAGTTCAAATGTGTCCAAATACCATGGTGTTGTCGCTTGTTGTTAACGGTATAGTCAACGGAGCCCCAGTGGCCTAATGGATAAGGCACTGGCCTCCTAAGCCAGGGATTGTGGGTTCGAGTCCCATCTGGGGTGTTGTTCAGCAGAGTGGCGCAGCGGAGTAAAAAAACATGCTTGGAAAAGCAGCTGACTTTGTTTGACTGATAGCAGACTGATTGGGCCTCTGATCCAGAGGATCAGAGGCCTAATGGAAAAGCCACTGACCTTCTATGCCAGGGATTGTGAAACACTCAGAAACACAGCGAAAACATAATTAGATGCTTTGTAAATTAGTTCAAATGTGTCCAAATACCATGGTGTTGTCGCTTGTTGTTAACGGTATAGAAGCGTGCTGGGCCCATAACCCAGAGGTCGATGGATCGAAACCATCCTCTGCTACTACCCACTGAATTGAGAAACGTGCAACGTTCTCTGTCGTAGCAAGTCCGCTCAAGGTGTCTGGCTCAGATTTACAATGAGTAAAAAAACATGCTTGGAAAAGCAGCTGACTTTGTTTGACTGATAGCTAACTTAAGGCACCCGATAGCTGGGCTCAAGACACAAGAGCATGTGGATCAGAGGATTCTTATGCTGTCTGCGTTATTCAGCAAATATTACCAGCCTTTATTTGCAGCACTCTCGCTTAAGACTCAGAAACACAGCGAAAACATAATAGATGCTTTGTAAATTAGTTCAAATGTGTCCAAATACCAGTGTGTTGTCGCTTGTTGTTAACGGTATAGTCAACGGAGCCCCAGTGGCCTAATGGATAAGGCACTGGCCTCCTAAGCCAGGGATTGTAGGTTCAAGTCCCATCTGGGGTGTTGTTCAGCAGAGTGGCGCAGCGGAAGCGTGCTGGGCCCATAACCCAGAGGTCGATGGATCGAAACCATCCTCTGCTAACCCATTTTTAATGAACAACTGTGCCAAACATTTGCCCTTCCACAATGGGTTTAGAGAGAAGAGCATAGAAAAATCAGCAGGATTTCACTTTCTCAGAGTAAATTAAAGGCTCCTGAGCGCTGTGCCCATTAAACAAAAGTTGTTGGGTCAAAACAATGCTAAGCTAATTATTGTTTCTCTGTGAATATTCCTAGAATAAATGATCCTTACTCTCCGTTCAGGCTCAGGAACAATGCTGACATGAATGTTCAAGCTTTGTAAATAGGTTGTACTGTGAACAAATATCAACGTGCTGACTTTTTGACTACAATGCAATCCAAGCCAAATACAACAGATCTTTTACTGGTGATAGGCCAGCCAATAGAGGATCAGAGGCCTAATGGAAAAGCCACTGACCTTCTAAGCCAAGGATTGTGGCTTCAAGTCCAGACATCAGTGTGTCACAGCAGAGTGGCGCAGCGGAAGCGTGCTGGGCCCATAACCCAGAGGTCGATGGATCGAAACCATCCTCTGCTACTACCCACTGAATTAAGAAACGTGCAACGTTCTCTGTCGTAGCAAGTCCGCTCAAGGTGTCTGGCTCAGATTTACAATGAGTAAAAAAACATGCTTGGAAAAGCAGCTGCCTTTGTTTGACTGATAGCAAACTTAAGGCACCCGATAGATGGGCTCAAGACACAAGAGCATGTGGATCAGAGGATTCTTATGCTGTCTGTGTTATTCAGCAAATATTACCAGCCTTTATTTGCAGCACTCTCGCTTAAGACTCAGAAACACAGCGAAAACATAATTAGATGCTTTGTAAATTAGTTCAAATGTGTCCAAATACCATGGTGTTGTCGCTTGTTGTTAACGGTATAGTCAACGGAGCCCCAGTGGCCTAATGGATAAGGCACTGGCCTCCTAAGCCAGGGATTGTGGGTTCGAGTCCCATCTGGGGTGTTGTTCAGCAGAGTGGCGCAGCGGAAGCGTGCTGGGCCCATAACCCAGAGGTCGATGGATCGAAACCATCCTCTGCTACTACCCACTGAATTGAGAAACGTGCAACGTTCTCTGTCGTCGCAAGTCCGCTCAAGGTGTCTGGCTCAGATTTACAATGAGTAAAAAAACATGCTTGGAAAAGCAGCTGCCTTTGTTTGACTGATAGCAAACTTAAGGCACTCGATAGCTGGGCACAAGAGCATGTGGATCAGAGGATTCTTATGCTGTCTGTGTTATTCAGCAAATATTACCAGCCTTTATTTGCAGCACTCTCGCTTAAGACTCAGAAACACAGCGAAAACATAATTAGATGCTTTGTAAATTAGTTCAAATGTGTCCAAATACCATGGTGTTGTCGCTTGTTGTTAACGGTATAGTCAACGGAGCCCCAGTGGCCTAATGGATAAGGCACTCGCCTCCTAAGCCAGGGATTGTGGTTTCGAGTCCCATCTGGGTTGTTGTTCAGCAGAGTGGCGCAGCGGAAGCGTGCTGGGCCCATAACCCAGAGGTCGATGGATCGAAACCATCCTCTGCTAACCCATTTTAAATGAACAACTGTGCCAAACATTTGCCCTTCCACAGTGGGTTTAGAGAGAAGAGCATAGAAAAATCAGCAGGATTTCACTTTCTCAGAGTAAATTAAAGGCTCCTGAGCGCTGTGCCCATTAAACAAAAGTTGTTGGGTCAAAACAATGCTAAGCTAATTAATGTTTCTCTGTGAATATTCCTAGAATAAATGAGCCTTACTCTCCGTTCAGGCTCAGGAACAATGCTGACATGAATGTTTAAGCTTTGTAAATAGGCTGTACTGTGAACAGATGTCAACGTGATGTCTTTTTGACCACAATGCAATCCAAGCCAAATACAACAGATCTTTTACTGGTGATAGGCCAGCCAATAGAGGATCAGAGGCCTAATGGAAAAGCCACTGACCTTCTAAGCCAAGGATTGTGGCTTCAAGTCCCAACATCAGTGTGGCACAGCAGAGTGGCGCAGCGGAAGCGTGCTGGGCCCATAACCCAGAGGTCGATGGATCGAAACCATCCTCTGCTACTACCCACTGAATTGAGAAACGTGCAACGTTCTCTGTCGTAGCAAGTCCGCTCAAGGTGTCTGGCTCAGATTTACAATGAGTAAAAAAACATGCTTGGAAAAGCAGCTGACTTTGTTTGACTGATAGCTAACTTAAGGCACCCGATAGCTGGGCTTAAGACACAAGAGCATGTGGATCAGAGGATTCTTATGCTGTCTGTGTTATTTAGCAAATATTACCAGCCTTTATTTGCAGCACTCTCGCTTAAGACTCAGAAACACAGCGAAAACATAATTAGATGCTCTGTAAATTAGTTCAAATGTGTCCAAATACCATGGTGTTGTCGCTTGTTGTTAACGGTATAGTCAACGGAGCCCCAGTGGCCTAATGGATAAGGCACTGGCCTCCTAAGCCAGGGATTGTGGGTTCAAGTCCCATCTGGGGTGTTGTTCAGCAGAGTGGCGCAGCGGAAGCGTGCTGGGCCCATAACCCAGAGGTCGATGGATCGAAACCATCCTCTGCTACTACCCACTGAATTGAGAAACGTGCAACGTTCTCTGTCGTAGCAAATCCGCTCAAGGTGTCTGGCTCAGATTTACAATGAGTAAAAAAACATGCTTGGAAAAGCAGCTGACTTTGTTTGACTGATAGCTAACTTAAGGCACCCGATAGCTGGGCTCAAGACACAAGAGCATGTGGATCAGAGGATTCTTATGCTGTCTGTGTTATTTAGCAAATATTACCAGCCTTTATTTGCAGCACTCTCGCTTAAGACTCAGAAACACAGCGAAAACATAATTAGATGCTTTGTAAATTAGTTCAAATGTGTCCAAATACCATGGTGTTGTCGCTTGTTGTTAACGGTATAGTCAACGGAGCCCCAGTGGCCTAATGGATAAGGCACTGGCCTCCTAAGCCAGGGATTGTGGGTTCAAGTCCCATCTGGGGTGTTGTTCAGCAGAGTGGTGCAGCGGAAGCGTGCTGGGCCCATAACCCAGAGGTCGATTGATCGAAACCATCCTCTGCTACTACCCACTGAATTGAGAAACGTGCAACGTTCTCTGTCGTAGCAAGTCCGCTCAAGGTGTCTGGCTCAGATTTACAGTGAGTAAAAAAACATGCTTGGAAAAGCAGCTGCCTTTGTTTGACTGATAGCAAACTTAAGGCACCCGATAGCTGGGCTCAAGACACAAGAGCATGTGGATCAGAGGATTCTTATGCTGTCTGTGTTATTCAGCAAATATTACCAGCCTTTATTTGCAGCACTCTCGCTTAAGACTCAGAAACACAGCGAAAACATAATTAGATGCTTTGTAAATTAGTTCAAATGTGTCCAAATACCATGGTGTTGTAGCTTGTTGTTAACGGTATAGTCAACGGAGCCCCAGTGGCTTAATGGATAAGGCACTCGCCTCCTAAGCCAGGGATTGTGGTTTCGAGTCCCATCTGGGGTGTTGTTCAGCAGAGTGGCGCAGCGGAAGCGTGCATTGGCCCATAACCCAGAGGTCGATGGATCGAAACCATCCTCTGCTAACCCATTTTTAATGAACAACTGTGCCAAACATTTGCCCTTCCACAATGGGTTTAGAGAGAAGAGCATAGAAAAATCAGCAGGATTTCACTTTCTCAGAGTAAATTAAAGGCTCCTGAGCGCTGTGCCCATTAAACAAAAGTTGTTGGGTCAAAACAATGCTAAGCTAATTAATGTTTCTCTGTGAATATTCCTAGAATAAATGAGCCTTACTCTCCGTTCAGGCTCAGGAACAATGCTGACATGAATGTTTAAGCTTTGTAAATAGGCTGTACTGTGAACAGATGTCAACGTGATGTCTTTTTGACCACAATGCAATCCAAGCCAAATACAACAGATCTTTTACTGGTGATAGGCCAGCCAATAGAGGATCAGAGGCCTAATGGAAAAGCCACTGACCTTCTAAGCCAAGGATTGTGGCTTCAAGTCCCGACATCAGTGTGGCACAGCAGAGTGGCGCAGCGGAAGCGTGCTGGGCCAATAACCCAGAGGTCGATGGATCGAAACCATCCTCTGCTACTACCCACTGAATTGAGAAACGTGCAACGTTCTCTGTCGTAGCAAGTCCGCTCAAGGTGTCTGGCTCAGATTTACAATGAGTAAAAAAACATGCTTGGAAAAGCAGCTGCCTTTGTTTGACTGATAGCAAACTTAAGGCACCCGATAGCTGGGCACAAGAGCATGTGGATCAGAGGATTCTTATGCTGTCTGTGTTATTCAGCAAATATTACCAGCCTTTATTTGCAGCACTCTCGCTTAAGACTCAGAAACACAGCGAAAACATAATTAGATGCTTTGTAAATTAGTTCAAATGTGTCCAAATACCATGGTGTTGTCGCTTGTTGTTAACTGTATAGTCAACGGAGCCCCAGTGGCCTAATGGATAAGGCACTGGCCTCCTAAGCCAGGGATTGTGGGTTCGAGTCCCATCTGGGGTGTTGTTCAGCAGAGTGGCGCAGCGGAAGCGTGCTGGGCCCATAACCCAGAGGTCGATGGATCGAAACCATTCTCTGCTAACTCATTTTTAATGAACAACTGTGCCAAACATTTGCCCTTCCACAATGGGTTTAGAGAGAAGAGCATAGAAAAATCAGCAGGATTTTACTTGCTCAGAGTAAATTAAAGGCTCCTGAGCGAAAACATAATTAGATGCTTTGTAAATTAGTTCAAATGTGTCCAAATACCATGGTGTTGTCGCTTGTTGTTAACGGTATAGTCAACGGAGCCCAAGTGGCCTAATGGATAAGGCACTGGCCTCCTAAGCCAGGGATTGTGGGTTCGAGTCCCATCTGGGGTGTTGTTCAGCAGAGTGGCGCAGCGGAGTAAAAAAACATGCTTGGAAAAGCAGCTGCCTTTGTTTGACTGATAGCAAACTTAAGGCACCCGATAGCTGGGCTCAAGACACAAGAGCATGTGGATCAGAGGATTCTTATGCTGTCTGTGTTATTTAGCAAATATTACCAGCCTTTATTTGCAGCACTCTCGCTTAAGACTCAGAAACACAGCGAAAACATAATTAGATGCTTTGTAAATTAGTTCAAATGTGTCCAAATACCATGGTGTTGTCGCTTGTTGTTAACGGTATAGTCAACGGAGCCCCAGTGGCCTAATGGATAAGGCACTGGCCTCCTAAGCCAGGGATTGTGGGTTCGAGTCCCATCTGGGGTGTTGTTCAGCAGAGTGGCGCAGCGGAGTAAAAAAACATGCTTGGAAAAGCAGCTGACTTTGTTTGACTGATAGCTAACTTAAGGCACCCGATAGCTGGGCTCAAGACACAAGAGCATGTGGATCAGAGGATTCTTATGCTGTCTGTGTTATTTAGCAAATATTACCAGCCTTTATTTGCAGCACTCTCGCTTAAGACTCAGAAACACAGCGAAAACATAATTAGATGCTTTGTAAATTAGTTCAAATGTGTCCAAATACCATGGTGTTGTCGCTTGTTGTTAACGGTATAGTCAACGGAGCCCCAGTGGCCTAATGGATAAGGCACTGGTCTCTTAAGCCAGGGATTGTGGGTTCGAGTCCCATCTGGGGTGTTGTTCAGCAGAGTGGTGCAGCGGAAGCGTGCTGGGCCCATAACCCAGAGGTCGATGGATCGAAACCATCCTCTGCTAACCCATTTTTAATGAACAACTGTGCCAAACATTTGCCCTTCCACAGTGGGTTTAGAGAGAAGAGCATAGAAAAATCAGCAGGATTTCACTTTCTCAGAGTAAATTAAAGGCTCCTGAGCGCTGTGCCCATTAAACAAAAGTTGTTGGGTCAAAACAATGCTAAGCTTATTAATGTTTCTCTGTGAATATTCCTAGAATAAATGAGCCTTACTCTCCGTTCAGGCTCAGGAACAATGCTGACATGAATGTTTAAGCTTTGTAAATAGGCTGTACTGTGAACAGATGTCAACGTGATGTCTTTTTGACCACAATGCAATCCAAGCCAAATACAACAGATCTTTTACTGGTGATAGGCCAGCCAATAGAGGATCAGAGGCCTAATGGAAAAGCCACTGACCTTCTAAGCCAAGGATTGTGGCTTCAAGTCCCGACATCAGTGTGGCACAGCAGAGTGGCGCAGCGGAAGCGTGCTGGGCCCATAACCCAGAGGTCGATGGATCGAAACCATCCTCTGCTAACCCATTTTTAATGAACAACTGTGCCAAACATTTGCCCTTCCACAATGGGTTTAGAGAGAAGAGCATAGAAAAATCAGCAGGATTTCACTTTCTCAGAGTAAATGAAAGGCTCCTGAGCGCTGTGCCCATTAAACAAAAGTTGTTGGGTCAAAACAATGCTAAGCTAATTAATGTTTCTCTGTGAATATTAATAGAATAAATTATCCTTACTCTCCGTTCAGGCTCAGGAACAATGCTGACATGAATGTTCAAGCTTTGTAAATAGGTTGTGCTGTGAACAAATATCAACGTGCTGTCTTTTTGACTACAATGCAATCCAAGCCAAATACAACAGATCTTTAACTGGTGATAGGCCAGCCAATAGAGGATCAGAGGCCTAATGGAAAAGCCACTGACCTTCTATGCCAGGGATTGTGGCTTCAAGTCCCGACATCAGTGTGGCACAGCAGAGTGGCGCAGCGGAAGCGTGCTGGGCCCATAACCCAGAGGTCGATGGATCGAAACCATCCTCTGCTACTACCCACTGAATTGAGAAACGTGCAACGTTCTCTGTCGTAGCAAGTCCGCTCAAGGTGTCTGGCTCAGATTTACAATGAGTAAAAAAACATGCTTGGAAAAGCAGCTGACTTTGTTTGACTGATAGCTAACTTAAGGCACCCGATAGCTGGGCTCAAGACACAAGAGCATGTGGATCAGAGGATTCTTATGCTGTCTGTGTTATTTAGCAAATATTACCAGCCTTTATTTGCAGCACTCTCGCTTAAGACTCAGAAACACAGCGAAAACATAATTAGATGCTTTGTAAATTAGTTCAAATGTGTCCAAATACCATGGTGTTGTAGCTTGTTGTTAACGGTATAGTCAACGGAGCCCCAGTGGCCTAATGGATAAGGCACTCGCCTCCTAAGCCAGGGATTGTGGTTTCGAGTCCCATCTGGGGTGTTGTTCAGCAGAGTTGCGCAGCGGAAGCGTGCTGGGCCCATAACCCAGAGGTTGATGGATCGAAACCATCCTCTGCTAACCCATTTTTAATGAACAACTGTGCCAAACATTTGCCCTTCCACAATGGGTTTAGAGAGAAGAGCATAGAAAAATCAGCAGGATTTCACTTTCTCAGAGTAAATTAAAGGCTCCTGAGCACTGTGCCCATTAAAAAAAAGTTGTTGGGTCAAAACAATGCTAAGCTAATTATTGTTTCTCTGTGAATATTCCTAGAATAAATGATCCTTACTCTCCGTTCAGGCTCAGGAACAATGCTGACATGAATGTTCAAGCTTTGTAAATAGGTTGTACTGTGAACAAATATCAACGTGCTGACTTTTTGACTACAATGCAATCCAATCCAAATACAACAGATCTTTTACTGGTGATAGCCCAGCCAATAGAGGATCAGAGGCCTAATGGAAAAGCCACTGACCTTCTAAGCCAAGGATTGTGGCTTCAAGTCCAGACATCAGTGTGTCACAGCAGAGTGGCGCAGCGGAAGCGTGCTGGGCCCATAACCCAGAGGTCGATGGATCGAAACCATCCTCTGCTACTACCCACTGAATTGAGAAACGTGCAACGTTCTCTGTCGTAGCAAGTCCGCTCAAGGTGTCTGGCTCAGATTTACAATGAGTAAAAAAACATGCTTGGAAAAGCAGCTGCCTTTGTTTGACTGATAGCAAACTTAAGGCACCCGATAGCTGGGCTCAAGACACAAGAGCATGTGGATCAGAGGTTTCTTATGCTGTCTTTGTTATTCAGCAAATATTACCAGCCTTTATTTGCAGCACTCTCGCTTAAGACTCAGAAACACAGCGAAAACATAATTAGATGCTTTGTAAATTAGTTCAAATGTGTCCAAATACCATTGTGTTGTAGCTTGTTGTTAACAGTATAGTCAACGGAGCCCCAGTGGTCTAATGGATAAGGCACTCGCCTCCTAAGGCAGGGATTGTGGTTTCGAGTCCCATCTGGGGTGTTGTTCAGCAGAGTGGCGCAGCGGAAGCGTGCTGGGCCCATAACCCAGAGGTCGATGGATCGAAACCATCCTCTGATAACCCATTTTTAATGAACAACTGTGCCAAACATTTGCCCTTCCACAATGGGTTTAGAGAGAAGAGCATAGAAAAATCAGCAGGATTTCACTTTCTCAGAGTAAATTAAAGGCTCCTGAGCGCTGTGCCCATTAAACAAAAGTTGTTGGGTCAAAACAATGCTAAGCTAATTATTGTTTCTCTGTGAATATTCCTAGAATAAATGATCCTTACTCTCCGTTCAGGCTCAGGAACAATGCTGACATGAATGTTCAAGCTTTGTAAATAGGTTGTACTGTGAACAAATATCAACGTGCTGACTTTTTGACTACAATGCAATCCAATCCAAATACAACAGATCTTTTACTGGTGATAGCCCAGCCAATAGAGGATCAGAGGCCTAATGGAAAAGCCACTGACCTTCTAAGCCAAGGATTGTGGCTTCAAGTCCAGACATCAGTGTGTCACAGCAGAGTGGCGCAGCGGAAGCGTGCTGGGCCCATAACCCAGAGGTCGATGGATCGAAACCATCCTCTGCTACTACCCACAGAATTGAGAAACGTGCAACGTTCTCTGTCGTAGCAAGTCCGCTCAAGGTGTCTGGCTCAGATTTACAATGAGTAAAAAAACATGCTTGGAAAAGCAGCTGCCTTTGTTTGACTGATAGCAAACTTAAGGCACCCGATAGCTGGGCTCAAGACACAAGAGCATGTGGATCAGAGGATTCTTATGCTGTCTGTGTTATTCAGCAAATATTACCAGCCTTTATTTGCAGCACTCTCGCTTAAGACTCAGAAACACAGCGAAAACATAATTAGATGCTTTGTAAATTAGTTCAAATGTGTCCAAATACCATGGTGTTGTAGCTTGTTGTTAACGGTATAGTCAACGGAGCCCCAGTGGCCTAATGGATAAGGCACTCGCCTCCTAAGCCAGGGATTGTGGTTTCGAGTCCCATCTGGGGTGTTGTTCAGCAGAGTGGCGCAGCGGAAGCGTGCTGGGCCCATAACCCAGAGGTCGATGGATCGAAACCATCCTCTGCTAACCCATTTTTAATGAACAACTGTGCCAAACATTTGCCCTTCCACAGTGGGTTTAGAGAGAAGAGCATAGAAAAATCAGCAGGATTTCACTTTCTCAGAGTAAATTAAAGGCTCCTGAGCGCTGTGCCCATTAAACAAAAGTTGTTGGGTCAAAACAATGCTAAGCTAATTAATGTTTCTCTGTGAATATTCCTAGAATAAATGAGCCTTACTCTCCGTTCAGGCTCAGGAACAATGCTGACATGAATGTTTAAGCTTTGTAAATAGGCTGTACTGTGAACAGATGTCAACGTGATGTCTTTTTGACCACAATTCAATCCAAGCCAAATACAACAGATCTTTTACTGGTGATAGGCCAGCCAATAGAGGATCAGAGGCCTAATGGAAAAGCCACTGACCTTCTAAGCCAAGGATTGTGGCTTCAAGTCCTGACATCAGTGTGTCACAGCAGAGTGGCGCAGCGGAAGCGTGCTGGGCCCATAACCCAGAGGTCGATGGATCGAAACCATCCTCTGCTAACCCATTTTTAATGAACAACTGTGCCAAACATTTGCCCTTCCACAATGGGTTTAGAGAGAAGAGCATAGAAAAATCAGCAGGATTTCACTTTCTCAGAGTAAATTAAAGGCTCCTGAGCGCTGTGCCCATTAAACAAAAGTTGTTGGGTCAAAACAATGCTAAGCTAATTAATGTTTCTCTGTGAATATTAATAGAATAAATTATCCTTACTCTCCGTTCAGGCTCAGGAACAATGCTGACATGAATGTTCAAGCTTTGTAAATAGGTTGTGCTGTGAACAAATATCAACGTGCTGTCTTTTTGACTACAATGCAATCCAAGCCAAATACAACAGATCTTTAACTGGTGATAGGCCAGCCAATAGAGGATCAGAGGCCTAATGGAAAAGCCACTGACCTTCTAAGCCAAGGATTGTGGCTTCAAGTCCCGACATCAGTGTGGCACAGCAGAGTGGCGCAGCGGAAGCGTGCTGGGCCAATAACCCAGAGGTCGATGGATCGAAACCATCCTCTGCTACTACCCACAGAATTGAGAAACGTGCAACGTTCTCTGTCGTAGCAAGTCCGCTCAAGGTGTCTGGCTCAGATTTACAATGAGTAAAAAAACATGCTTGGAAAAGCAGCTGACTTTGTTTGACTGATAGCTAACTTAAGGCACCCGATAGCTGGGCTCAAGACACAAGAGCATGTGGATCAGAGGATTCTTATGCTGTCTGTGTTATTTAGCAAATATTACCAGCCTTTATTTGCAGCACTCTCGCTTAAGACTCAGAAACACAGCGAAAACATAATTAGATGCTTTGTAAATTAGTTCAAATGTGTCCAAATACCATGGTGTTGTCGCTTGTTGTTAACGGTATAGTCAACGGAGCCCCAGTGGCCTAATGGATAAGGCACTGGCCTCCTAAGCCAGGGATTGTGGGTTCAAGTCCCATCTGGGGTGTTGTTCAGCAGAGTAGCGCAGCGGAAGCGTGCTGGGCCCATAACCCAGAGGTCGATGGATCGGAACCATCCTCTGCTACTACCCGCTGAATTGAGAAACGTGCAACGTTCTCTGTCGTAGCAAGTCCGCTCAAGGTGTCTAGCTCAGATGTACAATGAGTAAAAAAACATGCTTGGAAAAGCAGCTGCCTTTGTTTGACTGATAGCAAACTTAAGGCACCCGATAGCTGGGCTCAAGACACAAGAGCATGTGGATCAGAGGATTCTTATGCTGTCTGTGTTATTCAGCAAATATTACCAGCCTTTATTTGCAGCACTCTCGCTTAAGACTCAGAAACACAGCGAAAACATAATTAGATGCTTTGTAAATTAGTTCAAATGTGTCCAAATACCATGGTGTTGTAGCTTGTTGTTAACGGTATAGTCAACGGAGCCCCAGTGGCCTAATGGATAAGGCACTCGCCTCCTAAGCCAGGGATTGTGGTTTCGAGTCCCATCTGGGGTGTTGTTCAGCAGAGTGGCGCAGCGGAAGCGTGCTGGGCCCATAACCCAGAGGTCGATGGATCGAAACCATCCTCTGCTAACCCATTTTTAATGAACAACTGTGCCAAACATTTGCCCTTCCACAGTGGGTTTAGAGAGAAGAGCATAGAAAAATCAGCAGGATTTCACTTTCTCAGAGTAAATTAAAGGCTCCTGAGCGCTGTGCCCATTAAACAAAAGTTGTTGGGTCAAAACAATGCTAAGCTAATTAATGTTTCTCTGTGAATATTCCTAGAATAAATGAGCCTTACTCTCCGTTCAGGCTCAGGAACAATGCTGACATGAATGTTTAAGCTTTGTAAATAGGCTGTACTGTGAACAAATATCAACGTGCTGTCTTTTTGACTACAATGCAATCCAAGCCAAATACAACAGATCTTTTACTGGTGATAGGCCAGCCAATAGAGGATCAGAGGCCTAATGGAAAAGCCACTGACCTTCTAAGCCAGGGATTGTGGGTTCAAGTCCCATCTGGGGTGTTGTTCAGCAGAGTAGCGCAGCGGAAGCGTGCTGGGCCCATAACCCAGAGGTCGATGGATCGGAACCATCCTCTGCTACTACCCGCTGAATTGAGAAACGTGCAACGTTCTCTGTCGTAGCAAGTCCGCTCAAGGTGTCTAGCTCAGATGTACAATGAGTAAAAAAACATGCTTGGAAAAGCAGCTGCCTTTGTTTGACTGATAGCAAACTTAAGGCACCCGATAGCTGGGCTCAAGACACAAGAGCATGTGGATCAGAGGATTCTTATGCTGTCTGTGTTATTCAGCAAATATTACCAGCCTTTATTTGCAGCACTCTCGCTTAAGACTCAGAAACACAGCGAAAACATAATTAGATGCTTTGTAAATTAGTTCAAATGTGTCCAAATACCATGGTGTTGTAGCTTGTTGTTAACGGTATAGTCAACGGAGCCCCAGTGGCCTAATGGATAAGGCACTCGCCTCCTAAGCCAGGGATTGTGGTTTCGAGTCCCATCTGGGGTGTTGTTCAGCAGAGTGGCGCAGCGGAAGCGTGCTGGGCCCATAACCCAGAGGTCGATGGATCGAAACCATCCTCTGCTAACCCATTTTTAATGAACAACTGTGCCAAACATTTGCCCTTCCACAGTGGGTTTAGAGAGAAGAGCATAGAAAAATCAGCAGGATTTCACTTTCTCAGAGTAAATTAAAGGCTCCTGAGCGCTGTGCCCATTAAACAAAAGTTGTTGGGTCAAAACAATGCTAAGCTAATTAATGTTTCTCTGTGAATATTCCTAGAATAAATGAGCCTTACTCTCCGTTCAGGCTCAGGAACAATGCTGACATGAATGTTTAAGCTTTGTAAATAGGCTGTACTGTGAACAGATGTCAACGTGATGTCTTTTTGACCACAATTCAATCCAAGCCAAATACAACAGATCTTTTACTGGTGATAGGCCAGCCAATAGAGGATCAGAGGCCTAATGGAAAAGCCACTGACCTTCTAAGCCAAGGATTGTGGCTTCAAGTCCTGACATCAGTGTGGCATAGCAGAGTGGCGCAGCGGAAGCGTGCTGGGCCCATAACCCAGAGGTCGATGGATCGAAACCATCCTCTGCTAACCCATTTTTAATGAACAACTGTGCCAAACATTTGCCCTTCCACAATGGGTTTAGAGAGAAGAGCATAGAAAAATCAGCAGGATTTCACTTTCTCAGAGTAAATTAAAGGCTCCTGAGCGCTGTGCCCATTAAACAAAAGTTGTTGGGTCAAAACAATGCTAAGCTAATTAATGTTTCTCTGTTAATATTAATAGAATAAATTATCCTTACTCTCCGTTCAGGCTCAGGAACAATGCTGACATGAATGTTCAAGCTTTGTAAATAGGTTGTGCTGTGAACAAATATCAACGTGCTGTCTTTTTGACTACAATGCAATCCAAGCCAAATACAACAGATCTTTAACTGGTGATAGGCCAGCCAATAGAGGATCAGAGGCCTAATGGAAAAGCCACTGACCTTCTAAGCCAAGGATTGTGGCTTCAAGTCCCGACATCAGTGTGGCACAGCAGAGTGGCGCAGCGGAAGCGTGCTGGGCCAATAACCCAGAGGTCGATGGATCGAAACCATCCTCTGCTACTGCCCACTGAATTGAGAAACGTGCAACGTTCTCTGTCGTAGCAAGTCCGCTCAAGGTGTCTGGCTCAGATTTACAATGAGTAAAAAAACATGCTTGGAAAAGCAGCTGACTTTGTTTGACTGATAGCTAACTTAAGGCACCCGATAGCTGGGCTTAAGACACAAGAGCATGTGGATCAGAGGATTCTTATGCTGTCTGTGTTATTTAGCAAATATTACCAGCCTTTATTTGCAGCACTCTCGCTTAAGACTCAGAAACACAGCGAAAACATAATTAGATGCTCTGTAAATTAGTTCAAATGTGTCCAAATACCATGGTGTTGTCGCTTGTTGTTAACGGTATAGTCAACGGAGCCCCAGTGGCCTAATGGATAAGGCACTGGCCTCCTAAGCCAGGGATTGTGGGTTCAAGTCCCATCTGGGGTGTTGTTCAGCAGAGTGGCGCAGCGGAAGCGTGCTGGGCCCATAACCCAGAGGTCGATGGATCGGAACCATCCTCTGCTACTACCCGCTGAATTGAGAAACGTGCAACGTTCTCTGTCGTAGCAAGTCCGCTCAAGGTGTCTAGCTCAGATGTACAATGAGTAAAAAAACATGCTTGGAAAAGCAGCTGCCTTTGTTTGACTGATAGCAAACTTAAGGCACCCGATAGCTGGGCTCAAGACACAAGAGCATGTGGATCAGAGGATTCTTATGCTGTCTGTGTTATTCAGCAAATATTACCAGCCTTTATTTGCAGCACTCTCGCTTAAGACTCAGAAACACAGCGAAAACATAATTAGATGCTTTGTAAATTAGTTCAAATGTGTCCAAATACCATGGTGTTGTAGCTTGTTGTTAACGGTATAGTCAACGGAGCCCCAGTGGCCTAATGGATAAGGCACTCGCCTCCTAAGCCAGGGATTGTGGTTTCGAGTCCCATCTGGGGTGTTGTTCAGCAGAGTGGCGCAGCGGAAGCGTGCTGGGCCCATAACCCAGAGGTCGATGGATCGAAACCATCCTCTGCTAACCCATTTTTAATGAACAACTGTGCCAAACATTTGCCCTTCCACAGTGGGTTTAGAGAGAAGAGCATAGAAAAATCAGCAGGATTTCACTTTCTCAGAGTAAATTAAAGGCTCCTGAGCGCTGTGCCCATTAAACAAAAGTTGTTGGGTGAAAACAATGCTAAGCTAATTAATGTTTCTCTGTGAATATTCCTAGAATAAATGAGCCTTACTCTCCGTTCAGGCTCAGGAACAATGCTGACATGAATGTTTAAGCTTTGAAAATAGGCTGTACTGTGAACAGATGTCAACGTGATGTCTTTTTGACCACAATTCAATCCAAGCCAAATACAACAGATCTTTTACTGGTGATAGGCCAGCCAATAGAGGATCAGAGGCCTAATGGAAAAGCCACTGACCTTCTAAGCCAAGGATTGTGGCTTCAAGTCCCGACATCAGTGTGGCACAGCAGAGTGGCGCAGTGGAAGCGTGCTGGGCCCATAACCCAGAGGTCGATGGATCGAAACCATCCTCTGCTAACCCATTTTTAATGAACAACTGTGCCAAACATTTGCCCTTCCACAATGGGTTTAGAGAGAAGAGCATAGAAAAATCAGCAGGATTTCACTTTCTCAGAGTAAATGAAAGGCTCCTGAGCGCTGTGCCCATTAAACAAAAGTTGTTGGGTCAAAACAATGCTAAGCTAATTAATGTTTCTCTGTGAATATTAATAGAATAAATTATCCTTACTCTCCGTTCAGGCTCAGGAACAATGCTGACATGAATGTTCAAGCTTTGTAAATAGGTTGTGCTGTGAACAAATATCAACGTGCTGTCTTTTTGACTACAATGCAATCCAAGCCAAATACAACAGATCTTTAACTGGTGATAGGCCAGCCAATAGAGGATCAGAGGCCTAATGGAAAAGCCACTGACCTTCTAAGCCAAGGATTGTGGCTTCAAGTCCCGACATCAGTGTGGCACAGCAGAGTGGCACAGCGGAAGCGTGCTGGGCCAATAACCCAGAGGTCGATGGATCGAAACCATCCTCTGCTACTACCCACTGAATTGAGAAACGTGCAACGTTCTCTGTCGTAGCAAGTCCGCTCAAGGTGTCTGGCTCAGATTTACAATGAGTAAAAAAACATGCTTGGAAAAGCAGCTGACTTTGTTTGACTGATAGCTAACTTAAGGCACCTGATAGCTGGGCTTAAGACACAAGAGCATGTGGATCAGAGGATTCTTATGCTGTCTGTGTTATTTAGCAAATATTACCAGCCTTTATTTGCAGCACTCTCGCTTAAGACTCAGAAACACAGCGAAAACATAATTAGATGCTCTGTAAATTAGTTCAAATGTGTCCAAATACCATGGTGTTGTCGCTTGTTGTTAACGGTATAGTCAACGGAGCCCCAGTGGCCTAATGGATAAGGCACTGGCCTCCTAAGCCAGGGATTGTGGGTTCAAGTCCCATCTGGGGTGTTGTTCAGCAGAGTGGCGCAGCGGAAGCGTAATGGGCCCATAACCCAGAGGTCGATGGATCGAAACCATCCTCTGCTACTACCCACAGAATTGAGAAACGTGCAACGTTCTCTGTCGTAGCAAGTCCGCTCAAGGTGTCTGGCTCAGATTTACAATGAGTAAAAAAACATGCTTGGAAAAGCAGCTGACTTTGTTTGACTAATAGCTAACTTAAGGCACCCGATAGCTGGGCTCAAGACACAAGAGCATGTGGATCAGAGGATTCTTATGCTGTCTGTGTTATTTAGCAAATATTACCAGCCTTTATTTGCAGCACTCTCGCTTAAGACTCAGAAACACAGCGAAAACATAATTAGATGCTTTGTAAATTAGTTCAAATGTGTCCAAATACCATGGTGTTGTCGCTTGTTGTTAACGGTATAGTCAACGGAGCCCCAGTGGCCTAATGGATAAGGCACTGGCCTCCTAAGCCAGGGATTGTGGGTTCAAGTCCCATCTGGGGTGTTGTTCAGCAGAGTAGCGCAGCGGAAGCGTGCTGGGCCCATAACCCAGAGGTCGATGGATCGAAACCATCCTCTGCTACTACCCGCTGAATTGAGAAACGTGCAACGTTCTCTGTCGTAGCAAGTCCGCTCAAGGTGTCTAGCTCAGATGTACAATGAGTAAAAAAACATGCTTGGAAAAGCAGCTGCCTTTGTTTGACTGATAGCAAACTTAAGGCACCCGATAGCTGGGCTCAAGACACAAGAGCATGTGGATCAGAGGATTCTTATGCTGTCTGTGTTATTCAGCAAATATTACCAGCCTTTATTTGCAGCACTCTCGCTTAAGACTCAGAAACACAGCGAAAACATAATTAGATGCTTTGTAAATTAGTTCAAATGTGTCCAAATACCATTGTGTTGTAGCTTGTTGTTAACGGTATAGTCAACGGAGCCCCAGTGGCCTAATGTATTAGGCACTCGCCTCCTAAACCAGGGATTGTGGTTTCGAGTCCCATCTGGGGTGTTGTTCAGCAGAGTGGCGCAGCGGAAGCGTGCTGGGCCCATAACCCAGAGGTCGATGGATCGAAACCATCCTCTGCTAACCCATTTTTAATGAACAACTGTGCCAAACATTTGCCCTTCCACAATGGGTCTAGAGAGAAGAGCATAGAAAAATCAGCAGGATTTCACTTTCTCAGAGTAAATTAAAGGCTCCTGAGCGCTGTGCCCATTAAACAAAAGTTGTTGGGTCAAAACAATGCTAAGCTAATTAATGTTTCTCTGTGAATATTCCTAGAATAAATGAGCCTTACTCTCCGTTCAGGCTCAGGAACAATGCTGACATGAATGTTTAAGCTTTGTAAATAGGCTGTACTGTGAACAGATGTCAACGTGATGTCTTTTTGACCACAATGCAATCCAAGCCAAATACAACAGATCTTTTACTGGTGATAGGCCAGCCAATAGAGGATCAGAGGCCTAATGGAAAAGCCACTGACCTTCTAAGCCAGGGATTGTGGCTTCAAGTCCCGACATCAGTGTGGCACAGCAGAGTGGCGCAGCGGAAGCGTGCTGGGCCCATAACCCAGAGGTCGATGGATCGAAACCATCCTCTGCTACTACCCACTGAATTGAGAAACGTGCAACGTTCTCTGTCGTAGCAAGTCCGCTCAAGGTGTCTGGCTCAGATTTACAATGAGTAAAAAAACATGCTTGGAAAAGCAGCTGACTTTGTTTGACTGATAGCTAACTTAAGGCACCCGATAGCTGGGCTCAAGACACAAGAGCATGTGGATCAGAGGATTCTTATGCTGTCTGTGTTATTTAGCAAATATTACCAGCCTTTATTTGCAGCACTCTCGCTTAAGACTCAGAAACACAGCGAAAACATAATTAGATGCTTTGTAAATTAGTTCAAATGTGTCCAAATACCATGGTGTTGTCGCTTGTTGTTAACGGTATAGTCAACGGAGCCCCAGTGGCCTAATGGATAAGGCACTGGCCTCCTAAGCCAGGGATTGTGGGTTCAAGTCCCATCTGGGGTGTTGTTCAGCAGAGTGGCGCAGCGGAAGCGTGCTGGGCCCATAACCCAGAGGTCGATGGATCGAAACCATCCTCTGCTACTACCCACTGAATTGAGAAACGTGCAACGTTCTCTGTCGTAGCAAGTCCGCTCAAGGTGTCTAGCTCAGATGTACAATGAGTAAAAAAACATGCTTGGAAAAGCAGCTGCCTTTGTTTGACTGATAGCAAACTTAAGGCACCCGATAGCTGGGCTCAAGACACAAGAGCATGTGGATCAGAGGATTCTTATGCTGTCTGTGTTATTCAGCAAATATTACCAGCCTTTATTTGCAGCACTCTCGCTTAAGACTCAGAAACACAGCGAAAACATAATTAGATGCTTTGTAAATTAGTTCAAATGTGTCCAAATACCATGGTGTTGTAGCTTGTTGTTAACGGTATAGTCAACGGAGCCCCAGTGGCCTAATGGATAAGGCACTCGCCTCCTAAGCCAGGGATTGTGGTTTCGAGTCCCATCTGGGGTGTTGTTCAGCAGAGTGGCGCAGCGGAAGCGTGCTGGGCCCATAACCCAGAGGTCGATGGATCGAAACCATCCTCTGCTAACCCATTTTTAATGAACAACTGTGCCAAACATTTGCCCTTCCACAGTGGGTTTAGAGAGAAGAGCATAGAAAAATCAGCAGGATTTCACTTTCTCAGAGTAAATTAAAGGCTCCTGAGCGCTGTGCCCATTAAACAAAAGTTGTTGGGTCAAAACAATGCTAAGCTAATTAATGTTTCTCTGTGAATATTCCTAGAATAAATGAGCCTTACTCTCCGTTCAGGCTCAGGAACAATGCTGACATGAATGTTTAAGCTTTGTAAATAGGCTGTACTGTGAACAGATGTCAACGTGATGTCTTTTTGACCACAATTCAATCCAAGCCAAATACAACAGATCTTTTACTGGTGATAGGCCAGCCAATAGAGGATCAGAGGCCTAATGGAAAAGCCACTGACCTTCTAAGCCAAGGATTGTGGCTTCAAGTCCCGACATCAGTGTGGCACAGCAGAGTGGCGCAGCGGAAGCGTGCTGGGCCCATAACCCAGAGGTCGATGGATCGAAACCATCCTCTGCTACTACCCACTGAATTGAGAAACGTGCAACGTTCTCTGTCGTAGCAAGTCCGCTCAAGGTGTCTGGCTCAGATTTACAATGAGTAAAAAAACATGCTTGGAAAAGCAGCTGACTTTGTTTGACTGATAGCTAACTTAAGGCACCCGATAGCTGGGCTTAAGACACAAGAGCATGTGGATCAGAGGATTCTTATGCTGTCTGTGTTATTTAGCAAATATTACCAGCCTTTATTTGCAGCACTCTCGCTTAAGACTCAGAAACACAGCGAAAACATAATTAGATGCTCTGTAAATTAGTTCAAATGTGTCCAAATACCATGGTGTTGTCGCTTGTTGTTAACGGTATAGTCAACGGAGCCCCAGTGGCCTAATGGATAAGGCACTGGCCTCCTAAGACAGGGATTGTGGGTTCAAGTCCCATCTGGGGTGTTGTTCAGCAGAGTGGCGCAGCGGAAGCGTGCTGGGCCCATAACCCAGAGGTCGATGGATCGAAACCATCCTCTGCTACTACCCACTGAATTGAGAAACGTGCAACGTTCTCTGTCGTAGCAAGTCCGCTCAAGGTGTCTGGCTCAGATTTACAATGAGTAAAAAAACATGCTTGGAAAAGCAGCTGACTTTGTTTGACTGATAGCTAACTTAAGGCACCCGATAGCTGGGCTCAAGACACAAGAGCATGTGGATCAGAGGATTCTTATGCTGTCTGTGTTATTTAGCAAATATTACCAGCCTTTATTTGCAGCACTCTCGCTTAAGACTCAGAAACACAGCGAAAACATAATTAGATGCTTTGTAAATTAGTTCAAATGTGTCCAAATACCATGGTGTTGTCGCTTGTTGTTAACGGTATAGTCAACGGAGCCCCAGTGGCCTAATGGATAAGGCACTGGCCTCCTAAGCCAGGGATTGTGGGTTCAAGTCCCATCTGGGGTGTTGTTCAGCAGAGTAGCGCAGCGGAAGCGTGCTGGGCCCATAACCCAGAGGTCGATGGATCGAAACCATGCTCTGCTACTACCCGCTGAATTGAGAAACGTGCAACGTTCTCTGTCGTAGCAAGTCCGCTCAAGGTGTCTAGCTCAGATGTACAATGAGTAAAAAAACATGCTTGGAAAAGCAGCTGCCTTTGTTTGACTGATAGCAAACTTAAGGCACCCGATAGCTGGGCTCAAGACACAAGAGCATGTGGATCAGAGGATTCTTATGCTGTCTGTGTTATTCAGCAAATATTACCAGCCTTTATTTGCAGCACTCTCGCTTAAGACTCAGAAACACAGCGAAAACATAATTAGATGCTTTGTAAATTAGTTCAAATGTGTCCAAATACCATGGTGTTGTAGCTTGTTGTTAACGGTATAGTCAACGGAGCCCCAGTGGCCTAATGGATAAGGCACTCGCCTCCTAAGCCAGGGATTGTGGTTTCGAGTCCCATCTGGGGTGTTGTTCAGCAGAGTGGCGCAGCGGAAGCGTGCTGGGCCCATAACCCAGAGGTCGATGGATCGAAACCATCCTCTGCTAACCCATTTTTAATGAACAACTGTGCCAAACATTTGCCCTTCCACAGTGGGTTTAGAGAGAAGAGCATAGAAAAATCAGCAGGATTTCACTTTCTCAGAGTAAATTAAAGGCTCCTGAGCGCTGTGCCCATTAAACAAAAGTTGTTGGGTCAAAACAATGCTAAGCTAATTAATGTTTCTCTGTGAATATTCCTAGAATAAATGAGCCTTACTCTCCGTTCAGGCTCAGGAACAATGCTGACATGAATGTTTAAGCTTTGTAAATAGGCTGTACTGTGAACAGATGTCAACGTGATGTCTTTTTGACCACAATTCAATCCAAGCCAAATACAACAGATCTTTTACTGGTGATAGGCCAGCCAATAGAGGATCAGAGGCCTAATGGAAAAGCCACTGACCTTCTAAGCCAAGGATTGTGGCTTCAAGTCCCGACATCAGTGTGGCACAGCAGAGTGGCGCAGCGGAAGCGTGCTGGGCCCATAACCCAGAGGTCGATGGATCGAAACCATCCTCTGCTACTACCCACTGAATTGAGAAACGTGCAACGTTCTCTGTCGTAGCAAGTCCGCTCAAGGTGTCTGGCTCAGATTTACAATGAGTAAAAAAACATGCTTGGAAAAGCAGCTGACTTTGTTTGACTGATAGCTAACTTAAGGCACCCGATAGCTGGGCTTAAGACACAAGAGCATGTGGATCAGAGGATTCTTATGCTGTCTGTGTTATTTAGCAAATATTACCAGCCTTTATTTGCAGCACTCTCGCTTAAGACTCAGAAACACAGCGAAAACATAATTAGATGCTCTGTAAATTAGTTCAAATGTGTCCAAATACCATGGTGTTGTCGCTTGTTGTTAACGGTATAGTCAACGGAGCCCCAGTGGCCTAATGGATAAGGCACTGGCCTCCTAAGCCAGGGATTGTGGGTTCAAGTCCCATCTGGCGTGTTGTTCAGCAGAGTGGCGCAGCGGAAGCGTGCTGGGCCCATAACCCAGAGGTCGATGGATCGAAACCATCCTCTGCTACTACCCACTGAATTGAGAAACGTGCAACGTTCTCTGTCGTAGCAAGTCCGCTCAAGGTGTCTGGCTCAGATTTACAATGAGTAAAAAAACATGCTTGGAAAAGCAGCTGAGTTTGTTTGACTGATAGCTAACTTAAGGCACCCGATAGCTGGGCTCAAGACACAAGAGCATGTGGATCAGAGGATTCTTATGCTGTCTGTGTTATTTAGCAAATATTACCAGCCTTTATTTGCAGCACTCTCGCTTAAGACTCAGAAACACAGCGAAAACATAATTAGATGCTTTGTAAATTTGTTCAAATGTGTCCAAATACCATGGTGTTGTCGCTTGTTGTTAACGGTATAGTCAACGGAGACCCAGTGGCCTAATGGATAAGGCACTCGCCTCCTAAGGCAGGGATTGTGGTTTCGACTCCCATCTGGGGTGTTGTTCAGCAGAGTGGCGCAGCGGAAGCGTGCTGGGCCCATAACCCAGTGGTCGATGGATCGAAACCATCCTCTGCTAACCCATTTTTAATGAACAACTGTGCCAAACATTTGCCCTTCCACAATGGGTTTAGAGAGAAGAGCATAGAAAAATCAGCAGGATTTCACTTTCTCACAGTAAATTAAAGGCTCCTGAGCGCTGTGCCCATTAAACAAAAGTTGTTGGGTCAAAACAATGCTAAGCTAATTATTGTTTCTCTGTGAATATTCCTAGAATAAATGATCCTTACTCTCCGTTCAGGCTCAGGAACAATGCTGACATGAATGTTCAAGCTTTGTAAATAGGTTGTACTGTGAACAAATATCAACGTGCTGACTTTTTGACTACAATGCAATCCAATCCAAATACAACAGATCTTTTACTGGTGATAGGCCAGCCAATAGAGGATCAGAGGCCTAATGGAAAAGCCACTGACCTTCTAAGCCAAGGATTGTGGCTTCAAGTCCAGACATCAGTGTGTCACAGCAGAGTGGCGCAGCGGAAGCGTGCCAAGCCCATAACCCAGACGTCGATGGATCGAAACCATCCTCTGCTACTACCCACTGACTTGAGAAACGTGCAACGTTCTCTCTCGTAGCAAGTCCGCTCAAGGTTTCTGGCTCAGATTTACAATGAGTAAAAAAACATGCTTGGAAAAGCAGCTGACTTTGTTTGACTGATAGCTAACTTAAGGCACCCGATAGCTGGGCTTAAGACACAAGAGCATGTGGATCAGAGGATTCTTATGCTGTCTGTGTTATTTAGGAAATATTACCAGCCTTTATTTGCAGCACTCTCGCTTAAGACTCAGAAACACAGCGAAAACATAATTAGATGCTTTGTAAATTAGTTCAAATGTGTACAAATACCATGGTGTTGTCGCTTGTTGTTAACGGTATAGTCAACGGAGCCCCAGTGGCCTAATGGATAAGGCACTAGCCTCCTAAGCCAGGGATTGTGGGTTCAAGTCCCATCTGGGGTGTTGTTCAGCAGAGTGGCGCAGCGGAAGCGTGCTGGGCCCATAACCCAGAGGTCGATGGATCGAAACCATCCTCTGCTACTACCCACTGAATTGAGAAACGTGCAACGTTCTCTGTCGTAGCAAGTCCGCTCAAGGTGTCTGGCTCAGATTTACAATGAGTAAAAAAACATGCTTGGAAAAGCAGCTGCCTTTGTTTGACTGATAGCAAACTTAAGGCACCCGATAGCTGGGCTCAAGACACAAGAGCATGTGGATCAGAGGATTCTTATGCTGTCTGTGTTATTCAGCAAATATTACCAGCCTTTATTTGCAGCACTCTCGCTTAAGACTCAGAAACACAGCGAAAACATAATTAGATGCTTTGTAAATTAGTTCAAATGTGTCCAAATACCATGGTGTTGTCGCTTGTTGTTAACGGTATAGTCAACGGAGCCCCAGTGGCCTAATGGATAAGGCACTCGCCTCCTAAGCCAGGGATTGTGGTTTCGAGTCCCATCTGGGGTGTTGTTCAGCAGAGTGGCGCAGCGGAAGCGTGCTGGGCCCATAACCCAGAGGTCGATGGATCGAAACCATCCTCTGCTAACCCATTTTTAATGAACAACTGTGCCAAACATTTGCCCTTCCACAGTGGGTTTAGAGAGAAGAGCATAGAAAAATCAGCAGGATTTCACTTTCTCAGAGTAAATTAAAGGCTCCTGAGCGCTGTGCCCATTAAACAAAAGTTGTTGGGTCAAAACAATGCTAAGCTAATTAATGTTTCTCTGTGAATATTCCTAGAATAAATGAGCCTTACTCTCCGTTCAGGCTCAGGAACAATGCTGACATGAATGTTTAAGCTTTGTAAATAGGCTGTACTGTGAACAGATGTCAACGTGATGTCTTTTTGACCACAATTCAATCCAAGCCAAATACAACAGATCTTTTACTGGTGATAGGCCAGCCAATAGAGGATCAGAGGCCTAATGGAAAAGCCACTGACCTTCTAAGCCAAGGATTGTGGCTTCAAGTCCCGACATCAGTGTGTCACAGCAGAGTGGCGCAGCGGAAGCGTGCTGGGCCCATAACCCAGAGGTCGATGGATCGAAACCATCCTCTGCTACTACCCACTGAATTGAGAAACGTGCAACGTTCTCTGTCGTAGCAAGTCCGCTCAAGGTGTCTGGCTCAGATTTACAATGAGTAAAAAAACATGCTTGGAAAAGCAGCTGCCTTTGTTTGACTGATAGCTAACTTAAGGCACCCGATAGCTGGGCTTAAGACACAAGAGCATGTGGATCAGAGGATTCTTATGCTGTCTGTGTTATTTAGCAAATATTACCAGCCTTTATTTGCAGCACTCTCGCTTAAGACTCAGAAACACAGCGAAAACATAATTAGATGCTCTGTAAATTAGTTCAAATGTGTCCAAATACCATGGTGTTGTCGCTTGTTGTTAACGGTATAGTCAACGGAGCCCCAGTGGCCTAATGGATAAGGCACTGGCCTCCTAAGCCAGGGATTGTGGGTTCAAGTCCCATCTGGGGTGTTGTTCAGCAGAGTGGCGCAGCGGAAGCGTGCTGGGCCCATAACCCAGAGGTCGATGGATCGAAACCATCCTCTGCTAACCCATTTTTAATGAACAACTGTGCCAAACATTTGCCCTTCCACAATGGGTTTAGAGAGAAGAGCATAGAAAAATCAGCAGGATTTTACTTTCTCAGAGTAAATTAAAGGCTCCTGAGCGCTGTGCCCATTAAACAAAAGTTGTTGGGTCAAAACAATGCTAAGCTAATTAATGTTTCTCTGTGAATATTCCTAGAATAAATGATCCTTACTCTCCGTTCAGGCTCAGGAACAATGCTGACATGAATGTTCAAGCTTTGTAAATAGGTTGTACTGTGAACAAATATCAATGTGCTGTCTTTTTGACTACAATGCAATCCAGTGGCGCAGCGGAAGCGTGCTGGGCCCATAACCCAGAGGTCGATGGATCGAAACCATCCTCTGCTACTACCCACTGAATTGAGAAACGTGCAACGTTCTCTGTCGTAGCAAGTCCGCTCAAGGTGTCTGGCTCAGATTTACAATGAGTAAAAAAACATGCTTGGAAAAGCAGCTGCCTTTGTTTGACTGATAGCAAACTTAAGGCACCCGATAGCTGGGCTCAAGACACAAGAGCATGTGGATCAGAGGATTCTTATGCTGTCTGTGTTATTCAGCAAATATTACCAGCCTTTATTTGCAGCACTCTCGCTTAAGACTCAGAAACACAGCGAAAACATAATTAGATGCTTTGTAAATTAGTTCAAATGTGTCCAAATACCATGGTGTTGTCGCTTGTTGTTAACGTAGTCAACGGAGCCCCAGTGGCCTAATGGATAAGGCACTGGCCTCCTAAGCCAGGGATTGTGGGTTCGAGTCCCATCTGGGGTGTTGTTCAGCAGAGTGGCGCAGCGGAAGCGTGCTGGGCCCATAACCCAGAGGTCGGTGGATCGAAACCATCCTCTGCTAACTCATTTTTAATGAACAACTGTGCCAAACATTTGCCCTTCCACAATGGGTTTAGAGAGAAGAGCATAGAAAAATCAGCAGGATTTCACTTTCTCAGAGTAAATTAAAGGCTCCTGAGCGCTGTGCCCATTAAACAAAAGTTGTTGCGTCAAAACAATGCTAAGCTAATTATTGTTTCTCTGTGAATATTCCTAGAATAAATGATCCTTACTCTCCAATCAGGCTCAGGAACAATGCTGACATGAATGTTCAAGCTTTGTAAATAGGTTGTACTGTGAACAAATATCAACGTGCTGTCTTTTTGACTACAATGCAATCCAAGCCAAATACAACAGATCTTTTACTGGTGATTGGCCAGCCAATAAAGGATCAGAGGCCTAATGGAAAAGCCACTGACCTTCTAAGCCAAGGATTGTGGCTTCAAGTCCAGACGTCAGTGTGTCACAGCAGAGTGGCGCAGCGGAAGCGTGCTGGGCCCATAACCCAGAGGTCGATGGATCGAAACCATCCTCTGCTACTACCCACTGAATTGAGAAACGTGCAACGTTCTCTGTCGTAGCAAGTCCGCTCAAGGTGTCTGGCTCAGATTTACAATGAGTAAAAAAACATGCTTGGAAAAGCAGCTGCCTTTGTTTGACTGATAGCAAACTTAAGGCACCCGATAGCTGGGCTCAAGACACAAGAGCATGTGGATCAGAGGATTCTTATGCTGTCTGTGTTATTCAGCAAATATTACCAGCCTTTATTTGCAGCACTCTCGCTTAAGACTCAGAAACACAGCGAAAACATAATTAGATGCTTTGTAAATTAGTTCAAATGTGTCAAAATACCATGGTGTTGTCGCTTGTTGTTAACGGTATAGTCAACGGAGCCCCAGTGGCCTAATGGATAAGGCACTGGCCTCCTAAGCCAGGGATTGTGGGTTCGAGTCCCATCTGGGGTGTTGTTCAGCAGAGTGGCGCAGCGGAAGCGTGCTGGGCCCATAACCCAGAGGTCGATGGATCGAAACCATCCTCTGCTAACTCATTTTTAATGAACAACTGTGCCAAACATTTGCCCTTCCACAATGGGTTTAGAGAGAAGAGCATAGAAAAATCAGCAGGATTTCACTTTCTCAGAGTAAATTAAAGGCTCCTGAGCGCTGTGCCCATTAAACAAAAGTTGTTGGGTCAAAACAATGCTAAGCTAATTATTGTTTCTCTGTGAATATTCCTAGAATAAATGATCCTTACTCTCCGTTCAGGCTCAGGAACAATGCTGACATGAATGTTCAAGCTTTGTAAATAGGTTGTACTGTGAACAAATATCAATGTGCTGTCTTTTTGACTACAATGCAATCCAAGCCAAATACAACAGATCTTTTACTGGTGATAGGCCAGCCAATAGAGGATCAGAGGCCTAATGGAAAAGCCACTGACCTATTGGACTTTTGAAACTCGAGTCCCGCGTGTTCAAAATTTGAAGAAAAGTCAAAGAGATCGTTTTTCCCAATAAGTTTAAGTAGAATTTATTATCAGATGTAAAAGCTTCTTCCAGCTGGGGTTGTCACTCAAACATATATAATGAGCCGAACAACTGAATACACACTTCTGGGTTACAAGTATTTATAAAATATGTGACGTCGATTCTCTCTTCGGGCTCCTCCCCTTCATCGGGCGGGCGTTGAATCTTCCGGAACCAATCAACTCGGGACATGTAAATCTGACTCCATTCTCCCCCAACCATTGGTTCCTGCAAAACATTTTGAAAATAGCCGGTCCTGCCGGGAGATGCGATTGACGCACACACACACATACACTCACACACTTGTTATCTGAGACCCTGCTTCTGCATTCCTCAGAGCTCGTGTTACACACTTCTGCCAACTAGTTTTCAAGACAAAAACCCAGCACAGCATGGACATACTCATATCATTATATTTAACAGTAAAACAACAGTAAACATGAATTTATAATACATAAAACATCATAATCCCAATAATCCCTCTCTTGACCTCGACAGAGGTCAAAATTCTTGGTCCTCCGTGTCGTCAGTATAGCTGGATAACAATGGCATATTAAATGGTTTGGGGCTTTCCGGTCTCTCAATAGCTGAAACTATTAAACGATTACACAGTGATCTAAGGCAAGGAATGCAACAACAACCACACGTAATCAAAATTGCTATGAATACCCCTATAGACATCACAATAGACATAACTATTGCTTTCCATCTTCCCAATGTTTTGTCTAGCCAATCTCCTATAGGATTATTTACTCCTGAACGTTCCTTCATTTCGATAGACAAAGTTTTCAAACCTTCCAATGCCCTCGTCACTGATCCATCTGGGGCAGTATTATTGGGAATGTACGTACAACAAAGATCACCAAACATTACACATACTCCTCCCTTCTCTGCCAACAGCATGTCCAGAGCCATACGGTTCTGTATAGCCATCAGTGAAGTTGGTGCTAGCTGCTCCGCTAAACCATCTACGGCATCCCTTGTCATATTTGCTAACCTCATCACATTATAATGCACATAATTAATCCTATCTACATTCTTGTTTGGGGTGACTGGAAAAAGAGCAGCTATTATGGGTATATTCTCAAAACCTGCTGCCACTTGGTTCGCTAGCTTATATTCATCTGGAACACCTCTGGGAATCCCGATCGCGTCAATGTATGTCGGACTATTTAATGATAAATCTACACTTGAACCTATTGCTCTCTGTTTAATGATATGTCTCCTACGTCTTCTTGTCAATGTTGCTGAATTTATGGTTTCCGTTCTGACTGCTCTGTCACCTATCAGAGTTATTGGGGCTCCCAGTCTTACCAAAGCACACACTCCCTTTGCCTTCTCAGGTATCCTAGTAAACAATCTTCGATCTCCACAATAATAATACAAACCTGCTCTAGCCCACGTACCTATTTCAGTCCCATTATCTACTATGATCTGATCACACCACTCCTTATTTATCTCCCCCAGGTTGCTGGCTGGTGATAGACGTTTAATATCAAAACAGGTATAATTTGCTTTCTTTGGTGTAAATGGACCTGCCCGTGAAAGGTTAGTTATTGGTGGGAATATTGCTGCCAATGTGGTACAATTTTTTGGACTGGCCATCCGTGTCAATGCCAGCATACACTCATAGCCCCACGTATCATTTTGGTACAACGGGGCTGGTTCAATGTATAAATGTGGTCTTGCATTAGCACATCCAACACAATCATCTAACCTCTGTTCTCTGGCTGTGGTAATTATCCATTCCAGCCACAAATTATTTTCCCCATATCCTGTGGCTCGCTCTATCATATCTTCTGGTTTTAACATGGTGTAATCTATTTCCACCACTACATTCTTTTGTCCTACCGATAATGGCCCAGCTATTGTCTCATTTCTTTCCTCCTCAGGTGAACTGTCCACAACAAATTTTATTACTGCTTTTTTATCTGTTCCTGGGCTGTGCACCCCCATTATAAGGAAAAACTCCCCTGTATAATTGGCTGATCCCGTTCTGGTGGATATTGAAAGGGTGAGTGGATTTTGACTTGCACTGTAATCTCTCTGCATTTTTAAATCAAATTTTGCCGAGGTACGGGTCCAAAGGCTAGGTTGTTCCGGAGTCCAAGCACCTGTATATGCGATTACCTTATTCCATGATGGACACCATTCACCCCTATAGGTTTGCCTAGACTGGGACACCTTACAAACACTGTCCATATTCCCATCCATACATATATATATATTGTACCCCCTCCATGAGCTATTTTTTCCCCCACAATTTATGACAGCGCATAGGTCGAAAGTAAATGATGTAGTCTTACCCCAAACATAGTTAATTACGAGTTGTTCACACGGTAACCTCGTATCGGCTATGGCTTTTTTGTGTCTCGATTTTGATATGGTGTTGTTGCTTTCCTGACCCTTAGTTAGGCTAAAAATTATTCCTACTATAACTCCTGAAATTATTAATAGGATCCCCGACAGCTTACAGTTTTCCCACAGCTTCATCTTGTTGCCCTCTCTTGGACTTTAAAGGAATAATAAACACACTCTTGGAAATGTTAAACACACAGTACACTTAATGGGAAATATGCAATTAAGGAAAAATATATATGGTTAAAATCACACAAAATAAAATGGTAAGGAATGACAATATAAAATCACAATAGCAATATAAAGGTATAACAAATAGTAAATATTAAAAAATATGAAAACAATAGATATGAAAAATAATAAATATGAAAATCACAATAAGAACAATATATAATATGGTTATAAAGAATATATGGTAATACGTATTTCCACCTCCGTGAGTATTCACTCAAAATTTATTGCACTTTTGGAAAATTATTCTACCGTCCTTCTCTTTGGTCACAGCACATTCACCTAGGACACCTGTCTTGTGAACGATTTGCAATTGTTATTGTACTGGTGGTGTTGTGATTTCACCTGTGGCTTCTTCAGCCTCTGATTCTCCTTCCCTCTCTTGGACCTGTCTACGCAGGTCCACCCGTGTCTCTGCAAGATCCCTTGAGGGGGGGTCACAAGCTACACATGAGGTTAAATGAAACCAAGTGTCACCCTTGCCCTGCAATCGAACACAGTGTGATGTCCTTGCTGTCACCCTATGGGGTTTCGACCACCTCGGCTCATTCCACTTTCTCCTGAACGTCCTCAGCCTCACCCACTGTACCGTCGTTGGAGGGGGGTCTGCTGCTGGAGATGGATTGACCTGGCATGAAAAAGTCTTAATGAGAGCAGTCAGTTTATCAAAATAGACAGCGTGAGATAATGGTGTCACAATGGCATCCGACAGTGCATTCCGTGGCCCTGGAAACTGGCGACCTGTAAATAATTCAAAAGGGGTGAATCCTGTGATTCGGTTAACAGATGATCTTACTGACATTAAGGCCAATGGCAAAGCTGACAACCAATTTAGTTTTGTCTGTGCACAGATTTTAGCCAATTTGAGTTTTAGGGTGAGATTCATTCGTTCAACCTTACCTTGGCTGGCAGGATGCCAGACTGCACCAAATGCATGTTTTAGGCCTAGGGCCTTTTCGACGACTCGCAAATGTTCATTCTTAAAATGGCTGCCATTATCTGATCGTAAACGCCGGGCGAAACCATAGCGCGGAATATAATGGTTAATTAAACATTTTATCACCGCCGTACTGTCTTCTCTGCCTACAGGATAAGCTTCAGGCCATCCAGTGAAATAGTCTACGATTACCAGAAGATAACGCTTACCCTGTATCCTCGTGATCATATCTGTGAAATCAATCACGATTTCGTCCCCCGGACCACCGGTCAAAGGAAACGAACCCCTTGTTGGTTTAATCGTCGGTTTAACGTTATATCCCTGACAAACTTCACACGTGCTCACATGTGCTGAGACCATAGCTTTTAAAAAAGGATGCCACCAATATTCAAGCGCTCTCATCATCTGTTTGTCCCCGACATGGCTCACTCCATGAACCTCTACCATGATGGAATGACACAGACTCGCTGGGAGCGCCGGACGTCCATCCGGAGCTTGCCACAGTCCGTCAGAGGCACGAACAGCTCCATGTTGTGCCCACACAGAGACTTCTTCAGGGGTACAGCGCTGATGCTCTTTACAAAGGTATTCCCTTGTGAATCTCGGCAATAAATCATTAGATGTTCTTTCTGATGTGCACATCATCTGCGAGGACACATAACCAGCAGCAGCTTTTGCCGCCAAGTCTGCTGCGTCATTGCCTCTGCTCAAAGAGCTATCCACCTTAGAGTGACCAGCGCATTTAATCACTGCCACCTCTGAGGGGATCATCAGAGCCTCTAAAAGGTCTCTGGCTTCACATGCATGTGTTATTGGTCGACCTGACGAAGTGATAAAGCCACAACGTTTCCACAACGGCATTTCTACGTGTACAGCTGTAACAACATAAGCAGAGTCAGTATAGATGTTTACACGGTGTCCACCAGTATGTCGCAAGGCTTTGATCACTGCTATCATTTCTGCCCTCTGTGCTGACTGCTTCCCCTCTAACCTTGCTGCATCCCTCGTAATCATCTCATGTCCTACCTGCTCTACCACTGCATAAGCCGCTTTCAAACTTCCGTCCTCCGCCCTGAAACAGCATCCGTCAGTGAACAAAGTCATGACTGGCTCAGGGCCAGTCAATGGTTTTGCAAACAAACCTGGTCTGACCACTGATGCCCTCTCTGTGATCGGTGCACAGTCGTGTGGTTTTCCCTCCTCCACCAAATCTGTCATGTTAATGCCCTCATGTGTATATGATATGGTCGGCGAGCAAAATTGCTGCAATGCGTCGCTGTCGTAAAGGGGAAAATGTGAATGATTCAGAATTAACAAAAGATGCGATTGAATGCGTGGTTAAAACAATTAGGTGGTGGCCCATAACGATGTGAGACGTTTTCTTCACTATCTTTGCCAATCCTGCGACAAACCTGCTGCATGGTGGCTGTCTTTGTTCTACACTGTCCAACAACATGCTAACATACATCAACACTTTTCTGCCCCCCTGGTCTTTTTGATAAAGTACCCCATGTGCACTTGACCCTGTCTCAGAGACGTCTAAGTGAAATGGTGATCTGTAATCGGCACTGCTGAGATTAGCTGCATGTGCCATCTGTTGTTTCAAGTTAATGAACGTCCGTTCAGCTTCCTGTGTCCACTCAATGTCTGCTCTCAAATTCTTCATACCCTGTTGTTTTACAAGATCTCTCAAAGGGGCTGTTAATGAAACATACATTGGAATATAATGTCTACTATACCCTGTTAGGCCTAGAAATGACAACATCTCTTTAACCGTGGTTGGTTTTGGATGACTCAGAATTCCTCGTCTATGGGCTACAGTTAGCGTGGAGCCCTCTGGGGTGATCATGTGACCTAGAAATGTAACACAAGGTCTGCAAAATTGCAGCTTTTCCTTGCTTACCTTGAAGCCACTTTTGTGTAATTGTCTTAACACAGCTTCGCTCCCCTCCAGGCATCCTTGCTCTGTTTTGGCTGCCAAAAGGAGGTCATCAACATACATGATCAACACACAGTCTCCAGGCAAACTACAGTCCTGTAATTGTTTTTTTAATGCATGGTTAAAAATTCCTGGTGATAAAACAAACCCCTGGGGTAATCTGTTGTAAGAATATTGACAACCTTTGTATGTAAAAGCCACACACGCCTTGCATTCCTCTGCTAAAGGGATACAGAAAAATGCGTTAGCCAAATCAATACATGTAAACCAATTGTGCTCAGGTGTTATCACAGAGAGTGCAGTATACGGATTAGGCACTGTTAACGATGGTGTAGCCACAACAGCATTGATTGCTCTCAAATCATGTACCAACCTGTACTTATTCGTGCCTGGTTTCGGCACCGGAAAAATAGGTGTGTTCCACCTAGATTTGTATGGTGTAATAACACCCCTCTCTAGGAGACCTTTTACTGTTGCGGCCACACCCTCGTCCGCCTCAGGTTTGTTGCGGTATTGTGGAATCCAGATGGGGTCAGGTGTGCTTAACTGAAAGTAAACTGGAGACATGTTACAAAAACCTACATCTGTTGGGCCCTGAGACCAAAGATCCTCAGGTAAATTTTTTATGATGTCTGGTGCTCCCACACTATCTGACAGCTCCCTGCCATGGAATCTAGAAACCTGCACATGCTCTAGAGCTCCAGTGTCTCGTGTGGCACATTCTATCCAATAGGCTTTGTGTTTAGGTGAATATTTAACATCTGTTTTTTCCGTGGGCTCCCAATCCTGGGTGGCCAACAGTGTTTTTGTAATCTTACCTAGCTCCCTGGCTTCATGGCTTGGGTGTAAGGCTAACGATATGTGAGGTGCTGCTGTGTCTGCCATCTCATACCACTTCAACTGCTCTTCTGTCAGCTTCACTGGAGCCATCACTCCTTCTTTACTCACAAAAATTCCAGCTCCCTCCAACACCCATCTGTCTCCCTCCACTTCCTGAAACATGTCTTCATAAATGGTTATGTCATTTCTGTCATAAAACAATGTACAATGCAATGGGTCTATGGGGGGTAAATAGATATCTAAATTTGAAATCCATGAACGGTATTTGTTATACAGTTCCATTGTGGTGCCCCACTGTGCGTCATCATCTAATTTTACCCAGTAAAGATCAGCTGCCTCCTCCTCCCCACACGAGGTCAGCATCCACTGGCTGTCTGTCGTATTACCTGATAGGGAACAGTTAATGGTTGTACCATCTGGAAATGTAACTATTACCCCTTCTGCTGAGCACAAAATGCTAGCCCCTAATTTTATTAATAAATCTCTACCCAAAAGAGGAATGGGAGCATTGCTGGAGAAAAGGAACGAGTGTGATAAGCATTGATTTGCCACTTCAACTTTAAGTGGTTGTGTCATTTGCCAGCTTTCTCTGCCCCCAGAGAATCCGACGACCGTCATAGTCTTGTCACTCAAATCAGATTGTTTTATGCCGCCTGTGACAGTCGAATAGGTGGCTCCGGTGTCCACCAGAGCTATTAATGGTTTGTTGTTTACCATTAACGAAATAAGAGGTTCGGCCCTAGCCCTCATTTCAGTTCTCTGGGGGCCCCTTCAATAAACGCTCGCGCCACCCTCGGGGCCCGATGGCGGGAACATCGGCACCTGTAGGTTGGAGGGTGGTGGAGGGTATTGCCCCGGGTTGTATGGGGTTTGTGGTTCCCTGCCGCGACCACCGGCACCACCTCTTCGAGGACCCCATCCCTCCGCAGGTGGTCCGTTAAACTGACCTGAAAGCTGTGGACACTCTCTCATCCAGTGGCCTGCCTCACCACACACGTAACAATTTCCCTCGCCCTGCTGCCTCCCTCCATAAGACCCCCTCCCTCTATTACTACCCCTCCAATTGCTCCTTTGTCTATTTCCCCTCCCACCTGCTGCATGGGCGTCTGTACCATAGGGTGGGCCGTTATATTGGTAAGGGGGTGGCTGATAGGGTTGTTGTGGCATTTGCTTACTCTTTTTTGTCCCTCCCTCATTTTTTGCTTGTTCTAACTGTAGTTTTAGCAACTCTATTTTTATCTTTTCTAATTGTTCTTCCTCTTTTCCTGTTTTCTCAACAGCCCTATCTGTGTGGTGGACTAAATGCCTTTCCCATATTTCGTTACTAGCAATTGGAATGTCAGGGTTATTTTCCATGATTTGTTTAACACCACTAGGGGCACCTGCCATGACTGCTGCTCTGAATATGTCTCGTGTAATTGGGTTGGTTAAACTATTTTCTTCCACCATCTGTTCCCACTCAGCAGCGCACCTGAAATAATATGCTGCACCTGTCTCACCTGGTTTTATGCGAAACTTTATGTTTTGGTATACGGTGGGTGGCAATGGGTACAATCGACCGAGTGCCCTGCCCACCATTGTGATTACTTTTGAAAAATCAAGATCATTTGGATATTGTAATGTTTGGGCTTCGAGTTCAAAACTCCCCATCTGAGAGGCTGTCAAAATCTGACCCAACAGACACCTTATGTCACCCAAAGCCAAAACGGTACCATGACTCAAGGCCGTTAATTTACTTAACCACTTAGAGCCCCCTGATGTAATTGGAGGAAGTTTACTGGAAATAGCAGTCATGTCACTGTGTGACCAGGGCTGGTACTGCACCCCAGTGCTCTTTACTAACAATGGGGCTTGTACGCCTGGATATAATTGATTAATATGGTGACTCATTGCCTGCTCTCTCTGCTCTGGCTCGTTAGGGGGGCAATGATCAATTGAAAAATTAGACAGCTGCTGCTCTTTTTCCCTTCCCCTAGTACGTTTTGCTATTGGCTCCTCATCCATTACCATCGTTCCCTTAATACATACTGTATGCATCGTGCCCTGGGCCTGACCTGTTGTTTCTATAGGGCCAGCTGCTCTACAACTTCCCCTTTCATCTTCACTTCCTACTCCGTTCTCACTACCATCACTTCCCTCTGGAAGTTCCATATTTTCTGCCATGTGGCGCATTGTCTCATTCACCTGAGCTCGTGCCGCATGTACCTGTTCTGTCACTACCTTGCCCAGGTGTTGTACCTCCTGTCGAAGTTCTTCTAATTCTTTTAAATTACAGTCTAAAACTCCCTCTCGTACCTCAAGCACGACCTGTTGTTTGCTGTCAGTCGTATTTTGTGAGATGTAGGGTGGGGGCTGAGCAATAGGCGGAGCAAGAGGCGGATACAATGGGCGGTACTGTTCAGGGGGCGGTGCTAGTGACTCGGTCTCCCTGTTTCCATCCTTCACTTTCAGTCTAACATCATCCTCTGTAGCTTTCCCTTCCTTCCTATGTCTAATGGGCGATAAAGCTGTTGCCACGAGGGCAACACGACTCCATTTTCTTAACTGTTTTTCTAAGTCACACCCTTTATTTTTATATCGACTTGCATTATACCATTTAATCGTTTTTTCATCACCTTTATGTCTGACTAACCTACAATGAGCCTTTTTCTCCATATTTCTTATTTTCGGGGCCAGGGCCACTTTAAGTTTCTCTGCCTCTTTCGTCCATGCATAATTATCACACAATTCTACCCAACATTCCTCAACCTCTCTTTGTGTCGCTTTACTGGATTTTGGTTCAGCCTGTGCTATCATCATCTCAGCGATACTCTGCCATTGCGCTAATACGGTCGGACATTCGTACTCATCACACTCCTTTTGAAACTCTGCCATTCTATTTATTTACTTGTATATATATATATATATGTATTCAATATAACTTTCCTACTAGTTTCTTTACGATCGTCTCCTTACCCCAACTTAAATTATACACATACACAAAGCCCACACACACCACGTGCAAATTTTCCGTTTACTTATGCATTCAACTAAACACCACGTCTAAATACTTTCATCCCCAATACCATTCATACCAAAGTATCGAATTTATGGATTACTCTTTAATCCAAGGGACTTCAACCCAACAGAATTTGTGATACGCCGATCACGGGATTTCTTTCCCAACAGACTTTAACTGTTTTAATTTCAGGGACTCTAACCCTTTAATTTATGGCTTCCTTAGCCAAGGGACTCTAACCCGTAAGAATCTTTTAAATCTGATTTTCCTTATTTCAATTTTACTCGTCTATTCATCGAGATGTTCATCAAATTCAACACAGAAATTTAGTATATCCAATAGCAGAATTCGGAATAACAGGTTTCTGCGCTTACCTTATTTATTTTAGCCGGCTTTTGTGTTAAATCTGAATCCGTCTCGATATCTTTTCCCTCCCCCACGGGGTCCGCCGAAATGTGGCGCCAAAACTTCTCTTTGTCTTCAAATAGTCGTCGGGGTCACCAACTATTGGACTTTTGAAACTCGAGTCCCGCGTGTTCAAAATTTGAAGAAAAGTCAAAGAGATCGTTTTTCCCAATAAGTTTAAGTAGAATTTATTATCAGATGTAAAAGCTTCTTCCAGCTGGGGTTGTCACTCAAACATATATAATGAGCCGAACAACTGAATACACACTTCTGGGTTACAAGTATTTATAAAATATGTGACGTCGATTCTCTCTTCGGGCTCCTCCCCTTCATCGGGCGGGCGTTGAATCCTCCGGAACCAATCAACTCGGGACATGTAAATCTGACTCCATTCTCCCCCAACCATTGGTTCCTGCAAAACATTTTGAAAATAGCCGGTCCTGCCGGGAGATGCGATTGACGCACACACACACATACACTCACACACTTGTTATCTGAGACCCTGCTTCTGCATTCCTCAGAGCTCGTGTTACACACTTCTGCCAACTAGTTTTCAAGACAAAAACCCAGCACAGCATGGACATACTCATATCATTATATTTAACAGTAAAACAACAGTAAACATGAATTTATAATACATAAAACATCATAATCCCAATAGACCTTCAAAGCCAAGGATTGTTGCTTCAAGTCCCGACATCAGTGTGGCACAGCAGAGTGGCGCAGCGGAAGCGTGCTGGGCCCATAACCCAGAGGTCGATGGATCGAAACCATCCTCTGCTACTACCCACTGAATTGAGAAACGTGCAACGTTCTCTGTCGTAGCAAGTCCGCTCAAGGTGTCTCGCTCAGATTTACAAAGAGTAAAAAAACATGCTTGGAAAAGCAGCTGCCTTTGTTTGACTGATAGCAAACTTAAGGCACCCGATAGCTGGGCTCAAGACACAAGAGCATGTGGATCAGAGGATTCTTATGCTGTCTGTGTTATTCAGCAAATATTACCAGCCTTTATTTGCAGCACTCTCGCTTAAGACTCAGAAACACAGCGAAAACATAATTAGATGCTTTGTAAATTAGTTCAAATGTGTCCAAATACCATGGTGTTGTCGCTTGTTGTTAACAGTATAGTCAACGGAGCCCCAGTGGCCTAATGGATAAGGCACTGGCCTCCTAAGCCAGGGATTGTGGGTTCGAGTCCCATCTGGGGTGTTGTTCAGCAGAGTGGCGCAGCGGAAGCGTGCTGGGCCCATAACCCAGAGGTCGATGGATCGAAACCATCCTCTGCTACTACCCACTGAATTGAGAAACGTGCAACGTTCTCTGTCGTAGCAAGTCCCCTCAAGGTGTCTGGCTCAGATTTACAATGAGTAAAAAAACATGCTTGGAAAAGCAGCTGACTTTGTTTGACTGATAGCTAACTTAAGGCACCCGATAGCTGGGCTCAAGACACAAGAGCATGTGGATCAGAGGATTCTTATGCTGTCTGCGTTATTCAGCAAATATTACCAGCCTTTATTTGCAGCACTCTCGCTTAAGACTCAGAAACACAGCGAAAACATAATTAGATGCTTTGTAAATTAGTTCAAATGTGTCCAAATACCAGTGTGTTGTCGCTTGTTGTTAACGGTATAGTCAACGGAGCCCCAGTGGCCTAATGGATAAGGCACTGGCCTCCTAAGCCAGGGATTGTGGGTTCGAGTCCCATCTGGGGTGTTGTTCAGCAGAGTGGCGCAGCGGAAGCGTGCTGGGCCCATAACCCAGAGGTCGATGGATCGAAACCATCCTCTGCTAACCCATTTTTAATGAACAACTGTGCCAAACATTTGCCCTTCCACAATGGGTTTAGAGAGAAGAGCATAGAAAAATCAGCAGGATTTCACTTTCTCAGAGTAAATTAAAGGCTCCTGAGCGCTGTGCCCATTAAACAAAAGTTGTTGGGTCAAAACAATGCTAAGCTAATTATTGTTTCTCTGTGAATATTCCTAGAATAAATGATCCTTACTCTCCGTTCAGGCTCAGGAACAATGCTGACATGAATGTTCAAGCTTTGTAAATAGGTTGTACTGTGAACAAATATCAACGTGCTGACTTTTTGACTACAATGCAATCCAAGCCAAATACAACAGATCTTTTACTGGTGATAGGCCAGCCAATAGAGGATCAGAGGCCTAATGGAAAAGCCACTGACCTTCTAAGCCAAGGATTGTGGCTTCAAGTCCCGACATCAGTGTGGCACAGCAGAGTGGCGCAGCGGAAGCGTGCTGGGCCCATAACCCAGACGTCGATGGATCGAAACCATCCTCTGCTACTACCCACTGAATTGAGAAACGTGCAACGTTCTCTGTCGTAGCAAGTCCGCTCAAGGTGTCTGGCTCAGATTTACAATGAGTAAAAAAACATGCTTGGAAAAGCAGCTGCCTTTGTTTGACTGATAGCAAACTTAAGGCACCCGATAGCTGGGCACAAGAGCATGTGGATCAGAGGATTCTTATGCTGTCTGTGTTATTCAGCAAATATTACCAGCCTTTATTTGCAGCACTCTCGCTTAAGACTCAGAAACACAGCGAAAACATAATTAGATGCTTTGTAAATTAGTTCAAATGTGTCCAAATACCATGGTGTTGTCGCTTGTTGTTAACGGTATAGTCAACGGAGCCCCAGTGGCCTAATGGATAAGGCACTGGCCTCCTAAGCCAGGGATTGTGGGTTCGAGTCCCATCTGGGGTGTTGTTCAGCAGAGTGGAACAGCGGAAGCGTGCTGGGCCCATAACCCAGAGGTCGATGGATCGAAACCATTCTCTGCTAACACATTTTTAATGAACAACTGTGCCAAACATTTGCCCTTCCACAATGGGTTTAGAGAGAAGAGCATAGAAAAATCAGCAGGATTTTACTTTCTCAGAGTAAATTAAAGGCTCCTGAGCGCTGTGCCCATTAAACAAAAGTTGTTGGGTCAAAACAATGCTAAGCTAATTAATGTTTCCTAGAATAAATGATCCTTACTCTCCGTTCAGGCTCAGGAACAATGCTGACATGAATGTTCAAGCTTTGTAAATAGGTTGTACTGTGAACAAATATCAATGTGCTGTCTTTTTGACTACAATGCAATCCAAGCCAAATACAACAGATCTTTTACTGGTGATAGGCCAGCCAATAGAGGATCAGAGGCCTAATGGAAAAGCCACTGACCTTCAAAGCCAAGGATTGTGGCTTCAAGTCCCGACATCAGTGTGGCACAGCAGAGTGGCGCAGCGGAAGCGTGCTGGGCCCATAACCCAGAGGTCGATGGATCGAAACCAGGGTTCTAAATTAACTTTTTTGATCACCAGCCAATGTGGCTGGTAACTTTCTAAAGTTACCAGCCAATCAGAATTTCCACTAGCCAATTTTTTTCGGGTGAAAATATGAGTAACACTGAATGCATTTGATCATTTTATCAACAATTTTGGCATGAAAAATACATATAAAGTACAATACATACAACAAAATATACACAGAAAGTGCATACATTTCAAGTTTGGGATTTATCTACAGTATCTATCTTTATATCTATCTACAGTATCTATCTTTCTATCTGTCTTTATATCTGTCTTTATATCTATCTACAGTATCTATCTTTATATCTTTCTATCTATCTTTCTGTCTTTATATCTGTCTATATCTATCTACAGTATCTATCTTTATATCTTTCTATCTATCTTTCTATCTGTCTTTATATCTGTCTTTATATCTATACACAGTATCTATCTTTATATCTTTCTATCTATCTTTCTGTCTTTATATCTATCTATCATTTGAATCACATGTCTTCAGAGCTCTTCTTCTTCAGAGGTGGTGCCATCAGAATCTGAGCCACCCTCTGTTCCTTTTGTTCCATGTTTGCGCACAAAGTCAGGCCTGCGTGAACGCACACTGTCAGCATGCCAGATGTCAATGGCTTTGGTTGGATCAAAGTCTTTGATGTCAGGTGAGCACAACTGGGTTTTAAGGAGGTCGGAGAGGGTCTCACCTTTTAGGCGTGAGCGCCAGTCACTCTTTACCTGCTTCATAACACTGAACCCTCTTTCACAGTCAGCTGTAGTTGCAGGGATGGTGAGGAGAGCATCAAAAAGATCAAGGACATCAGGACACCGATGGCGCAGCATTCTGTTCACAGTAGGCCAGGTCTTCTCAAAGGTTCCTATAGCAGGGTGAGACAGACAATATGCATTATGCACTTGCAAACAATTATACGTTTTCAAATGCAACTTTAGTTATTAAAAGATGGCATCAAATTTGTATTGTGTCTTTAACAAGTGACATTTACTCTGATTCCTGATAAACAAAATAAAACTATCTGAAGACATTTCTATAGAGCTTGGGAACTTTTCAAGCACTTGTTTAAAAATGCTACTGATAAGGTACATCAGTATGAGATTTTTTTCCTCAAACATTATCCAAGTACCTTGGCTGAATCCTGCTGTGTACAGTTCAGTCTTGAGAATTGTCCATTGATCAGGGATCAACTCCACATCCACTCCAGCAGACAGTAAAAGAGGTCGGAAGTGACTGATGAGTTTGTTTACCTCTTCATCACCAAAATCTGAGATAAAAGGGAAAACATTAATATAAAGTTAAGCAGTTGTCTTAAAACATAAAATGCGTAAAGATCTGTTCATTACATTTGAATTGCTAACCTGAACTCGTGTCTGCCTCTGGCCAGCACTGGAAACTGGTCAGCCGCATAGCCTGCAGGACACCACTGTTCACATCACTAAATCTAGCAGTGATGCACCGGCACAGAGAATCAATTAGCTCATTCTTTGCCTTGTCATGCTGGTCGGCATCAGTAGGCTTCAGGAGGACTCCCTCATAGGAGTCTGTGTACAGCACTGCTCTCAGCTTAGGCCCAGGTCTACAGTTGTGCAGAGATAGAGGGATGGGCGTCTTTTTATTTATACTAAGGTGAAAACACACCAGCACAACCTAAAATCAAATCATAAATTGTAGGATACAAGATACATACCTTGACTTGTACTTTTCTATGACAGCCTGAGTGGAGGAAAGGCAGCTCTGAGCTTCAGCCAGGGTTGACACTGACCTCTGCAGTGACTTAGAGAGGTTGCTCAGTTGATAGATGGTGTCATGGAGAAGGCAGCAAAACCTGAGCACTCCACCATCCTTGCCTATTTTGAGGAACCCCTTGGCTTTTGCCCTCAGAACAAAATTGATGTTCGTGGCCTCCTGGGACTACAAACAAAACAACTACATTATATCAGACAGCATTTAAAACTGATGAAGAGAAAAAGAAAGCAAACATTAAATAATCCATCTACGCTGCTGGTTTTAGTAGGCTATAAATTAACCTACCTTCTCCTCCAAGTGGCGTACAATGCCAGCATATCCCCTGAGAAAATGGTCAAGTGCTTTGAAGAGATGTGGTAGCCACCGGGTTCCACCTACTCTGGTTGGCATCAAAGCCTTCATGTGAAGCTCACTGAAGTGTTGCTTTAGGCTGGCCCTGTTCACTCCACTCTTATGATACAAGGTGTAGAGTCCACTCAACAGGTCCTCAACTTTCCTGGCCATCACATTTTTCCTTATTCCGTCTGAAAAGGCAAGCTCTAGCTTATGGGCCATGCAGTGGATCCCCAGCACATTTGGTCTGTCTGCACGTAGTTTTGTAACTACACCATTGTTTACTCCTGTCATTACAGATGCTCCATCTGTGGTGATTGCCACTAGCTTGTTTTTCCAATCAGTACTGACTCCACTTTCCATTATACTGCACACTGCTTCAGCTATATTTGTAGCATCTGGCTTTGAGACAGCTTTTACCCCGACAAAATCAACTTTTACATTCCCCTCACTGGCACTCCTGACGTAGACCATTTCTTCTTCCATCACTGCACTGTCCAGGGATCCATCTGACATGACCGAGATGAACTTGCCATCTGATAATCTTGCCCTCATCTTTCTTCTCTCTTCCTCTGCTATGTAGTGTATGAACTCTTTTGCCTGGTAGTCATTTGTGTATGTCTCTCCTATCTTCAAGCCTTTCTTCCTGTCCACCCTGAAATTAATTTTCGTGTAAATGAAGCCTAATTTAGCGCCTACAACACAGTACATTTCAGTGAGATTTTTTTTCTTCTTTTTGAAACCCCCAAACGTAAAGTTTCATCTGTGTTTATGGAAGCTCTTTGAATCGTATTAAATGCACTGTTTCTGAAACACGTAAATAGTAACGTTAATTCACTTACTCACACATCCATGCGAAGTCGGTGAAAGGCCTGCCCTTTTTTCCGATGGCGTGGGCATTTCGAAAAAGTAGCTGCATCTTCTCCAACTCAGACGTCTTCAATAAAGCGAGGCTTCTCCCAGCAAGGCTCTCTTCAATACGGCCTGTCTTGGCAGTTTTAATCCTTAGGCTCTCCAGATGACTTCGGGCACTCTCATGGTCCTTTACTGCCTCGACTTTAAAATTACTAGTTCCTACCACAAAATTGTTCGTTTTGTTTTTTTCTTTCGCGTACATGCGGCAATCCTGACAAAACATGACGACATTTTCGTGATCAAACACAAGCCATTCACGACCCGTCAGCCATTTGGCATTAAATTTTCTTTTCTTCGTTTCTCTGTTGATATCCTCATCCCCTGCCTCGTTCCTCTTCTCGCCCCCAGAAGTCTGTCCCAACCACCGCCGCATTTAGTTTAGCTAATCTTAACTTTATACTTTACTCAGTCTTATTTCAGTCTGCTCCCTGCTCTGGCTCCGTTCGTTTCCATGGTTTCTCGCGCTGGTTTCACTACAAACTGCGCGCAGCCAATGGGCGTATGAAACGTCACCACGTAGCATTACGAAACAGTGTTCTTGGGAAATGTAGGAAGTACTGTCAGGTGGATAAATGCATAGGATAAATGACCGAGAACAGAGCCTTATGTATCATGCATGTAATGCCTCATGCATCACCGGCCAAACTGGCTAGTAAGTTTTTATTAACACCCGCCAAAATGAATTTTTACCCGCATTTGGCGGGTTGGCGGGTGTTAATTTAGAACCCTGATCGAAACCATCCTCTGCTAACCCATTTTTAATGAACAACTGTGCCAAACATTTGCCCTTCCACAATGGGTTTAGAGAGAAGAGCATAGAAAAATCAGCAGGATTTTACTTTCTCAGAGTAAATTAAAGGCTCCTGAGTGCTGTGGCCATTAAACAAAAGTTGTTGGGTCAAAACAATGCTAAGCTAATTATTGTTTCTCTGTGAATATTCCTAGAATAAATGATCCTTACTCTCCGTTCAGGCTCAGGAACAATGCTGACATGAATGTTCAAGCTTTGTAAATAGGTTGTACTGTGAACAAATATCAACGTGCTGACTTTTTGACTACAATGCAATCCAAGCCAAATACAACAGATCTTTTACTGGTGATAGGCCAGCCAATAGAGGATCAGAGGCCTAATGGAAAAGCCACTGACCTTCTAAGCCAAGGATTGTGGCTTCAAGTCCCGACATCAGTGTGGCACAGCAGAGTGGCGCAGCGGAAGCGTGCTGGGCCCATAACCCAGACGTCGATGGATCGAAACCATCCTCTGCTACTACCCACTGAATTGAGAAACGTGCAACGTTCTCTGTCGTAGCAAGTCCGCTCAAGGTGTCTGGCTCAGATTTACAATGAGTAAAAAAACATGCTTGGAAAAGCAGCTGACTTTGTTTGACTGATAGCTAACTTAAGGCACCCGATAGCTGGGCTCAAGACACAAGAGCATGTGGATCAGAGGATTCTTATGCTGTCTGCGTTATTCAGCAAATATTACCAGCCTTTATTTGCAGCACTCTCGCTTAAGACTCAGAAACACAGCGAAAACATAATTAGATGCTTTGTAAATTAGTTCAAATGTGTCCAAATACCAGTGTGTTGTCGCTTGTTGTTAACGGTATAGTCAACGGAGCCCCAGTGGCCTAATGGATAAGGCACTGGCCTCCTAAGCCAGGGATTGTGGGTTCGAGTCCCATCTGGGGTGTTGTTCAGCAGAGTGGCGCAGCGGAAGCGTGCTGGGCCCATAACCCAGAGGTCGATGGATCGAAACCATCCTCTGCTAACCCATTTTTAATGAACAACTGTGCCAAACATTTGCCCTTCCACAATGGGTTTAGAGAGAAGAGCATAGAAAAATCAGCAGGATTTCACTTTCTCAGAGTAAATTAAAGGCTCCTGAGCGCTGTGCCCATTAAACAAAAGTTGTTGGGTCAAAACAATGCTAAGCTAATTATTGTTTCTCTGTGAATATTCCTAGAATAAATGATCCTTACTCTCCGTTCAGGCTCAGGAACAATGCTGACATGAATGTTCAAGCTTTGTAAATAGGTTGTACTGTGAACAAATATCAACGTGCTGACTTTTTGACTACAATGCAATCCAAGCCAAATACAACAGATCTTTTACTGGTGATAGGCCAGCCAATAGAGGATCAGAGGCCTAATGGAAAAGCCACTGACCTTCTAAGCCAAGGATTGTGGCTTCAAGTCCCGACATCAGTGTGGCACAGCAGAGTGGCGCAGCGGAAGCGTGCTGGGCCCATAACCCAGACGTCGATGGATCGAAACCATCCTCTGCTACTACCCACTGAATTGAGAAACGTGCAACGTTCTCTGTCGTAGCAAGTCCGCTCAAGGTGTCTGGCTCAGATTTACAATGAGTAAAAAAACATGCTTGGAAAAGCAGCTGCCTTTGTTTGACTGATAGCAAACTTAAGGCACCCGATAGCTGGGCTCAAGACACAAGAGCATGTGGATCAGAGGATTCTTATGCTGTCTGTGTTATTCAGCAAATATTACCAGCCTTTATTTGCAGCACTCTCGCTTAAGACTCAGAAACACAGCGAAAACATAATTAGATGCTTTGTAAATTAGTTCAAATGTGTCCAAATACCATGGTGTTGTCGCTTGTTGTTAACGGTATAGTCAACGGAGCCCCAGTGGCCTAATGGATAAGGCACTGGCCTCCTAAGCCAGGGATTGTGGGTTCGAGTCCCATCTGGGGTGTTGTTCAGCAGAGTGGCGCAGCGGAAGCGTGCTGGGCCCATAACCCAGAGGTCGATGGATCGAAACCATCCTCTGCTAACCCATTTTTAATGAACAACTGTGCCAAACATTTGCCCTTCCACAATGGGTTTAGAGAGAAGAGCATAGAAAAATCAGCAGGATTTTACTTTCTCAGAGTAAATTAAAGGCTCCTGAGCGCTGTGCCCATTAAACAAAAGTTGTTGGGTCAAAACAATGCTAAGCTAATTAATGTTTCTCTGTGAATATTCCTAGAATAAATGATCCTTACTCTCCGTTCAGGCTCAGGAACAATGCTGACATGAATGTTCAAGCTTTGTAAATAGGTTGTACTGTGAACAAATATCAATGTGCTGTCTTTTTGACTACAATGCAATCCGAGCCAAATACAACAGATCTTTTACTGGTGATAGGCCAGCCAATAGAGGATCAGATGCCTAATGGAAAAGCCACTGACCTTCTAAGCCAAGGATTGTGGCTTCAAGTCTCGACATCAGTGTGGCACAGCAGAGTGGCGCGGCGGAAGCGTGCTGGGCCCATAACCCAGAGGTCGATGGATCGAAACCATCCTCTGCGAACCTATTTTTAATGAACAACTGTGCCAAACATTTGCCCTTCCACAATGGGTTTAGAGAGAAGAGCATAGAAAAATCAGCAGGATTTCACTTTCTCAGAGTAAATTAAAGGCTCCTGAGCGCTGTGCCCATTAAACAAAAGTTGTTGGGTCAAAACAATGCTAAGCTAATTATTGTTTCTCTGTGAATATTCCTAGAATAAATTATCCTTACTCTCCAATCAGGCTCAGGAACAATGCTGACATGAATGTTCAAGCTTTGTAAATAGGTTGTACTGTGAACAAATATCAACGTGCTGTCTTTTTGACTACAATGCAATCCAAGCCAAATACAACAGATCTTTTACTGGTGATAGGCCAGCCAATAGAGGATCAGAGGCCTAATGGAAAAGCCACTGACCTTCTAAGCCAAGGAGTGTGGCTTCAAGTCCAGACATCAGTGTGTCACAGCAGAGTGGCGCAGCGGAAGCGTGCTGGGCCCATAACCCAGAGGTCGATGGATCGAAACCATCCTCTGCTCCTACCCACTGAATTGAGAAACGTGAAACGTTCTCTGTCGTAGCAAGTCCGCTCAAGGTGTCTGGCTCAGATTTACAATGAGTAAAAAAACATGCTTGGAAAAGCAGCTGCCTTTGTTTGACTGATAGCAAACTTAAGGCACCCGATAGCTGGGCTCAAGACACAAGAGCATGTGGATCAGAGGATTCTTATGCTGTCTGTGTTATTCAGCAAATATTACCAGCCTTTATTTGCAGCACTCTCGCTTAAGACTCAGAAACACAGCGAAAACATAATTAGATGCTTTGTAAATTAGTTCAAATGTGTCCAAATACCATGGTGTTGTCGCTTGTTGTTAACGGTATTGTCAACGGAGCCCCAGTGGCCTAATGGATAAGGCACTGGCCTCCTAAGCCAGGGATTGTGGCTTCGAGTCCCATCTGGGGTGTTGTTCAGCAGAGTGGCGCAGCGGAAGCGTGCTGGGCCCATAACCCAGAGGTCGATGGATCGAAACCATCCTCTGCTAACCCATTTTTAATGAACAACTGTGCCAAACATTTGCCCTTCCACAATGGGTTTAGAGAGAAGAGCATAGAAAAATCAGCAGGATTTTACTTTCTCAGAGTAAATTAAAGGCTCCTGAGCGCTGTGCCCATTAAACAAAAGTTGTTGGGTCAAAACAATGCTAAGCTAATTAATGTTTCTCTGTGAATATTCCTAGAATAAATGATCCTTACTCTCCGTTCAGGCTCAGGAACAATACTGACATGAATGTTCAAGCTTTGTAAATAGGTTGTACTGTGAACAAATATCAACGTGCTGTCTTTTTGACTACAATGCAATCCAAGCCAAATACAACAGATCTTTTACTGGTGATAGGCCAGCCAATAGAGGATCAGAGGCCTAATGGAAAAGCCACTGACCTTCTAAGCCAAGGATTGTGGCTTCAAGTCCAGACGTCAGTGTGTTACAGCAGAGTGGCGCAGCGGAAGCGTGCTGGGCCCATAACCCAGAGGTCGATGGATCGAAACCATCCTCTGCTACTACCCACTGAATTGAGAAACGTGCAACGTTCTCTGTCGTAGCAAGTCCGCTCAAGGTGTCTGGCTCAGATTTACAATGAGTAAAAAAACATGCTTGGAAAAGCAGCTGCCTTTGTTTGACTGATAGCAAACTTAAGGCACCCGATAGCTGGGCTCAAGACACAAGAGCATGTGGATCAGAGGATTCTTATGCTGTCTGTGTTATTCAGCAAATATTACCAGCCTTTATTTGCAGCACTCTCGCTTAAGACTCAGAAACACAGCGAAAACATAATTAGATGCTTTGTAAATTAGTTCAAATGTGTCCAAATACCATGGTTTTGTCGCTTGTTGTTAACGGTATAGTCAACGGAAGCCCAGTGGCCTAATGGATAAGGCACTGGCCTCCTAAGCCAGGGATTGTGGGTTCGAGTCCCATCTGGGGTGTTGTTCAGCAGAGTGGCGCAGCGGAAGCGTGCTGGGCCCATAACCCAGAGGTCGATGGATCGAAACCATTCTCTGCTAACCCATTTTTAATGAACAACTGTGCCAAACATTTGCCCTTCCACAATGGGTTTAGAGAGAAGAGCATAGAAAACTCAGCAGGATTTCACTTTCTCAGAGTAAATTAAAGGCTCCTGAGCGCTGTGCCCATTAAACAAAAGTTGTTGGGTCAAAACAATGCTAAGCTAATTATTGTTTCTCTGTGAATATTCCTAGAATAAATGATCCTTACTCTCCGTTCAGGCTCAGGAACAATGCTGACATGAATGTTCAAGCTTTGTAAATAGGTTGTACTGTGAACAAATATCAACGTGCTGTCTTTTTGACTACAATGCAATCCAAGCCAAATACAACAGATCTTTTACTGGTGATAGGCCAGCCAATAGAGGATCAGATGCCTAATGGAAAAGCCACTGACCTTCTAAGCCAAGGATTGTGGCTTCAAGTCTCGACATCAGTGTGGCACAGCAGAGTGGCGCAGCGGAAGCGTGCTGGGCCAATAACCAAGAGGTCGATGGATCGAAACCATCCTCTGCGAACCCATTTTTAATGAACAACTGTGCCAAACATTTGCCCTTCCACAATGGGTTTAGAGAGAAGAGCATAGAAAAATCAGCAGGATTTCACTTTCTCAGAGTAAATTAAAGGCTCCTGAGCGCTGTGCCCATTAAACAAAAGTTGTTGGGTCAAAACAATGCTAAGCTAATTATTGTTTCTCTGTGAATATTCCTAGAATAAATGATCCTTACTCTCCGTTCAGGCTCAGGAACAATGCTGACATGAATGTTCAAGCTTTGTAAATAGGTTGTACTGTGAACAAATATCAACGTGCTGTCTTTTTGACTACAATGCAATCCAAGCCAAATACAACAGATCTTTTACTGGTGATAGGCCAGCCAATAGAGGATCAGAGGCCTAATGGAAAAGCCACTGACCTTCTAAGCCAAGGATTGTGGCTTCAAGTCCAGACATCAGTGTGTCACAGCAGAGTGGCGCAGCGGAAGCGTGCTGGGCCCATAACCCAGAGGTCGATGGATAGAAACCATCCTCTGCTACTACCCACTGAATTGAGAAACGTGCAACGTTCTCTGTCGTAGCAAGTCCGCTCAAGGTGTCTGGCTCAGTTTTACAATGAGTAAAAAAACATGCTTGGAAAAGCAGCTGCCTTTGTTTGACTGATAGCAAACTTAAGGCACCCGATAGCTGGGCTCAAGACACAAGAGCATGTGGATCAGAGGATTCTTATGCTGTCTGTGTTATTCAGCAAATATTACCAGCCTTTATTTGCAGCACTCTCGCTTAAGACTCAGAAACACAGCGAAAACATAATTAGATGCTTTGTAAATTAGTTCAAATGTGTCCAAATACCATGGTGTTGTCGCGTGTTGTTAACGGTGTAGTCAACGGAGCCCGAGTGGCCTAATGGATAAGGCACTGGCCTCCTAAGCCAGGGATTGTGGGTTCGAGTCCCATCTGGGTTGTTGTTCAGCAGAGTGGCGCAGCGGAAGCGTGCTGGGCCCATAACCCAGAGGTCGATGGATCGAAACCATCCTCTGCTAACCCATTTTTAATGAACAACTGTGCCAAACATTTGCCCTTCCACAATGGGTTTAGAGAGAAGAGCATAGAAAAATCAGCAGGATTTTACTTTCTCAGAGTAAATTAAAGGCTCCTGAGCGCTGTGCCCATTAAACAAAAGTTGTTGGGTCAAAACAATGCTAAGCTAATTATTGTTTCTCTGTGAATATTCCTAGAATAAATGATCCTTACTCTCCAATCAGGCTCAGGAACAATGCTGACATGAATGTTCAAGCTTTGTAAATAGGTTGTACTGTGAACAAATATCAACGTGCTGTCTTTTTGACTACAATGCAATCCAAGCCAAATACAACAGATCTTTTACTGGTGATAGGCCAGCCAATAGAGGATCAGAGGCCTACTGGAAAAGCCACTGACCTTCTAAGCCAAGGATTGTGGCTTCAAGTCCAGACATCAGTGTGTCACAGCAGAGTGGCGCAGCGGAAGCGTGCTGGGCCCATAACCCAGAGGTCGATGGATAGAAACCATCCTCTGCTACTACCCACTGAATTGAGAAACGTGCAACGTTCTCTGTCGTAGCAAGTCCGCTCAAGGTGTCTGGCTCAGTTTTACAATGAGTAAAAAAACATGCTTGGAAAAGCAGCTGCCTTTGTTTGACTGATAGCAAACTTAAGGCACCCGATAGCTGGGCTCAAGACACAAGAGCATGTGGATCAGAGGATTCTTATGCTTTCTGTGTTATTCAGCAAATATTACCAGCCTTTATTTGCAGGACTCTCGCTTAAGACTCAGAAACACAGCGAAAACATAATTAGATGCTTTGTAAATTAGTTCAAATGTGTCCAAATACCATGGTGTTGTCGCTTGTTGTTAACGGTATAGTCAACGGAGCCCCAGTGGCCTAATGGATAAGGCACTGGCCTCCTAAGCCAGGGATTGTGGGTTCGAGTCCCATCTGGGGTGTTGTTCAGCAGAGTGGCGCAGCGGAAGCGTGCTGGGCCCATAACCCAGAGGTCGATGGATCGAAACCATCCTCTGCGAACCCATTTTTAATGAACAACTGTGCCAAACATTTGCCCTTCCACAATGGGTTTAGAGAGAAGAGCATAGAAAAATCAGCAGGATTTCACTTTCTCAGAGTAAATTAAAGGCTCCTGAGCGCTGTGCCCATTAAACAAAAGTTGTTGGGTCAAAACAATGCTAAGCTAATTATTGTTTCTCTGTGAATATTCCTAGAATAAATGATCCTTACTCTCCAATCAGGCTCAGGAACAATGCTGACATGAATGTTCAAGCTTTGTAAATAGGTTGTACTGTGAACAAATATCAACGTGCTGTCTTTTTGACTACAATGCAATCCAAGCCAAATACAACAGATCTTTTACTGGTGATAGGCCAGCCAATAGAGGATCAGAGGCCTAATGGAAAAGCCACTGACCTTCTAAGCCAAGGAGTGTGGCTTCAAGTCCAGACATCAGTGTGTCACAGCAGAGTGGCGCAGCGGAAGCGTGCTGGGCCCATAACCCAGAGGTCGATGGATCGAAACCATCCTCTGCTACTACCCACTGAATTGAGAAACGTGCAACGTTCTCTGTCGTAGCAAGTCCGCTCAAGGTGTCTGGCTCAGATTTACAATGAGTAAAAAAACATGCTTGGAAAAGCAGCTGCCTTTGTTTGACTGATAGCAAACTTAAGGCACCCGATAGCTGGGCTCAAGACACAAGAGCATGTGGATCAGAGGATTCTTATGCTGTCTGTGTTATTCAGCAAATATTACCAGCCTTTATTTGCAGCACTCTCGCTTAAGACTCAGAAACACAGCGAAAACATAATTAGATGCTTTGTAAATTAGTTCAAATGTGTCCAAATACCATGGTGTTGTCGCTTGTTGTTAACGGTATAGTCAACGGAGCCCCAGTGGCCTAATGGATAAGGCACTGGCCTCCTAAGCCAGGGATTGTGGGTTCGAGTCCCATCTGGGGTGTTGTTCAGCAGAGTGGCGCAGCGGAAGCGTGCTGGGCCCATAACCCAGAGGTCGATGGATCGAAACCATCCTCTGCTAACCCATTTTTAATGAACAACTGTGCCAAACATTTGCCCTTCCACAATGGGTTTAGAGAGAAGAGCATAGAAAAATCAGCAGGATTTTACTTTCTCAGAGTAAATTAAAGGCTCCTGAGCGCTGTGCCCATTAAACAAAAGTTGTTGGGTCAAAACAATGCTAAGCTAATTATTGTTTCTCTGTGAATATTCCTAGAATAAATGATCCTTACTCTCCAATCAGGCTCAGGAACAATGCTGACATGAATGTTCAAGCTTTGTAAATAGGTTGTACTGTGAACAAATATCAACGTGCTGTCTTTTTGACTACAATGCAATCCAAGCCAAATACAACAGATCTTTTACTGGTGATAGGCCAGCCAATAGAGGATCAGAGTCCTAATGGAAAAGCCACTGACCTTCTAAGCCAAGGAGTGTGGCTTCAAGTCTCGACATCAGTGTGGCACAGCAGAGTGGCGCAGCGGAAGCGTGCTGGGCCAATAACCAAGAGGTCGATGGATCGAAACCATCCTCTGCGAACCCATTTTTAATGAACAACTGTGCCAAACATTTGCCCTTCCACAATGGGTTTAGAGAGAAGAGCATAGAAAAATCAGCAGGATTTTACTTTCTCAGAGTAAATTAAAGGCTCCTGAGCGCTGTGCCCATTAAACAAAAGTTGTTGGGTCAAAACAATGCTAAGCTAATTAATGTTTCTCTGTGAATATTCCTAGAATAAATGATCCTTACTCTCCGTTCAGGCTCAGGAACAATGCTGACATGAATGTTCAAGCTTTGTAAATAGGTTGTACTGTGAACAAATATCAATGTGCTGTCTTTTTGACTACAATGCAATCCGAGCCAAATTCAACAGATCTTTTACTGGTGATAGGCCAGCCAATAGAGGATCAGAGGCCTAATGGAAAAGCCACTGACCTTCTAAGCCAAGGATTGTGGCTTCAAGTCCCGACATCAGTGTGGCACAGCAGAGTGGCGCAGCGGAAGCGTGCTGGGCCCATAACCCAGAGGTCGATCGATCGAAACCATCCTCTGCTACTACCCACTGAATTGAGAAACGTGCAACATTCTCTGTCGTAGCAAGTCCGCTCAAGGTGTCTGGCTCAGATTTACAATGAGTAAAAAAACATGCTTGGAAAAGCAGCTGCCTTTGTTTGACTGATAGCAAACTTAAGGCACCCGATAGCTGGGCTCAAGACACAAGAGCATGTGGATCAGAGGATTCTTATGCTGTCTGTGTTATTCAGCAAATATTACCAGCCTTTATTTGCAGCACTCTCGCTTAAGACTCAGAAACACAGCGAAAACATAATTAGATGCTTTGTAAATTAGTTCAAATGTGTCCAAATACCATGGTGTTGTCGCGTGTTGTTAACGGTGTAGTCAACGGAGCCCGAGTGGCCTAATGGATAAGGCACTGGCCTCCTAAGCCAGGGATTGTGGGTTCGAGTCCCATCTGGGGTGTTGTTCAGCAGAGTGGCGCAGCGGAAGCGTGCTGGGCCCATAACCCAGAGGTCGATGGATCGAAACCATCCTCTGCTAACCCATTTTTAATGAACAACTGTGCCAAACATTTGCCCTTCCACAATGGGTTTAGAGAGAAGAGCATAGAAAAATCAGCAGGATTTTACTTTCTCAGAGTAAATTAAAGGCTCCTGAGCGCTGTGCCCATTAAACAAAAGTTGTTGGGTCAAAACAATGCTAAGCTAATTATTGTTTCTCTGTGAATATTCCTAGAATAAATGATCCTTACTCTCCAATCAGGCTCAGGAACAATGCTGACATGAATGTTCAAGCTTTGTAAATAGGTTGTACTGTGAACAAATATCAACGTGCTGTCTTTTTGACTACAATGCAATCCAAGCCAAATACAACAGATCTTTTACTGGTGATAGGCCAGTCAATAGAGGATCAGAGGCCTAATGGAAAAGCCACTGACCTTCTAAGCCAAGGATTGTGGCTTCAAGTCCAGACATCAGTGTGTCACAGCAGAGTGGCGCAGCGGAAGCGTGCTGGGCCCATAACCCAGAGGTCGATGGATAGAAACCATCCTCTGCTACTACCCACTGAATTGAGAAACGTGCAACGTTCTCTGTCGTAGCAAGTCCGCTCAAGGTGTCTGGCTCAGTTTTACAATGAGTAAAAAAACATGCTTGGAAAAGCAGCTGCCTTTGTTTGACTGATAGCAAACTTAAGGCACCCGATAGCTGGGCTCAAGACACAAGAGCATGTGGATCAGAGGATTCTTATGCTTTCTGTGTTATTCAGCAAATATTACCAGCCTTTATTTGCAGCACTCTCGCTTAAGACTCAGAAACACAGCGAAAACATAATTAGATGCTTTGTAAATTAGTTCAAATGTGTCCAAATACCATGGTGTTGTCGCTTGTTGTTAACGGTATAGTCAACGGAGCCCCAGTGGCCTAATGGATAAGGCACTGGCCTCCTAAGCCAGGGATTGTGGGTTCGAGTCCCATCTGGGGTGTTGTTCAGCAGAGTGGCGCAGCGGAAGCGTGCTGGGCCCATAACCCAGAGGTCGATGGATCGAAACCATCCTCTGCGAACCCATTTTTAATGAACAACTGTGCCAAACATTTGCCCTTCCACAATGGGTTTAGAGAGAAGAGCATAGAAAAATCAGCAGGATTTCACTTTCTCAGAGTAAATTAAAGGCTCCTGAGCGCTGTGCCCATTAAACAAAAGTTGTTGGGTCAAAACAATGCTAAGCTAATTATTGTTTCTCTGTGAATATTCCTAGAATAAATGATCCTTACTCTCCAATCAGGCTCAGGAACAATGCTGACATGAATGTTCAAGCTTTGTAAATAGGTTGTACTGTGAACAAATATCAACGTGCTGTCTTTTTGACTACAATGCAATCCAAGCCAAATACAACAGATCTTTTACTGGTGATAGGCCAGCCAATAGAGGATCAGAGGCCTAATGGAAAAGCCACTGACCTTCTAAGCCAAGGAGTGTGGCTTCAAGTCCAGACATCAGTGTGTCACAGCAGAGTGGCGCAGCGGAAGTGTGCTGGGCCCATAACCCAGAGGTCGATGGATCGAAACCATCCTCTGCTACTACCCACTGAATTGAGAAACGTGCAACGTTCTCTGTCGTAGCAAGTCCGCTCAAGGTGTCTGGCTCAGATTTACAATGAGTAAAAAAACATGCTTGGAAAAGCAGCTGCCTTTGTTTGACTGATAGCAAACTTAAGGCACCCGATAGCTGGGCTCAAGACACAAGAGCATGTGGATCAGAGGATTCTTATGCTGTCTGTGTTATTCAGCAAATATTACCAGCCTTTATTTGCAGCACTCTCGCTTAAGACTCAGAAACACAGCGAAAACATAATTAGATGCTTTGTAAATTAGTTCAAATGTGTCCAAATACCATGGTGTTGTCGCTTGTTGTTAACGGTATAGTCAACGGAGCCCCAGTGGCCTAATGGATAAGGCACTGGCCTCCTAAGCCAGGGATTGTGGGTTCGAGTCCCATCTGGGGTGTTGTTCAGCAGAGTGGCGCAGCGGAAGCGTGCTGGGCCCATAACCCAGAGGTCGATGGATCGAAACCATCCTCTGCTAACCCATTTTTAATGAACAACTGTGCCAAACATTTGCCCTTCCACAATGGGTTTAGAGAGAAGAGCATAGAAAAATCAGCAGGATTTTACTTTCTCAGAGTAAATTAAAGGCTCCTGAGCGCTGTGCCCATTAAACAAAAGTTGTTGGGTCAAAACAATGCTAAGCTAATTATTGTTTCTCTGTGAATATTCCTAGAATAAATGATCCTTACTCTCCAATCAGGCTCAGGAACAATGCTGACATGAATGTTCAAGCTTTGTAAATAGGTTGTACTGTGAACAAATATCAACGTGCTGTCTTTTTGACTACAATGCAATCCAAGCCAAATACAACAGATCTTTTACTGGTGATAGGCCAGCCAATAGAGGATCAGAGTCCTAATGGAAAAGCCACTGACCTTCTAAGCCAAGGAGTGTGGCTTCAAGTCTCGACATCAGTGTGGCACAGCAGAGTGGCGCAGCGGAAGCGTGCTGGGCCAATAACCAAGAGGTCGATGGATCGAAACCATCCTCTGCGAACCCATTTTTAATGAACAACTGTGCCAAACATTTGCCCTTCCACAATGGGTTTAGAGAGAAGAGCATAGAAAAATCAGCAGGATTTTACTTTCTCAGAGTAAATTAAAGGCTCCTGAGCGCTGTGCCCATTAAACAAAAGTTGTTGGGTCAAAACAATGCTAAGCTAATTAATGTTTCTCTGTGAATATTCCTAGAATAAATGATCCTTACTCTCCGTTCAGGCTCAGGAACAATGCTGACATGAATGTTCAAGCTTTGTAAATAGGTTGTACTGTGAACAAATATCAATGTGCTGTCTTTTTGACTACAATGCAATCCGAGCCAAATTCAACAGATCTTTTACTGGTGATAGGCCAGCCAATAGAGGATCAGAGGCCTAATGGAAAAGCCACTGACCTTCTAAGCCAAGGATTGTGGCTTCAAGTCCCGACATCAGTGTGGCACAGCAGAGTGGCGCAGCGGAAGCGTGCTGGGCCCATAACCCAGAGGTCGATCGATCGAAACCATCCTCTGCTACTACCCACTGAATTGAGAAACGTGCAACGTTCTCTGTCGTAGCAAGTCCGCTCAAGGTGTCTGGCTCAGATTTACAATGAGTAAAAAAACATGCTTGGAAAAGCAGCTGCCTTTGTTTGACTGATAGCAAACTTAAGGCACCCGATAGCTGGGCTCAAGACACAAGAGCATGTGGATCAGAGGATTCTTATGCTGTCTGTGTTATTCAGCAAATATTACCAGCCTTTATTTGCAGCACTCTCGCTTAAGACTCAGAAACACAGCGAAAACATAATTAGATGCTTTGTAAATTAGTTCAAATGTGTCCAAATACCATGGTGTTGTCGCGTGTTGTTAACGGTGTAGTCAACGGAGCCCGAGTGGCCTAATGGATAAGGCACTGGCCTCCTAAGCCAGGGATTGTGGGTTCGAGTCCCATCTGGGGTGTTGTTCAGCAGAGTGGCGCAGCGGAAGCGTGCTGGGCCCATAACCCAGAGGTCGATGGATCGAAACCATCCTCTGCTAACCCATTTTTAATGAACAACTGTGCCAAACATTTGCCCTTCCACAATGGGTTTAGAGAGAAGAGCATAGAAAAATCAGCAGGATTTTACTTTCTCAGAGTAAATTAAAGGCTCCTGAGCGCTGTGCCCATTAAACAAAAGTTGTTGGGTCAAAACAATGCTAAGCTAATTATTGTTTCTCTGTGAATATTCCTAGAATAAATGATCCTTACTCTCCAATCAGGCTCAGGAACAATGCTGACATGAATGTTCAAGCTTTGTAAATAGGTTGTACTGTGAACAAATATCAACGTGCTGTCTTTTTGACTACAATGCAATCCAAGCCAAATACAACAGATCTTTTACTGGTGATAGGCCAGTCAATAGAGGATCAGAGGCCTAATGGAAAAGCCACTGACCTTCTAAGCCAAGGATTGTGGCTTCAAGTCCAGACATCAGTGTGTCACAGCAGAGTGGCGCAGCGGAAGCGTGCTGGGCCCATAACCCAGAGGTCGATGGATAGAAACCATCCTCTGCTACTACCCACTGAATTGAGAAACGTGCAACGTTCTCTGTCGTAGCAAGTCCGCTCAAGGTGTCTGGCTCAGTTTTACAATGAGTAAAAAAACATGCTTGGAAAAGCAGCTGCCTTTGTTTGACTGATAGCAAACTTAAGGCACCCGATAGCTGGGCTCAAGACACAAGAGCATGTGGATCAGAGGATTCTTATGCTTTCTGTGTTATTCAGCAAATATTACCAGCCTTTATTTGCAGCACTCTCGCTTAAGACTCAGAAACACAGCGAAAACATAATTAGATGCTTTGTAAATTAGTTCAAATGTGTCCAAATACCATGGTGTTGTCGCTTGTTGTTAACGGTATAGTCAACGGAGCCCCAGTGGCCTAATGGATAAGGCACTGGCCTCCTAAGCCAGGGATTGTGGGTTCGAGTCCCATCTGGGGTGTTGTTCAGCAGAGTGGCGCAGCGGAAGCGTGCTGGGCCCATAACCCAGAGGTCGATGGATCGAAACCATCCTCTGCGAACCCATTTTTAATGAACAACTGTGCCAAACATTTGCCCTTCCACAATGGGTTTAGAGAGAAGAGCATAGAAAAATCAGCAGGATTTCACTTTCTCAGAGTAAATTAAAGGCTCCTGAGCGCTGTGCCCATTAAACAAAAGTTGTTGGGTCAAAACAATGCTAAGCTAATTATTGTTTCTCTGTGAATATTCCTAGAATAAATGATCCTTACTCTCCAATCAGGCTCAGGAACAATGCTGACATGAATGTTCAAGCTTTGTAAATAGGTTGTACTGTGAACAAATATCAACGTGCTGTCTTTTTGACTACAATGCAATCCAAGCCAAATACAACAGATCTTTTACTGGTGATAGGCCAGCCAATAGAGGATCAGAGGCCTAATGGAAAAGCCACTGACCTTCTAAGCCAAGGAGTGTGGCTTCAAGTCCAGACATCAGTGTGTCACAGCAGAGTGGCGCAGCGGAAGCGTGCTGGGCCCATAACCCAGAGGTCGATGGATCGAAACCATCCTCTGCTACTACCCACTGAATTGAGAAACGTGCAACGTTCTCTGTCGTAGCAAGTCCGCTCAAGGTGTCTGGCTCAGATTTACAATGAGTAAAAAAACATGCTTGGAAAAGCAGCTGCCTTTGTTTGACTGATAGCAAACTTAAGGCACCCGATAGCTGGGCTCAAGACACAAGAGCATGTGGATCAGAGGATTCTTATGCTGTCTGTGTTATTCAGCAAATATTACCAGCCTTTATTTGCAGCACTCTCGCTTAAGACTCAGAAACACAGCGAAAACATAATTAGATGCTTTGTAAATTAGTTCAAATGTGTCCAAATACCATGGTGTTGTCGCTTGTTGTTAACGGTATAGTCAACGGAGCCCCAGTGGCCTAATGGATAAGGCACTGGCCTCCTAAGCCAGGGATTGTGGGTTCGAGTCCCATCTGGGGTGTTGTTCAGCAGAGTGGCGCAGCGGAAGCGTGCTGGGCCCATAACCCAGAGGTCGATGGATCGAAACCATCCTCTGCTAACCCATTTTTAATGAACAACTGTGCCAAACATTTGCCCTTCCACAATGGGTTTAGAGAGAAGAGCATAGAAAAATCAGCAGGATTTTACTTTCTCAGAGTAAATTAAAGGCTCCTGAGCGCTGTGCCCATTAAACAAAAGTTGTTGGGTCAAAACAATGCTAAGCTAATTATTGTTTCTCTGTGAATATTCCTAGAATAAATGATCCTTACTCTCCAATCAGGCTCAGGAACAATGCTGACATGAATGTTCAAGCTTTGTAAATAGGTTGTACTGTGAACAAATATCAACGTGCTGTCTTTTTGACTACAATGCAATCCAAGCCAAATACAACAGATCTTTTACTGGTGATAGGCCAGCCAATAGAGGATCAGAGTCCTAATGGAAAAGCCACTGACCTTCTAAGCCAAGGAGTGTGCCTTCAAGTCCAGACATCAGTGTGCCACAGCAGAGTGGCGCAGCGGAAGCGTGCTGGGCCCATAACCCAGAGGTCGATGGATCGAAACCATCCTCTGCTACTACCCACTGAATTGAGAAACGTGCAACGTTCTCTGTCGTAGCAAGTCCGCTCAAGGTGTCTGGCTCAGATTTACAATGAGTAAAAAAACATGCTTGGAAAAGCAGCTGCCTTTGTTTGACTGATAGCAAACTTAAGGCACCCGATAGCTGGGCTCAAGACACAAGAGCATGTGGATCAGAGGATTCTTATGCTGTCTGTGTTATTCAGCAAATATTACCAGCCTTTATTTGCAGCACTCTCGCTTAAGACTCAGAAACACAGCGAAAACATAATTAGATGCTTTGTAAATTAGTTCAAATGTGTCCAAATACCATGGTGTTGTCGCTTGTTGTTAACGGTATAGTCAACGGAGCCCCAGTGGCCTAATGGATAAGGCACTGGCCTCCTAAGCCAGGGATTGTGGATTCGAGTCCCATCTGGGGTGTTGTTCAGCAGAGTGGCGCAGCGGAAGCGTGCTGGGCCCATAACCCAGAGGTCGATGGATCGAAACCATCCTCTGCTAACCCATTTTTAATGAACAACTGTGCCAAACATTTGCCCTTCCACAATGGGTTTAGAGAGAAGAGCATAGAAAAATCAGCAGGATTTTACTTTCTCAGAGTAAATTAAAGGCTCCTGAGCGCTGTGCCCATTAAACAAAAGTTGTTGGGTCAAAACAATGCTAAGCTAATTAATGTTTCTCTGTGAATATTCCTAGAATAAATGATCCTTACTCTCCGTTCAGGCTCAGGAACAATGCTGACATGAATGTTCAAGCTTTGTAAATAGGTTGTACTGTGAACAAATATCAATGTGCTGTCTTTTTGACTACAATGCAATCCGAGCCAAATTCAACAGATCTTTTACTGGTGATAGGCCAGCCAATAGAGGATCAGAGGCCTAATGGAAAAGCCACTGACCTTCTAAGCCAAGGATTGTGGCTTCAAGTCCCGACATCAGTGTGGCACAGCAGAGTGGCGCAGCGGAAGCGTGCTGGGCCCATAACCCAGAGGTCGATCGATCGAAACCATCCTCTGCTACTACCCACTGAATTGAGAAACGTGCAACGTTCTCTGTCGTAGCAAGTCCGCTCAAGGTGTCTGGCTCAGATTTACAATGAGTAAAAAAACATGCTTGGAAAAGCAGCTGCCTTTGTTTGACTGATAGCAAACTTAAGGCACCCGATAGCTGGGCTCAAGACACAAGAGCATGTGGATCAGAGGATTCTTATGCTGTCTGTGTTATTCAGCAAATATTACCAGCCTTTATTTGCAGCACTCTCGCTTAAGACTCAGAAACACAGCGAAAACATAATTAGATGCTTTGTAAATTAGTTCAAATGTGTCCAAATACCATGGTGTTGTCGCGTGTTGTTAACGGTGTAGTCAACGGAGCCCGAGTGGCCTAATGGATAAGGCACTGGCCTCCTAAGCCAGGGATTGTGGGTTCGAGTCCCATCTGGGGTGTTGTTCAGCAGAGTGGCGCAGCGGAAGCGTGCTGGGCCCATAACCCAGAGGTCGATGGATCGAAACCATCCTCTGCTAACCCATTTTTAATGAACAACTGTGCCAAACATTTGCCCTTCCACAATGGGTTTAGAGAGAAGAGCATAGAAAAATCAGCAGGATTTTACTTTCTCAGAGTAAATTAAAGGCTCCTGAGCGCTGTGCCCATTAAACAAAAGTTGTTGGGTCAAAACAATGCTAAGCTAATTATTGTTTCTCTGTGAATATTCCTAGAATAAATGATCCTTACTCTCCAATCAGGCTCAGGAACAATGCTGACATGAATGTTCAAGCTTTGTAAATAGGTTGTACTGTGAACAAATATCAACGTGCTGTCTTTTTGACTACAATGCAATCCAAGCCAAATACAACAGATCTTTTACTGGTGATAGGCCAGCCAATAGAGGATCAGAGTCCTAATGGAAAAGCCACTGACCTTCTAAGCCAAGGAGTGTGCCTTCAAGTCCAGACATCAGTGTGCCACAGCAGAGTGGCGCAGCGGAAGCGTGCTGGGCCCATAACCCAGAGGTCGATGGATCGAAACCATCCTCTGCTACTACCCACTGAATTGAGAAACGTGCAACGTTCTCTGTCGTAGCAAGTCCGCTCAAGGTGTCTGGCTCAGATTTACAATGAGTAAAAAAACATGCTTGGAAAAGCAGCTGCCTTTGTTTGACTGATAGCAAACTTAAGGCACCCGATAGCTGGGCTCAAGACACAAGAGCATGTGGATCAGAGGATTCTTATGCTGTCTGTGTTATTCAGCAAATATTACCAGCCTTTATTTGCAGCACTCTCGCTTAAGACTCAGAAACACAGCGAAAACATAATTAGATGCTTTGTAAATTAGTTCAAATGTGTCCAAATACCATGGTGTTGTCGCTTGTTGTTAACGGTATAGTCAACGGAGCCCCAGTGGCCTAATGGATAAGGCACTGGCCTCCTAAGCCAGGGATTGTGGATTCGAGTCCCATCTGGGGTGTTGTTCAGCAGAGTGGCGCAGCGGAAGCGTGCTGGGCCCATAACCCAGAGGTCGATGGATCGAAACCATCCTCTGCTAACCCATTTTTAATGAACAACTGTGCCAAACATTTGCCCTTCCACAATGGGTTTAGAGAGAAGAGCATAGAAAAATCAGCAGGATTTTACTTTCTCAGAGTAAATTAAAGGCTCCTGAGCGCTGTGCCCATTAAACAAAAGTTGTTGGGTCAAAACAATGCTAAGCTAATTAATGTTTCTCTGTGAATATTCCTAGAATAAATGATCCTTACTCTCCGTTCAGGCTCAGGAACAATGCTGACATGAATGTTCAAGCTTTGTAAATAGGTTGTACTGTGAACAAATATCAATGTGCTGTCTTTTTGACTACAATGCAATCCGAGCCAAATTCAACAGATCTTTTACTGGTGATAGGCCAGCCAATAGAGGATCAGAGGCCTAATGGAAAAGCCACTGACCTTCTAAGCCAAGGATTGTGGCTTCAAGTCCCGACATCAGTGTGGCACAGCAGAGTGGCGCAGCGGAAGCGTGCTGGGCCCATAACCCAGAGGTCGATCGATCGAAACCATCCTCTGCTACTACCCACTGAATTGAGAAACGTGCAACGTTCTCTGTCGTAGCAAGTCCGCTCAAGGTGTCTGGCTCAGATTTACAATGAGTAAAAAAACATGCTTGGAAAAGCAGCTGCCTTTGTTTGACTGATAGCAAACTTAAGGCACCCGATAGCTGGGCTCAAGACACAAGAGCATGTGGATCAGAGGATTCTTATGCTGTCTGTGTTATTCAGCAAATATTACCAGCCTTTATTTGCAGCACTCTCGCTTAAGACTCAGAAACACAGCGAAAACATAATTAGATGCTTTGTAAATTAGTTCAAATGTGTCCAAATACCATGGTGTTGTCGCGTGTTGTTAACGGTGTAGTCAACGGAGCCCGAGTGGCCTAATGGATAAGGCACTGGCCTCCTAAGCCAGGGATTGTGGGTTCGAGTCCCATCTGGGGTGTTGTTCAGCAGAGTGGCGCAGCGGAAGCGTGCTGGGCCCATAACCCAGAGGTCGATGGATCGAAACCATCCTCTGCTAACCCATTTTTAATGAACAACTGTGCCAAACATTTGCCCTTCCACAATGGGTTTAGAGAGAAGAGCATAGAAAAATCAGCAGGATTTTACTTTCTCAGAGTAAATTAAAGGCTCCTGAGCGCTGTGCCCATTAAACAAAAGTTGTTGGGTCAAAACAATGCTAAGCTAATTATTGTTTCTCTGTGAATATTCCTAGAATAAATGATCCTTACTCTCCAATCAGGCTCAGGAACAATGCTGACATGAATGTTCAAGCTTTGTAAATAGGTTGTACTGTGAACAAATATCAACGTGCTGTCTTTTTGACTACAATGCAATCCAAGCCAAATACAACAGATCTTTTACTGGTGATAGGCCAGCCAATAGAGGATCAGAGGCCTACTGGAAAAGCCACTGACCTTCTAAGCCAAGGATTGTGGCTTCAAGTCCAGACATCAGTGTGTCACAGCAGAGTGGCGCAGCGGAAGCGTGCTGGGCCCATAACCCAGAGGTCGATGGATAGAAACCATCCTCTGCTACTACCCACTGAATTGAGAAACGTGCAACGTTCTCTGTCGTAGCAAGTCCGCTCAAGGTGTCTGGCTCAGATTTACAATGAGTAAAAAAACATGCTTGGAAAAGCAGCTGCCTTTGTTTGACTGATAGCAAACTTAAGGCACCCGATAGCTGGGCTCAAGACACAAGAGCATGTGGATCAGAGGATTCTTATGCTGTCTGTGTTATTCAGCAAATATTACCAGCCTTTATTTGCAGCACTCTCGCTTAAGACTCAGAAACACAGCGAAAACATAATTAGATGCTTTGTAAATTAGTTCAAATGTGTCCAAATACCATGGTGTTGTCGCTTGTTGTTAACGGTATAGTCAACGGAGCCCCAGTGGCCTAATGGATAAGGCACTGGCCTCCTAAGCCAGGGATTGTGGGTTCGAGTCCCATCTGGGGTGTTGTTCAGCAGAGTGGCGCAGCGGAAGCGTGCTGGGCCCATAACCCAGAGGTCGATGGATCGAAACCATCCTCTGCTAACCCATTTTTAATGAACAACTGTGCCAAACATTTGCCCTTCCACAATGGGTTTAGAGAGAAGAGCATAGAAAAATCAGCAGGATTTTACTTTCTCAGAGTAAATTAAAGGCTCCTGAGCGCTGTGCCCATTAAACAAAAGTTGTTGGGTCAAAACAATGCTAAGCTAATTAATGTTTCTCTGTGAATATTCCTAGAATAAATGATCCTTACTCTCCGTTCAGGCTCAGGAACAATGCTGACATGAATGTTCAAGCTTTGTAAATAGGTTGTACTGTGAACAAATATCAATGTGCTGTCTTTTTGACTACAATGCAATCCGAGCCAAATTCAACAGATCTTTTACTGGTGATAGGCCAGCCAATAGAGGATCAGAGGCCTAATGGAAAAGCCACTGACCTTCTAAGCCAAGGATTGTGGCTTCAAGTCCCGACATCAGTGTGGCACAGCAGAGTGGCGCAGCGGAAGCGTGCTGGGCCCATAACCCAGAGGTCGATCGATCGAAACCATCCTCTGCTACTACCCACTGAATTGAGAAACGTGCAACGTTCTCTGTCGTAGCAAGTCCGCTCAAGGTGTCTGGCTCAGATTTACAATGAGTAAAAAAACATGCTTGGAAAAGCAGCTGCCTTTGTTTGACTGATAGCAAACTTAAGGCACCCGATAGCTGGGCTCAAGACACAAGAGCATGTGGATCAGAGGATTCTTATGCTGTCTGTGTTATTCAGCAAATATTACCAGCCTTTATTTGCAGCACTCTCGCTTAAGACTCAGAAACACAGCGAAAACATAATTAGATGCTTTGTAAATTAGTTCAAATGTGTCCAAATACCATGGTGTTGTCGCGTGTTGTTAACGGTGTAGTCAACGGAGCCCCAGTGGCCTAATGGATAAGGCACTGGCCTCCTAAGCCAGGGATTGTGGGTTCGAGTCCCATCTGGGGTGTTGTTCAGCAGAGTGGCGCAGCGGAAGCGTGCTGGGCCCATAACCCAGAGGTCGATGGATCGAAACCATCCTCTGCTAACCCATTTTTAATGAACAACTGTGCCAAACATTTGCCCTTCCACAATGGGTTTAGAGAGAAGAGCATAGAAAAATCAGCAGGATTTTACTTTCTCAGAGTAAATTAAAGGCTCCTGAGCGCTGTGCCCATTAAACAAAAGTTGTTGGGTCAAAACAATGCTAAGCTAATTATTGTTTCTCTGTGAATATTCCTAGAATAAATGATCCTTACTCTCCAATCAGGCTCAGGAACAATGCTGACATGAATGTTCAAGCTTTGTAAATAGGTTGTACTGTGAACAAATATCAACGTGCTGTCTTTTTGACTACAATGCAATCCAAGCCAAATACAACAGATCTTTTACTGGTGATAGGCCAGCCAATAGAGGATCAGAGGCCTACTGGAAAAGCCACTGACCTTCTAAGCCAAGGATTGTGGCTTCAAGTCCAGACATCAGTGTGTCACAGCAGAGTGGCGCAGCGGAAGCGTGCTGGGCCCATAACCCAGAGGTCGATGGATAGAAACCATCCTCTGCTACTACCCACTGAATTGAGAAACGTGCAACGTTCTCTGTCGTAGCAAGTCCGCTCAAGGTGTCTGGCTCAGTTTTACAATGAGTAAAAAAACATGCTTGGAAAAGCAGCTGCCTTTGTTTGACTGATAGCAAACTTAAGGCACCCGATAGCTGGGCTCAAGACACAAGAGCATGTGGATCAGAGGATTCTTATGCTGTCTGTGTTATTCAGCAAATATTACCAGCCTTTATTTGCAGCACTCTCGCTTAAGACTCAGAAACACAGCGAAAACATAATTAGATGCTTTGTAAATTAGTTCAAATGTGTCCAAATACCATGGTGTTGTCGCGTGTTGTTAACGGTGTAGTCAACGGAGCCCGAGTGGCCTAATGGATAAGGCACTGGCCTCCTAAGCCAGGGATTGTGGGTTCGAGTCCCATCTGGGGTGTTGTTCAGCAGAGTGGCGCAGCGGAAGCGTGCTGGGCCCATAACCCAGAGGTCGATGGATCGAAACCATCCTCTGCTAACCCATTTTTAATGAACAACTGTGCCAAACATTTGCCCTTCCACAATGGGTTTAGAGAGAAGAGCATAGAAAAATCAGCAGGATTTTACTTTCTCAGAGTAAATTCAAGGCTCCTGAGCGCTGTGCCCATTAAACAAAAGTTGTTGGGTCAAAACAATGCTAAGCTAATTATTGTTTCTCTGTGAATATTCCTAGAATAAATGATCCTTACTCTCCAATCAGGCTCAGGAACAATGCTGACATGAATGTTCAAGCTTTGTAAATAGGTTGTACTGTGAACAAATATCAACGTGCTGTCTTTTTGACTACAATGCAATCCAAGCCAAATACAACAGATCTTTTACTGGTGATAGGCCAGCCAATAGAGGATCAGAGGCCTAATGGAAAAGCCACTGACCTTCTAAGCCAAGGAGTGTGGCTTCAAGTCCAGACATCAGTGTGTCACAGCAGAGTGGCGCAGCGGAAGCGTGCTGGGCCCATAACCCAGAGGTCGATGGATCGAAACCATCCTCTGCTACTACCCACTGAATTGAGAAACGTGCAACGTTCTCTGTCGTAGCAAGTCCGCTCAAGGTGTCTGGCTCAGATTTACAATGAGTAAAAAAACATGCTTGGAAAACAAACTTGAGCGCACCCGATAGCTGGGCTCAAGACACAAGAGCATGTGGATCAGAGGATTCTTATGCTGTCTGTGTTATTCAGCAAATATTACCAGCCTTTATTTGCAGCACTCTCGCTTAAGACTCAGAAACACAGCGAAAACATAATTAGATGCTTTGTAAATTAGTTCAAATGTGTCCAAATACCATGGTGTTGTCGCGTGTTGTTAACGGTGTAGTCAACGGAGCCCGAGTGGCCTAATGGATAAGGCACTGGCCTCCTAAGCCAGGGATTGTGGGTTCGAGTCCCATCTGGGGTGTTGTTCAGCAGAGTGGCGCAGCGGAAGCGTGCTGGGCCCATAACCCAGAGGTCGATGGATCGAAACCATCCTCTGCTAACCCATTTTTAATGAACAACTGTGCCAAACATTTGCCCTTCCACAATGGGTTTAGAGAGAAGAGCATAGAAAAATCAGCAGGATTTTACTTTCTCAGAGTAAATTAAAGGCTCCTGAGCGCTGTGCCCATTAAACAAAAGTTGTTGGGTCAAAACAATGCTAAGCTAATTATTGTTTCTCTGTGAATATTCCTAGAATAAATGATCCTTACTCTCCAATCAGGCTCAGGAACAATGCTGACATGAATGTTCAAGCTTTGTAAATAGGTTGTACTGTGAACAAATATCAACGTGCTGTCTTTTTGACTACAATGCAATCCAAGCCAAATACAACAGATCTTTTACTGGTGATAGGCCAGCCAATAGAGGATCAGAGGCCTACTGGAAAAGCCACTGACCTTCTAAGCCAAGGATTGTGGCTTCAAGTCCAGACATCAGTGTGTCACAGCAGAGTGGCGCAGCGGAAGCGTGCTGGGCCCATAACCCAGAGGTCGATGGATAGAAACCATCCTCTGCTACTACCCACTGAATTGAGAAACGTGCAACGTTCTCTGTCGTAGCAAGTCCGCTCAAGGTGTCTGGCTCAGTTTTACAATGCTTGGAAAAGCAGCTGCCTTTGTTTGACTGATAGCAAACTTAAAGCACCCGATAGCTGGGCTCAAGACACAAGAGCATGTGGATCAGAGGATTCTTATGCTGTCTGTGTTATTCAGCAAATATTACCAGCCTTTATTTGCAGCACTCTCGCTTAAGACTCAGAAACACAGCGAAAACATAATTAGATGCTTTGTAAATTAGTTCAAATGTGTCCAAATACCATGGTGTTGTCGCGTGTTGTTAACGGTGTAGTCAACGGAGCCCGAGTGGCCTAATGGATAAGGCACTGGCCTCCTAAGCCAGGGATTGTGGGTTCGAGTCCCATCTGGGGTGTTGTTCAGCAGAGTGGCGCAGCGGAAGCGTGCTGGGCCCATAACCCAGAGGTCGATGGATCGAAACCATCCTCTGCTAACCCATTTTTAATGAACAAGTGTGCCAAACATTTGCCCTTCCACAATGGGTTTAGAGAGAAGAGCATAGAAAAATCAGCAGGATTTTACTTTCTCAGAGTAAATTAAAGGCTCCTGAGCGCTGTGCCCATTAAACAAAAGTTGTTGGGTCAAAACAATGCTAAGCTAATTATTGTTTCTCTGTGAATATTCCTAGAATAAATGATCCTTACTCTCCAATCAGGCTCAGGAACAATGCTGACATGAATGTTCAAGCTTTGTAAATAGGTTGTACTGTGAACAAATATCAACGTGCTGTCTTTTTGACTACAATGCAATCCAAGCCAAATACAACAGATCTTTTACTGGTGATAGGCCAGCCAATAGAGGATCAGAGGCCTACTGGAAAAGCCACTGACCTTCTAAGCCAAGGATTGTGGCTTCAAGTCCAGACATCAGTGTGTCACAGCAGAGTGGCGCAGCGGAAGCGTGCTGGGCCCATAACCCAGAGGTCGATGGATAGAAACCATCCTCTGCTACTACCCACTGAATTGAGAAACGTGCAACGTTCTCTGTCGTAGCAAGTCCGCTCAAGGTGTCTGGCTCAGTTTTACAATGAGTAAAAAAACATGCTTGGAAAAGCAGCTGCCTTTGTTTGACTGATAGCAAACTTAAGGCACCCGATAGCTGGGCTCAAGACACAAGAGCATGTGGATCAGAGGATTCTTATGCTTTCTGTGTTATTCAGCAAATATTACCAGCCTTTATTTGCAGTACTCTCGCTTAAGACTCAGAAACACAGCGAAAACATAATTAGATGCTTTGTAAATTAGTTCAAATGTGTCCAAATACCATGGTGTTGTCGCTTGTTGTTAACGGTATAGTCAACGGAGCCCCAGTGGCCTAATGGATAAGGCACTGGCCTCCTAAGCCAGGGATTGTGGGTTCGAGTCCCATCTGGGGTGTTGTTCAGCAGAGTGGCGCAGCGGAAGCGTGCTGGGCCCATAACCCAGAGGTCGATGGATCGAAACCATCCTCTGCTACTACCCACTGAATTGAGAAACGTGCAACGTTCTCTGTCGTAGAAAGTCCGCTCAAGGTGTCTGTCTCAGATTTACAATGAGTAAAAAAACATGCTTGGAAAAGCAGCTGCCTTTGTTTGACTGATAGCAAACTTAAGGCACCCGATAGCTGGGCTCAAGACACAAGAGCATGTGGATCAGAGGATTCTTATGCTGTCTGTGTTATTCAGCAAATATTACCAGCCTTTATTTGCAGCACTCTCGCTTAAGACTCAGAAACACAGCGAAAACATAATTAGATGCTTTGTAAATTAGTTCAAATGTGTCCAAATACCATGGTGTTGTCGCGTGTTGTTAACGGTGTAGTCAACGGAGCCCCAGTGGCCTAATGGATAAGGCACTGGCCTCCTAAGCCAGGGATTGTGGGTTCGAGTCCCATCTGGGGTGTTGTTCAGCAGAGTGGCGCAGCGGAAGCGTGCTGGGCCCATAACCCAGAGGTCGATGGATCGAAACCATCCTCTGCTAACCCATTTTTAATGAACAACTGTGCCAAACATTTGCCCTTCCACAATGGGTTTAGAGAGAAGAGCATAGAAAAATCAGCAGGATTTTACTTTCTCAGAGTAAATTAAAGGCTCCTGAGCGCTGTGCCCATTAAACAAAAGTTGTTGGGTCAAAACAATGCTAAGCTAATTATTGTTTCTCTGTGAATATTCCTAGAATAAATGATCCTTACTCTCCAATCAGGCTCAGGAACAATGCTGACATGAATGTTCAAGCTTTGTAAATAGGTTGTACTGTGAACAAATATCAACGTGCTGTCTTTTTGACTACAATGCAATCCAAGCCAAATACAACAGATCTTTTACTGGTGATAGGCCAGCCAATAGAGGATCAGAGGCCTACTGGAAAAGCCACTGACCTTCTAAGCCAAGGATTGTGGCTTCAAGTCCAGACATCAGTGTGTCACAGCAGAGTGGCGCAGCGGAAGCGTGCTGGGCCCATAACCCAGAGGTCGATGGATAGAAACCATCCTCTGCTACTACCCACTGAATTGAGAAACGTGCAACGTTCTCTGTCGTAGCAAGTCCGCTCAAGGTGTCTGGCTCAGTTTTACAATGAGTAAAAAAACATGCTTGGAAAAGCAGCTGCCTTTGTTTGACTGATAGCAAACTTAAGGCACCCGATAGCTGGGCTCAAGACACAAGAGCATGTGGATCAGAGGATTCTTATGCTTTCTGTGTTATTCAGCAAATATTACCAGCCTTTATTTGCAGTACTCTCGCTTAAGACTCAGAAACACAGCGAAAACATAATTAGATGCTTTGTAAATTAGTTCAAATGTGTCCAAATACCATGGTGTTGTCGCTTGTTGTTAACGGTATAGTCAACGGAGCCCCAGTGGCCTAATGGATAAGGCACTGGCCTCCTAAGCCAGGGATTGTGGGTTCGAGTCCCATCTGGGGTGTTGTTCAGCAGAGTGGCGCAGCGGAAGCGTGCTGGGCCCATAACCCAGAGGTCGATGGATCGAAACCATCCTCTGCTACTACCCACTGAATTGAGAAATGTGCAACGTTCTCTGTCGTAGAAAGTCCGCTCAAGGTGTCTGTCTCAGATTTACAATGAGTAAAAAAACATGCTTGGAAAAGCAGCTGCCTTTGTTTGACTGATAGCAAACTTAAGGCACCCGATAGCTGGGCTCAAGACACAAGAGCATGTGGATCAGAGGATTCTTATGCTGTCTGTGTTATTCAGCAAATATTACCAGCCTTTATTTGCAGCACTCTCGCTTAAGACTCAGAAACACAGCGAAAACATAATTAGATGCTTTGTAAATTAGTTCAAATGTGTCCAAATACCATGGTGTTGTCGCGTGTTGTTAACGGTGTAGTCAACGGAGCCCCAGTGGCCTAATGGATAAGGCACTGGCCTCCTAAGCCAGGGATTGTGGGTTCGAGTCCCATCTGGGGTGTTGTTCAGCAGAGTGGCGCAGCGGAAGCGTGCTGGGCCCATAACCCAGAGGTCGATGGATCGAAACCATCCTCTGCTAACCCATTTTTAATGAACAACTGTGCCAAACATTTGCCCTTCCACAATGGGTTTAGAGAGAAGAGCATAGAAAAATCAGCAGGATTTTACTTTCTCAGAGTAAATTAAAGGCTCCTGAGCGCTGTGCCCATTAAACAAAAGTTGTTGGGTCAAAACAATGCTAAGCTAATTATTGTTTCTCTGTGAATATTCCTAGAATAAATGATCCTTACTCTCCAATCAGGCTCAGGAACAATGCTGACATGAATGTTCAAGCTTTGTAAATAGGTTGTACTGTGAACAAATATCAACGTGCTGTCTTTTTGACTACAATGCAATCCAAGCCAAATACAACAGATCTTTTACTGGTGATAGGCCAGCCAATAGAGGATCAGAGGCCTACTGGAAAAGCCACTGACCTTCTAAGCCAAGGATTGTGGCTTCAAGTCCAGACATCAGTGTGTCACAGCAGAGTGGCGCAGCGGAAGCGTGCTGGGCCCATAACCCAGAGGTCGATGGATAGAAACCATCCTCTGCTACTACCCACTGAATTGAGAAACGTGCAACGTTCTCTGTCGTAGCAAGTCCGCTCAAGGTGTCTGGCTCAGTTTTACAATGAGTAAAAAAACATGCTTGGAAAAGCAGCTGCCTTTGTTTGACTGATAGCAAACTTAAGGCACCCGATAGCTGGGCTCAAGACACAAGAGCATGTGGATCAGAGGATTCTTATGCTGTCTGTGTTATTCAGCAAATATTACCAGCCTTTATTTGCAGCACTCTCGCTTAAGACTCAGAAACACAGCGAAAACATAATTAGATGCTTTGTAAATTAGTTCAAATGTGTCCAAATACCATGGTGTTGTCGCGTGTTGTTAACGGTGTAGTCAACGGAGCCCCAGTGGCCTAATGGATAAGGCACTGGCCTCCTAAGCCAGGGATTGTGGGTTCGAGTCCCATCTGGGGTGTTGTTCAGCAGAGTGGCGCAGCGGAAGCGTGCTGGGCCCATAACCCAGAGGTCGATGGATCGAAACCATCCTCTGCTAACCCATTTTTAATGAACAACTGTGCCAAACATTTGCCCTTCCACAATGGGTTTAGAGAGAAGAGCACAGAAAAATCAGCAGGATTTTACTTTCTCAGAGTAAATTAAAGGCTCCTGAGCGCTGTGCCCATTAAACAAAAGTTGTTGGGTCAAAACAATGCTAAGCTAATTATTGTTTCTCTGTGAATATTCCTAGAATAAATGATCCTTACTCTCCAATCAGGCTCAGGAACAATGCTGACATGAATGTTCAAGCTTTGTAAATAGGTTGTACTGTGAACAAATATCAACGTGCTGTCTTTTTGACTACAATGCAATCCAAGCCAAATACAACAGATCTTTTACTGGTGATAGGCCAGCCAATAGAGGATCAGAGGCCTAATGGAAAAGCCACTGACCTTCTAAGCCAAGGAGTGTGGCTTCAAGTCCAGACATCAGTGTGTCACAGCAGAGTGGCGCAGCGGAAGCGTGCTGGGCCCATAACCCAGAGGTCGATGGATCGAAACCATCCTCTGCTACTACCCACTGAATTGAGAAACGTGCAACGTTCTCTGTCGTAGCAAGTCCGCTCAAGGTGTCTGGCTCAGATTTACAATGAGTAAAAAAACATGCTTGGAAAAGCAGCTGCCTTTGTTTGACTGATAGCAAACTTAAGGCACCCGATAGCTGGGCTCAAGACACAAGAGCATGTGGATCAGAGGATTCTTATGCTGTCTGTGTTATTCAGCAAATATTACCAGCCTTTATTTGCAGCACTCTCGCTTAAGACTCAGAAACACAGCGAAAACATAATTAGATGCTTTGTAAATTAGTTCAAATGTGTCCAAATACCATGGTGTTGTCGCTTGTTGTTAACGGTATAGTCAACGGAGCCCCAGTGGCCTAATGGATAAGGCACTGGCCTCCTAAGCCAGGGATTGTGGGTTCGAGTCCCATCTGGGGTGTTGTTCAGCAGAGTGGCGCAGCGGAAGCGTGCTGGGCCCATAACCCAGAGGTCGATGGATCGAAACCATCCTCTGCTAACCCATTTTTAATGAACAAGTGTGCCAAACATTTGCCCTTCCACAATGGGTTTAGAGAGAAGAGCATAGAAAAATCAGCAGGATTTTACTTTCTCAGAGTAAATTAAAGGCTCCTGAGCGCTGTGCCCATTAAACAAAAGTTGTTGGGTCAAAACAATGCTAAGCTAATTATTGTTTCTCTGTGAATATTCCTAGAATAAATGATCCTTACTCTCCAATCAGGCTCAGGAACAATGCTGACATGAATGTTCAAGCTTTGTAAATAGGTTGTACTGTGAACAAATATCAACGTGCTGTCTTTTTGACTACAATGCAATCCAAGCCAAATACAACAGATCTTTTACTGGTGATAGGCCAGCCAATAGAGGATCAGAGGCCTACTGGAAAAGCCACTGACCTTCTAAGCCAAGGATTGTGGCTTCAAGTCCAGACATCAGTGTGTCACAGCAGAGTGGCGCAGCGGAAGCGTGCTGGGCCCATAACCCAGAGGTCGATGGATAGAAACCATCCTCTGCTACTACCCACTGAATTGAGAAACGTGCAACGTTCTCTGTCGTAGCAAGTCCGCTCAAGGTGTCTGGCTCAGTTTTACAATGAGTAAAAAAACATGCTTGGAAAAGCAGCTGCCTTTGTTTGACTGATAGCAAACTTAAGGCACCCGATAGCTGGGCTCAAGACACAAGAGCATGTGGATCAGAGGATTCTTATGCTTTCTGTGTTATTCAGCAAATATTACCAGCCTTTATTTGCAGCACTCTCGCTTAAGACTCAGAAACACAGCGAAAACATAATTAGATGCTTTGTAAATTAGTTCAAATGTGTCCAAATACCATGGTGTTGTCGCTTGTTGTTAACGGTATAGTCAACGGAGCCCCAGTGGCCTAATGGATAAGGCACTGGCCTCCTAAGCCAGGGATTGTGGGTTTGAGTCCCATCTGGGGTGTTGTTCAGCAGAGTGGCGCAGCGGAAGCGTGCTGGGCCCATAACCCAGAGGTCGATGGATCGAAACCATCCTCTGCTACTACCCACTGAATTGAGAAACGTGCAACGTTCTCTGTCGTAGAAAGTCCGCTCAAGGTGTCTGTCTCAGATTTACAATGAGTAAAAAAACATGCTTGGAAAAGCAGCTGCCTTTGTTTGACTGATAGCAAACTTAAGGCACCCGATAGCTGGGCTCAAGACACAAGAGCATGTGGATCAGAGGATTCTTATGCTGTCTGTGTTATTCAGCAAATATTACCAGCCTTTATTTGCAGCACTCTCGCTTAAGACTCAGAAACACAGCGAAAACATAATTAGATGCTTTGTAAATTAGTTCAAATGTGTCCAAATACCATGGTGTTGTCGCGTGTTGTTAACGGTGTAGTCAACGGAGCCCCAGTGGCCTAATGGATAAGGCACTGGCCTCCTAAGCCAGGGATTGTGGGTTCGAGTCCCATCTGGGGTGTTGTTCAGCAGAGTGGCGCAGCGGAAGCGTGCTGGGCCCATAACCCAGAGGTCGATGGATCGAAACCATCCTCTGCTAACCCATTTTTAATGAACAACTGTGCCAAACATTTGCCCTTCCACAATGGGTTTAGAGAGAAGAGCATAGAAAAATCAGCAGGATTTTACTTTCTCAGAGTAAATTAAAGGCTCCTGAGCGCTGTGCCCATTAAACAAAAGTTGTTGGGTCAAAACAATGCTAAGCTAATTATTGTTTCTCTGTGAATATTCCTAGAATAAATGATCCTTACTCTCCAATCAGGCTCAGGAACAATGCTGACATGAATGTTCAAGCTTTGTAAATAGGTTGTACTGTGAACAAATATCAACGTGCTGTCTTTTTGACTACAATGCAATCCAAGCCAAATACAACAGATCTTTTACTGGTGATAGGCCAGCCAATAGAGGATCAGAGGCCTACTGGAAAAGCCACTGACCTTCTAAGCCAAGGATTGTGGCTTCAAGTCCAGACATCAGTGTGTCACAGCAGAGTGGCGCAGCGGAAGCGTGCTGGGCCCATAACCCAGAGGTCGATGGATAGAAACCATCCTCTGCTACTACCCACTGAATTGAGAAACGTGCAACGTTCTCTGTCGTAGCAAGTCCGCTCAAGGTGTCTGGCTCAGTTTTACAATGAGTAAAAAAACATGCTTGGAAAAGCAGCTGCCTTTGTTTGACTGATAGCAAACTTAAGGCACCCGATAGCTGGGCTCAAGACACAAGAGCATGTGGATCAGAGGATTCTTATGCTGTCTGTGTTATTCAGCAAATATTACCAGCCTTTATTTGCAGCACTCTCGCTTAAGACTCAGAAACACAGCGAAAACATAATTAGATGCTTTGTAAATTAGTTCAAATGTGTCCAAATACCATGGTGTTGTCGCGTGTTGTTAACGGTGTAGTCAACGGAGCCCGAGTGGCCTAATGGATAAGGCACTGGCCTCCTAAGCCAGGGATTGTGGGTTCGAGTCCCATCTGGGGTGTTGTTCAGCAGAGTGGCGCAGCGGAAGCGTGCTGGGCCCATAACCCAGAGGTCGATGGATCGAAACCATCCTCTGCTAACCCATTTTTAATGAACAACTGTGCCAAACATTTGCCCTTCCACAATGGGTTTAGAGAGAAGAGCATAGAAAAATCAGCAGGATTTTACTTTCTCAGAGTAAATTAAAGGCTCCTGAGCGCTGTGCCCATTAAACAAAAGTTGTTGGGTCAAAACAATGCTAAGCTAATTATTGTTTCTCTGTGAATATTCCTAGAATAAATGATCCTTACTCTCCAATCAGGCTCAGGAACAATGCTGACATGAATGTTCAAGCTTTGTAAATAGGTTGTACTGTGAACAAATATCAACGTGCTGTCTTTTTGACTACAATGCAATCCAAGCCAAATACAACAGATCTTTTACTGGTGATAGGCCAGCCAATAGAGGATCAGAGGCCTACTGGAAAAGCCACTGACCTTCTAAGCCAAGGATTGTGGCTTCAAGTCCAGACATCAGTGTGTCACAGCAGAGTGGCGCAGCGGAAGCGTGCTGGGCCCATAACCCAGAGGTCGATGGATAGAAACCATCCTCTGCTACTACCCACTGAATTGAGAAACGTGCAACGTTCTCTGTCGTAGCAAGTCCGCTCAAGGTGTCTGGCTCAGATTTACAATGAGTAAAAAAACATGCTTGGAAAAGCAGCTGCCTTTGTTTGACTGATAGCAAACTTAAGGCACCCGATAGCTGGGCTCAAGACACAAGAGCATGTGGATCAGAGGATTCTTATGCTGTCTGTGTTATTCAGCAAATATTACCAGCCTTTATTTGCAGCACTCTCGCTTAAGACTCAGAAACACAGCGAAAACATAATTAGATGCTTTGTAAATTAGTTCAAATGTGTCCAAATACCATGGTGTTGTCGCGTGTTGTTAACGGTGTAGTCAACGGAGCCCCAGTGGCCTAATGGATAAGGCACTGGCCTCCTAAGCCAGGGATTGTGGGTTCGAGTCACATCTGGGGTGTTGTTCAGCAGAGTGGCGCAGCGGAAGCGTGCTGGGCCCATAACCCAGAGGTCGATGGATCGAAACCATCCTCTGCTAACCCATTTTTAATGAACAACTGTGCCAAACATTTGCCCTTCCACAATGGGTTTAGAGAGAAGAGCATAGAAAAATCAGCAGGATTTTACTTTCTCAGAGTAAATTAAAGGCTCCTGAGCGCTGTGCCCATTAAACAAAAGTTGTTGGGTCAAAACAATGCTAAGCTAATTATTGTTTCTCTGTGAATATTCTTAGAATAAATGATCCTTACTCTCCAATCAGGCTCAGGAACAATGCTGACATGAATGTTCAAGCTTTGTAAATAGGTTGTACTGTGAACAAATATCAACGTGCTGTCTTTTTGACTACAATGCAATCCAAGCCAAATACAACAGTTCTTTTACTGGTGATAGGCCAGCCAATAGAGGATCAGAGGCCTACTGGAAAAGCCACTGACCTTCTAAGCCAAGGATTGTGGCTTCAAGTCCAGACATCAGTGTGTCACAGCAGAGTGGCGCAGCGGAAGCGTGCTGGGCCCATAACCCAGAGGTCGATGGATAGAAACCATCCTCTGCTACTACCCACTGAATTGAGAAACGTGCAACGTTCTCTGTCGTAGCAAGTCCGCTCAAGGTGTCTGGCTCAGTTTTACAATGAGTAAAAAAACATGCTTGGAAAAGCAGCTGCCTTTGTTTGACTGATAGCAAACTTAAGGCACCCGATAGCTGGGCTCAAGACACAAGAGCATGTGGATCAGAGGATTCTTATGCTTTCTGTGTTATTCAGCAAATATTACCAGCCTTTATTTGCAGCACTCTCGCTTAAGACTCAGAAACACAGCGAAAACATAATTAGATGCTTTGTAAATTAGTTCAAATGTGTCCAAATACCATGGTGTTGTCGCTTGTTGTTAACGGTATAATCAACGGAGCCCCAGTGGCCTAATGGATAAGGCACTGGCCTCCTAAGCCAGGGATTGTGGGTTCGAGTCCCATCTGGGGTGTTGTTCAGCAGAGTGGCGCAGCGGAAGCGTGCTGGGCCCATAACCCAGAGGTCGATGGATCGAAACCATCCTCTGATTACTCATTTTTAATGAACAACTGTGCCAAACATTTGCCCTTCCACAATGGGTTTAGAGAGAAGAGCATAGAAAAATCAGCAGGATTTCACTTTCTCAGAGTAAATTAAAGGCTCCTGAGCGCTGTGCCCATTAAACAAAAGTTGTTGGGTCAAAACAATGCTAAGCTTATTATTGTTTCTCTGTGAATATTCCTAGAATAAATGATCCTTACTCTCCAATCAGGCTCAGGAACAATGCTGACATGAATGTTCAAGCTTTGTAAATAGGTTGTACTGTGAACAAATATCAACGTGCTGTCTTTTTGACTACAATGCAATCCAAGCCAAATACAACAGATCTTTTACTGGTGATAGGCCAGCCAATAGAGGATCAGAGGCCTAATGGAAAAGCCACTGACCTTCTAAGCCAAGGATTGTGGCTTCAAGTCCAGACGTCAGTGTGTCACAGCAGAGTGGAGCAGCGGAAGCGTGCTGGGCCCATAACCCAGAGGTCGATGGATCGAAACCATCCTCTGCTACTACCCACTGAATTGAGAAACGTGCAACGTTCTCTGTCGTAGCAAGTCCGCTCAAGGTGTCTGGCTCAGATTTACAATGAGTAAAAAAACATGCTTGGAAAAGCAGCTGCCTTTGTTTGACTGATAGCAAACTTAAGGCACCCGATAGCTGGGCTCAAGACACAAGAGCATGTGGATCAGAGGATTCTTATGCTGTCTGTGTTATTCAGCAAATATTACCAGCCTTTATTTGCAGCACTCTCGCTTAAGACTCAGAAACACAGCGAAAACATAATTAGATGCTTTGTAAATTAGTTCAAATGTGTCCAAATACCATGGTGTTGTCGCTTGTTGTTAACGGTATAGTCAACGGAGCCCCAGTGGCCTAATGGATAAGGCACTGGCCTCCTAAGCCAGGGATTGTGGGTTCGAGTCCCATCTGGGGTGTTGTTCAGCAGAGTGGCGCAGCGGAAGCGTGCTGGGCCCATAACCCAGAGGTCGATGGATCGAAACCATCCTCTGCTAACCCATTTTTAATGAACAACTGTGCCAAACATTTGCCCTTCCACAATGGGTTTAGAGAGAAGAGCATAGAAAAATCAGCAGGATTTTACTTTCTCAGAGTAAATTAAAGGCTCCTGAGCGCTGTGCCCATTAAACAAAAGTTGTTGGGTCAAAACAATGCTAAGCTAATTAATGTTTCTCTGTGAATATTCCTAGAATAAATGATCCTTACTCTCCGTTCAGGCTCAGGAACAATGCTGACATGAATGTTCAAGCTTTGTAAATAGGTTGTACTGTGAACAAATATCAATGTGCTGTCTTTTTGACTACAATGCAATCCGAGCCAAATTCAACAGATCTTTTACTGGTGATAGGCCAGCCAATAGAGGATCAGAGGCCTAATGGAAAAGCCACTGACCTTCTAAGCCAAGGATTGTGGCTTCAAGTCCCGACATCAGTGTGGCACAGCAGAGTGGCGCAGCGGAAGCGTGCTGGGCCCATAACCCAGAGGTCGATCGATCGAAACCATCCTCTGCTACTACCCACTGAATTGAGAAACGTGCAACGTTCTCTGTCGTAGCAAGTCCGCTCAAGGTGTCTGGCTCAGATTTACAATGAGTAAAAAAACATGCTTGGAAAAGCAGCTGCCTTTGTTTGACTGATAGCAAACTTAAGGCACCCGATAGCTGGGCTCAAGACACAAGAGCATGTGGATCAGAGGATTCTTATGCTTTCTGTGTTATTCAGCAAATATTACCAGCCTTTATTTGCAGCACTCTCGCTTAAGACTCAGAAACACAGCGAAAACATAATTAGATGCTTTGTAAATTAGTTCAAATGTGTCCAAATACCATGGTGTTGTCGCGTGTTGTTAACGGTGTAGTCAACGGAGCCCGAGTGGCCTAATGGATAAGGCACTGGCCTCCTAAGCCAGGGATTGTGGGTTCGAGTCCCATCTGGGGTGTTGTTCAGCAGAGTGGCGCAGCGGAAGCGTGCTGGGCCCATAACCCAGAGGTCGATGGATCGAAACCATCCTCTGCTAACCCATTTTTAATGAACAACTGTGCCAAACATTTGCCCTTCCACAATGGGTTTAGAGAGAAGAGCATAGAAAAATCAGCAGGATTTTACTTTCTCAGAGTAAATTAAAGGCTCCTGAGCGCTGTGCCCATTAAACAAAAGTTGTTGGGTCAAAACAATGCTAAGCTAATTATTGTTTCTCTGTGAATATTCCTAGAATAAATGATCCTTACTCTCCAATCAGGCTCAGGAACAATGCTGACATGAATGTTCAAGCTTTGTAAATAGGTTGTACTGTGAACAAATATCAACGTGCTGTCTTTTTGACTACAATGCAATCCAAGCCAAATACAACAGATCTTTTACTGGTGATAGGCCAGCCAATAGAGGATCAGAGGCCTACTGGAAAAGCCACTGACCTTCTAAGCCAAGGATTGTGGCTTCAAGTCCAGACATCAGTGTGTCACAGCAGAGTGGCGCAGCGGAAGCGTGCTGGGCCCATAACCCAGAGGTCGATGGATAGAAACCATCCTCTGCTACTACCCACTGAATTGAGAAACGTGCAACGTTCTCTGTCGTAGCAAGTCCGCTCAAGGTGTCTGGCTCAGTTTTACAATGAGTAAAAAAACATGCTTGGAAAAGCAGCTGCCTTTGTTTGACTGATAGCAAACTTAAGGCACCCGATAGCTGGGCTCAAGACACAAGAGCATGTGGATCAGAGGATTCTTATGCTGTCTGTGTTATTCAGCAAATATTACCAGCCTTTATTTGCAGCACTCTCGCTTAAGACTCAGAAACACAGCGAAAACATAATTAGATGCTTTGTAAATTAGTTCAAATGTGTCCAAATACCATGGTGTTGTCGCGTGTTGTTAACGGTGTAGTCAACGGAGCCCGAGTGGCCTAATGGATAAGGCACTGGCCTCCTAAGCCAGGGATTGTGGGTTCGAGTCCCATCTGGGGTGTTGTTCAGCAGAGTGGCGCAGCGGAAGCGTGCTGGGCCCATAACCCAGAGGTCGATGGATCGAAACCATCCTCTGCTAACCCATTTTTAATGAACAACTGTGCCAAACATTTGCCCTTCCACAATGGGTTTAGAGAGAAGAGCATAGAAAAATCAGCAGGATTTTACTTTCTCAGAGTAAATTAAAGGCTCCTGAGCGCTGTGCCCATTAAACAAAAGTTGTTGGGTCAAAACAATGCTAAGCTAATTATTGTTTCTCTGTGAATATTCCTAGAATAAATGATCCTTACTCTCCAATCAGGCTCAGGAACAATGCTGACATGAATGTTCAAGCTTTGTAAATAGGTTGTACTGTGAACAAATATCAACGTGCTGTCTTTTTGACTACAATGCAATCCAAGCCAAATACAACAGATCTTTTACTGGTGATAGGCCAGCCAATAGAGGATCAGAGGCCTAATGGAAAAGCCACTGACCTTCTAAGCCAAGGAGTGTGGCTTCAAGTCCAGACATCAGTGTGTCACAGCAGAGTGGCGCAGCGGAAGCGTGCTGGGCCCATAACCCAGAGGTCGATGGATCGAAACCATCCTCTGCTACTACCCACTGAATTGAGAAACGTGCAACGTTCTCTGTCGTAGCAAGTCTGCTCAAGGTGTCTGGCTCAGATTTACAATGAGTAAAAAAACATGCTTGGAAAAGCAGCTGCCTTTGTTTGACTGATAGCAAACTTAAGGCACCCGATAGCTGGGCTCAAGACACAAGAGCATGTGGATCAGAGGATTCTTATGCTTTCTGTGTTATTCAGCAAATATTACCAGCCTTTATTTGCAGCACTCTCGCTTAAGACTCAGAAACACAGCGAAAACATAATTAGATGCTTTGTAAATTAGTTCAAATGTGTCCAAATACCATGGTGTTGTCGCTTGTTGTTAACGGTATAGTCAACGGAGCCCCAGTGGCCTAATGGATAAGGCACTGGCCTCCTAAGCCAGGGATTGTGGGTTCGAGTCCCATCTGGGGTGTTGTTCAGCAGAGTGGCGCAGCGGAAGCGTGCTGGGCCCATAACCCAGAGGTCGATGGATCGAAACCATCCTCTGCTAACCCATTTTTAATGAACAACTGTGCCAAACATTTGCCCTTCCACAATGGGTTTAGAGAGAAGAGCATAGAAAAATCAGCAGGATTTTACTTTCTCAGAGTAAATTAAAGGCTCCTGAGCGCTGTGCCCATTAAACAAAAGTTGTTGGGTCAAAACAATGCTAAGCTAATTAATGTTTCTCTGTGAATATTCCTAGAATAAATGATCCTTACTCTCCGTTCAGGCTCAGGAACAATGCTGACATGAATGTTCAAGCTTTGTAAATAGGTTGTACTGTGAACAAATATCAATGTGCTGTCTTTTTGACTACAATGCAATCCGAGCCAAATTCAACAGATCTTTTACTGGTGATAGGCCAGCCAATAGAGGATCAGAGGCCTAATGGAAAAGCCACTGACCTTCTAAGCCAAGGATTGTGGCTTCAAGTCCCGACATCAGTGTGGCACAGCAGAGTGGCGCAGCGGAAGCGTGCTGGGCCCATAACCCAGAGGTCGATCGATCGAAACCATCCTCTGCTACTACCCACTGAATTGAGAAACGTGCAACGTTCTCTGTCGTAGCAAGTCCGCTCAAGGTGTCTGGCTCAGATTTACAATGAGTAAAAAAACATGCTTGGAAAAGCAGCTGCCTTTGTTTGACTGATAGCAAACTTAAGGCACCCGATAGCTGGGCTCAAGACACAAGAGCATGTGGATCAGAGGATTCTTATGCTGTCTGTGTTATTCAGCAAATATTACCAGCCTTTATTTGCAGCACTCTCGCTTAAGACTCAGAAACACAGCGAAAACATAATTAGATGCTTTGTAAATTAGTTCAAATGTGTCCAAATACCATGGTGTTGTCGCGTGTTGTTAACGGTGTAGTCAACGGAGCCCGAGTGGCCTAATGGATAAGGCACTGGCCTCCTAAGCCAGGGATTGTGGGTTCGAGTCCCATCTGGGGTGTTGTTCAGCAGAGTGGCGCAGCGGAAGCGTGCTGGGCCCATAACCCAGAGGTCGATGGATCGAAACCATCCTCTGCTAACCCATTTTTAATGAACAACTGTGCCAAACATTTGCCCTTCCACAATGGGTTTAGAGAGAAGAGCATAGAAAAATCAGCAGGATTTTACTTTCTCAGAGTAAATTAAAGGCTCCTGAGCGCTGTGCCCATTAAACAAAAGTTGTTGGGTCAAAACAATGCTAAGCTAATTATTGTTTCTCTGTGAATATTCCTAGAATAAATGATCCTTACTCTCCAATCAGGCTCAGGAACAATGCTGACATGAATGTTCAAGCTTTGTAAATAGGTTGTACTGTGAACAAATATCAACGTGCTGTCTTTTTGACTACAATGCAATCCAAGCCAAATACAACAGATCTTTCACTGGTGATAGGCCAGCCAATAGAGGATCAGAGGCCTACTGGAAAAGCCACTGACCTTCTAAGCCAAGGATTGTGGCTTCAAGTCCAGACATCAGTGTGTCACAGCAGAGTGGCGCAGCGGAAGCGTGCTGGGCCCATAACCCAGAGGTCGATGGATAGAAACCATCCTCTGCTACTACCCACTGAATTGAGAAACGTGCAACGTTCTCTGTCGTAGCAAGTCCGCTCAAGGTGTCTGGCTCAGATTTACAATGAGTAAAAAAACATGCTTGGAAAAGCAGCTGCCTTTGTTTGACTGATAGCAAACTTAAGGCACCCGATAGCTGGGCTCAAGACACAAGAGCATGTGGATCAGAGGATTCTTATGCTTTCTGTGTTATTCAGCAAATATTACCAGCCTTTATTTGCAGCACTCTCGCTTAAGACTCAGAAACACAGCGAAAACATAATTAGATGCTTTGTAAATTAGTTCAAATGTGTCCAAATACCATGGTGTTGTCGCGTGTTGTTAACGGTGTAGTCAACGGAGCCCGAGTGGCCTAATGGATAAGGCACTGGCCTCCTAAGCCAGGGATTGTGGGTTCGAGTCCCATCTGGGGTGTTGTTCAGCAGAGTGGCGCAGCGGAAGCGTGCTGGGCCCATAACCCAGAGGTCGATGGATCGAAACCATCCTCTGCTAACCCATTTTTAATGAACAACTGTGCCAAACATTTGCCCTTCCACAATGGGTTTAGAGAGAAGAGCATAGGAAAATCAGCAGGATTTTACTTTCTCAGAGTAAATTAAAGGCTCCTGAGCGCTGTGCCCATTAAACAAAAGTTGTTGGGTCAAAACAATGCTAAGCTAATTATTGTTTCTCTGTGAATATTCCTAGAATAAATGATCCTTACTCTCCAATCAGGCTCAGGAACAATGCTGACATGAATGTTCAAGCTTTGTAAATAGGTTGTACTGTGAACAAATATCAACGTGCTGTCTTTTTGACTACAATGCAATCCAAGCCAAATACAACAGATCTTTTACTGGTGATAGGCCAGCCAATAGAGGATCAGAGGCCTACTGGAAAAGCCACTGACCTTCTAAGCCAAGGATTGTGGCTTCAAGTCCAGACATCAGTGTGTCACAGCAGAGTGGCGCAGCGGAAGCGTGCTGGGCCCATAACCCAGAGGTCGATGGATAGAAACCATCCTCTGCTACTACCCACTGAATTGAGAAACGTGCAACGTTCTCTGTCGTAGCAAGTCCGCTCAAGGTGTCTGGCTCAGTTTTACAATGAGTAAAAAAACATGCTTGGAAAAGCAGCTGCCTTTGTTTGACTGATAGCAAACTTAAGGCACCCGATAGCTGGGCTCAAGACACAAGAGCATGTGGATCAGAGGATTCTTATGCTGTCTGTGTTATTCAGCAAATATTACCAGCCTTTATTTGCAGCACTCTCGCTTAAGACTCAGAAACACAGCGAAAACATAATTAGATGCTTTGTAAATTAGTTCAAATGTGTCCAAATACCATGGTGTTGTCGCGTGTTGTTAACGGTGTAGTCAACGGAGCCCGAGTGGCCTAATGGATAAGGCACTGGCCTCCTAAGCCAGGGATTGTGGGTTCGAGTCCCATCTGGGGTGTTGTTCAGCAGAGTGGCGCAGCGGAAGCGTGCTGGGCCCATAACCCAGAGGTCGATGGATCGAAACCATCCTCTGCTAACCCATTTTTAATGAACAACTGTGCCAAACATTTGCCCTTCCACAATGGGTTTAGAGAGAAGAGCATAGAAAAATCAGCAGGATTTTACTTTCTCAGAGTAAATTAAAGGCTCCTGAGCGCTGTGCCCATTAAACAAAAGTTGTTGGGTCAAAACAATGCTAAGCTAATTATTGTTTCTCTGTGAATATTCCTAGAATAAATGATCCTTACTCTCCAATCAGGCTCAGGAACAATGCTGACATGAATGTTCAAGCTTTGTAAATAGGTTGTACTGTGAACAAATATCAACGTGCTGTCTTTTTGACTACAATGCAATCCAAGCCAAATACAACAGATCTTTTACTGGTGATAGGCCAGCCAATAGAGGATCAGAGGCCTAATGGAAAAGCCACTGACCTTCTAAGCCAAGGAGTGTGGCTTCAAGTCCAGACATCAGTGTGTCACAGCAGAGTGGCGCAGCGGAAGCGTGCTGGGCCCATAACCCAGAGGTCGATGGATCGAAACCATCCTCTGCTACTACCCACTGAATTGAGAAACGTGCAACGTTCTCTGTCGTAGCAAGTCTGCTCAAGGTGTCTGGCTCAGATTTACAATGAGTAAAAAAACATGCTTGGAAAAGCAGCTGCCTTTGTTTGACTGATAGCAAACTTAAGGCACCCGATAGCTGGGCTCAAGACACAAGAGCATGTGGATCAGAGGATTCTTATGCTTTCTGTGTTATTCAGCAAATATTACCAGCCTTTATTTGCAGCACTCTCGCTTAAGACTCAGAAACACAGCGAAAACATAATTAGATGCTTTGTAAATTAGTTCAAATGTGTCCAAATACCATGGTGTTGTCGCTTGTTGTTAACGGTATAGTCAACGGAGCCCCAGTGGCCTAATGGATAAGGCACTGGCCTCCTAAGCCAGGGATTGTGGGTTCGAGTCCCATCTGGGGTGTTGTTCAGCAGAGTGGCGCAGCGGAAGCGTGCTGGGCCCATAACCCAGAGGTCGATGGATCGAAACCATCCTCTGCTAACCCATTTTTAATGAACAACTGTGCCAAACATTTGCCCTTCCACAATGGGTTTAGAGAGAAGAGCATAGAAAAATCAGCAGGATTTTACTTTCTCAGAGTAAATTAAAGGCTCCTGAGCGCTGTGCCCATTAAACAAAAGTTGTTGGGTCAAAACAATGCTAAGCTAATTAATGTTTCTCTGTGAATATTCCTAGAATAAATGATCCTTACTCTCCGTTCAGGCTCAGGAACAATGCTGACATGAATGTTCAAGCTTTGTAAATAGGTTGTACTGTGAACAAATATCAATGTGCTGTCTTTTTGACTACAATGCAATCCGAGCCAAATTCAACAGATCTTTTACTGGTGATAGGCCAGCCAATAGAGGATCAGAGGCCTAATGGAAAAGCCACTGACCTTCTAAGCCAAGGATTGTGGCTTCAAGTCCCGACATCAGTGTGGCACAGCAGAGTGGCGCAGCGGAAGCGTGCTGGGCCCATAACCCAGAGGTCGATCGATCGAAACCATCCTCTGCTACTACCCACTGAATTGAGAAACGTGCAACGTTCTCTGTCGTAGCAAGTCCGCTCAAGGTGTCTGGCTCAGATTTACAATGAGTAAAAAAACATGCTTGGAAAAGCAGCTGCCTTTGTTTGACTGATAGCAAACTTAAGGCACCCGATAGCTGGGCTCAAGACACAAGAGCATGTGGATCAGAGGATTCTTATGCTGTCTGTGTTATTCAGCAAATATTACCAGCCTTTATTTGCAGCACTCTCGCTTAAGACTCAGAAACACAGCGAAAACATAATTAGATGCTTTGTAAATTAGTTCAAATGTGTCCAAATACCATGGTGTTGTCGCGTGTTGTTAACGGTGTAGTCAACGGAGCCCGAGTGGCCTAATGGATAAGGCACTGGCCTCCTAAGCCAGGGATTGTGGGTTCGAGTCCCATCTGGGGTGTTGTTCAGCAGAGTGGCGCAGCGGAAGCGTGCTGGGCCCATAACCCAGAGGTCGATGGATCGAAACCATCCTCTGCTAACCCATTTTTAATGAACAACTGTGCCAAACATTTGCCCTTCCACAATGGGTTTAGAGAGAAGAGCATAGAAAAATCAGCAGGATTTTACTTTCTCAGAGTAAATTAAAGGCTCCTGAGCGCTGTGCCCATTAAACAAAAGTTGTTGGGTCAAAACAATGCTAAGCTAATTATTGTTTCTCTGTGAATATTCCTAGAATAAATGATCCTTACTCTCCAATCAGGCTCAGGAACAATGCTGACATGAATGTTCAAGCTTTGTAAATAGGTTGTACTGTGAACAAATATCAACGTGCTGTCTTTTTGACTACAATGCAATCCAAGCCAAATACAACAGATCTTTTACTGGTGATAGGCCAGCCAATAGAGGATCAGAGGCCTACTGGAAAAGCCACTGACCTTCTAAGCCAAGGATTGTGGCTTCAAGTCCAGACATCAGTGTGTCACAGCAGAGTGGCGCAGCGGAAGCGTGCTGGGCCCATAACCCAGAGGTCGATGGATAGAAACCATCCTCTGCTACTACCCACTGAATTGAGAAACGTGCAACGTTCTCTGTCGTAGCAAGTCCGCTCAAGGTGTCTGGCTCAGATTTACAATGAGTAAAAAAACATGCTTGGAAAAGCAGCTGCCTTTGTTTGACTGATAGCAAACTTAAGGCACCCGATAGCTGGGCTCAAGACACAAGAGCATGTGGATCAGAGGATTCTTATGCTGTCTGTGTTATTCAGCAAATATTACCAGCCTTTATTTGCAGCACTCTCGCTTAAGACTCAGAAACACAGCGAAAACATAATTAGATGCTTTGTAAATTAGTTCAAATGTGTCCAAATACCATGGTGTTGTCGCGTGTTGTTAACGGTGTAGTCAACGGAGCCCGAGTGGCCTAATGGATAAGGCACTGGCCTCCTAAGCCAGGGATTGTGGGTTCGAGTCCCATCTGGGGTGTTGTTCAGCAGAGTGGCGCAGCGGAAGCGTGCTGGGCCCATAACCCAGAGGTCGATGGATCGAAACCATCCTCTGCTAACCCATTTTTAATGAACAACTGTGCCAAACATTTGCCCTTCCACAATGGGTTTAGAGAGAAGAGCATAGAAAAATCAGCAGGATTTTACTTTCTCAGAGTAAATTAAAGGCTCCTGAGCGCTGTGCCCATTAAACAAAAGTTGTTGGGTCAAAACAATGCTAAGCTAATTATTGTTTCTCTGTGAATATTCCTAGAATAAATGATCCTTACTCTCCAATCAGGCTCAGGAACAATGCTGACATGAATGTTCAAGCTTTGTAAATAGGTTGTACTGTGAACAAATATCAACGTGCTGTCTTTTTGACTACAATGCAATCCAAGCCAAATACAACAGATCTTTTACTGGTGATAGGCCAGCCAATAGAGGATCAGAGGCCTAATGGAAAAGCCACTGACCTTCTAAGCCAAGGAGTGTGGCTTCAAGTCCAGACATCAGTGTGTCACAGCAGAGTGGCGCAGCGGAAGCGTGCTGGGCCCATAACCCAGAGGTCGATGGATCGAAACCATCCTCTGCTACTACCCACTGAATTGAGAAACGTGCAACGTTCTCTGTCGTAGCAAGTCTGCTCAAGGTGTCTGGCTCAGATTTACAATGAGTAAAAAAACATGCTTGGAAAAGCAGCTGCCTTTGTTTGACTGATAGCAAACTTAAGGCACCCGATAGCTGGGCTCAAGACACAAGAGCATGTGGATCAGAGGATTCTTATGCTTTCTGTGTTATTCAGCAAATATTACCAGCCTTTATTTGCAGCACTCTCGCTTAAGACTCAGAAACACAGCGAAAACATAATTAGATGCTTTGTAAATTAGTTCAAATGTGTCCAAATACCATGGTGTTGTCGCTTGTTGTTAACGGTATAGTCAACGGAGCCCCAGTGGCCTAATGGATAAGGCACTGGCCTCCTAAGCCAGGGATTGTGGGTTCGAGTCCCATCTGGGGTGTTGTTCAGCAGAGTGGCGCAGCGGAAGCGTGCTGGGCCCATAACCCAGAGGTCGATGGATCGAAACCATCCTCTGCTAACCCATTTTTAATGAACAACTGTGCCAAACATTTGCCCTTCCACAATGGGTTTAGAGAGAAGAGCATAGAAAAATCAGCAGGATTTTACTTTCTCAGAGTAAATTAAAGGCTCCTGAGCGCTGTGCCCATTAAACAAAAGTTGTTGGGTCAAAACAATGCTAAGCTAATTAATGTTTCTCTGTGAATATTCCTAGAATAAATGATCCTTACTCTCCGTTCAGGCTCAGGAACAATGCTGACATGAATGTTCAAGCTTTGTAAATAGGTTGTACTGTGAACAAATATCAATGTGCTGTCTTTTTGACTACAATGCAATCCGAGCCAAATTCAACAGATCTTTTACTGGTGATAGGCCAGCCAATAGAGGATCAGAGGCCTAATGGAAAAGCCACTGACCTTCTAAGCCAAGGATTGTGGCTTCAAGTCCCGACATCAGTGTGGCACAGCAGAGTGGCGCAGCGGAAGCGTGCTGGGCCCATAACCCAGAGGTCGATCGATCGAAACCATCCTCTGCTACTACCCACTGAATTGAGAAACGTGCAACGTTCTCTGTCGTAGCAAGTCCGCTCAAGGTGTCTGGCTCAGATTTACAATGAGTAAAAAAACATGCTTGGAAAAGCAGCTGCCTTTGTTTGACTGATAGCAAACTTAAGGCACCCGATAGCTGGGCTCAAGACACAAGAGCATGTGGATCAGAGGATTCTTATGCTGTCTGTGTTATTCAGCAAATATTACCAGCCTTTATTTGCAGCACTCTCGCTTAAGACTCAGAAACACAGCGAAAACATAATTAGATGCTTTGTAAATTAGTTCAAATGTGTCCAAATACCATGGTGTTGTCGCGTGTTGTTAACGGTGTAGTCAACGGAGCCCGAGTGGCCTAATGGATAAGGCACTGGCCTCCTAAGCCAGGGATTGTGGGTTCGAGTCCCATCTGGGGTGTTGTTCAGCAGAGTGGCGCAGCGGAAGCGTGCTGGGCCCATAACCCAGAGGTCGATGGATCGAAACCATCCTCTGCTAACCCATTTTTAATGAACAACTGTGCCAAACATTTGCCCTTCCACAATGGGTTTAGAGAGAAGAGCATAGAAAAATCAGCAGGATTTTACTTTCTCAGAGTAAATTAAAGGCTCCTGAGCGCTGTGCCCATTAAACAAAAGTTGTTGGGTCAAAACAATGCTAAGCTAATTATTGTTTCTCTGTGAATATTCCTAGAATAAATGATCCTTACTCTCCAATCAGGCTCAGGAACAATGCTGACATGAATGTTCAAGCTTTGTAAATAGGTTGTACTGTGAACAAATATCAACGTGCTGTCTTTTTGACTACAATGCAATCCAAGCCAAATACAACAGATCTTTTACTGGTGATAGGCCAGCCAATAGAGGATCAGAGGCCTACTGGAAAAGCCACTGACCTTCTAAGCCAAGGATTGTGGCTTCAAGTCCAGACATCAGTGTGTCACAGCAGAGTGGCGCAGCGGAAGCGTGCTGGGCCCATAACCCAGAGGTCGATGGATAGAAACCATCCTCTGCTACTACCCACTGAATTGAGAAACGTGCAACGTTCTCTGTCGTAGCAAGTCCGCTCAAGGTGTCTGGCTCAGATTTACAATGAGTAAAAAAACATGCTTGGAAAAGCAGCTGCCTTTGTTTGACTGATAGCAAACTTAAGGCACCCGATAGCTGGGCTCAAGACACAAGAGCATGTGGATCAGAGGATTCTTATGCTGTCTGTGTTATTCAGCAAATATTACCAGCCTTTATTTGCAGCACTCTCGCTTAAGACTCAGAAACACAGCGAAAACATAATTAGATGCTTTGTAAATTAGTTCAAATGTGTCCAAATACCATGGTGTTGTCGCGTGTTGTTAACGGTGTAGTCAACGGAGCCCGAGTGGCCTAATGGATAAGGCACTGGCCTCCTAAGCCAGGGATTGTGGGTTCGAGTCCCATCTGGGGTGTTGTTCAGCAGAGTGGCGCAGCGGAAGCGTGCTGGGCCCATAACCCAGAGGTCGATGGATCGAAACCATCCTCTGCTAACCCATTTTTAATGAACAACTGTGCCAAACATTTGCCCTTCCACAATGGGTTTAGAGAGAAGAGCATAGAAAAATCAGCAGGATTTTACTTTCTCAGAGTAAATTAAAGGCTCCTGAGCGCTGTGCCCATTAAACAAAAGTTGTTGGGTCAAAACAATGCTAAGCTAATTATTGTTTCTCTGTGAATATTCCTAGAATAAATGATCCTTACTCTCCAATCAGGCTCAGGAACAATGCTGACATGAATGTTCAAGCTTTGTAAATAGGTTGTACTGTGAACAAATATCAACGTGCTGTCTTTTTGACTACAATGCAATCCAAGCCAA